>NC_135790.1:2727500-3027500 GCF_051106095.1 Pogona vitticeps
ATCTTCACTAAATATTTGCAGCCCCCAGAAGAAGAAAAACCCTGAAAAGGGTCACCATAAGTCAGAACTGACTTGACGGCATGTTGTTGTTGCAAGCGGAATCTCTCCACCCATTAAGGGAGGAAGTCCCTGATAGCTCTTTCTGCTCAAGTCACACCATTGTGCGTTCTTGCCCGTATGGAGTGCTTAGAAACGGGTGTGTTGTTTTCGGCTACAACTCCCAGAGCCTCCCAGCCAGTACAGAGTTGTAGTTTGAAAAATGAACTTTCCCACTCCAATGAAGGCGTCCATCCATGCAGGAACGCTGGTGGCACGTCAAGGCTGGCAGAAGCTCGTTTCCAGCGAGCCTTTTCAGAGACCCACCATCTTGTGGAGGCTTGGTTTGGCCATCCACCAGCTTTCCTCTGCAGGCTCCCCACCAGCCTTAGCCCCAGATGCAAATAGCATGAGCAAGGTTTTTGGCACCATGATCAAAGGGGGGGAAATCAAAGCCAGGAAGAAGATGAATTCGGTCGCACATGGCATGTCCCCCATGGAAGAAGCCGCTGTGCGAGGGGACTTTCTTCTCTCTCTCCTCTTCTTCTACTCCGGAAAAGGACAGAAGAACCCAGATAGAGATGGAAACACTATCGGAGGAAAGGACATTTGCCAAATATCTCAGGGGAACCCTTGTGGGAATTCCTGAAGGAGTCGCTTTTTTCTAATGCAGGAGACAAACATATCAGGTGGAACAGCCTCCAGGAGATCACAAAAAAAAAGAAAAAGAAAAGAAGACAGCTTTTGCATAATATCACATCTGGCAATTTATATGCAAAAGTAGAAACGATTTTATGGGTACCCACTGGAGCTGAGCCCAGGCAGAGTCTGCTGTCGGGGTCCTAAGTGTGGATGGATTGCTTTAAAGTCCCTGATCTTCCTTCCTTATCATCCTTTGGCTCAGAATCCTTTTGTTTGCTCTGCTTGTGCAACAACCCGTTACACAAGTGGCTGGGCTCTTTCCAATAACCTCCCCTGCCAGCCCATGTCTGTTTCCCTGGAAGTACGTCTGGCTTGCAGAATGGTGCCGGCAGGACGGCTTACTGGCAGAGTCTTAAGCTGCACTTGGCATTAACGGGATATTGCTGTTCACCTTCAAATCAGAGGTGGACTGGAGAGTCCTTGGAACAGAAGACACCTTTACAAAGGGGGCTGTCCTCTGGCAGGCCTACAGGTAGAGGACTGTCCTCTCTAAAGGAGGACCCAGAGCCATCCTGATACTGGAAGCTGTATTCCAGCGCTTGATTGGGAGGGGTATCCTCCAAAATGCATGTAGCCCCCCCAATGTTTCTTGTGCACACACCACAGCCCCAAAACGTCCCTTGATCCCAATGGGATTGAAACCAGTTTCCCCTTCCTCCCATGTTCCCCCTTGTCCACGAACCTGGGTTTCTTCTTGCCAGCGCCTCGCGGCCATTTGTGTCTTTCCCAAGAGCTTTGCAATGAAACACAGGCTCAGGTTTTTCCGCAGCTGCCTGGGGGAAAGGGAGAAAGAGAGCATTAGCCTCCCAAGACCTGTCTTGTCCCTCTCCCGCTTCACCAACTGCCTGTGGCCTGCTCTGCTGGGAAGCTGGCAGAGTCTTAGGACCGCGAACATCATGGATTGTTTCAACGATGTGTTTTCTTTTTAACGCACAAGATTTGTTGGCTGGTTTCAGGTGCCAAAACGCCACAAGCCCACCTGTCCCTCTTCTGCCATCTGTTATCAGATTCCCAGCTTCTCGAAGCATCGGCTTGTCCCCATGGCCAGATTTACACATGAGTAAAAGCAACAGTTGACCATCTTGTGCATTATGAAATGCCGCTAAACACCAAAAGAATGGCCACGTTTAAAGCAATACTTAACGGCTAGGGTAATACCCATCCCTTGTGAATGGTATGAATCCCCCTAAACTTGACACAATGCAGGTCTCTAGCACATCTTAATATGGCCCAGATTTTGCTTCACATTAATAAGCAAGGGAGAGAAAAGAAGCATTTAGTTTTTCCTCCCAGGCGTCAAAGCCGTCTTGGGCAGATTGTGCCACACATGGCAAAAGTTAATAGCTTGCAGCAAAACCGCTGCTAATCTGTTGGCCAACATTCAAACCCTCACCTGCTCTCGGCTTCAGATTCTGCCCCATGACTGTATCCGCACCCCGGGTGCATCCTGCTTCTGCGTGGTGAAGAACCTCTGGAAGCAGCAACATGTGGACCAACAACTTCTGGGTCAACAGGTTGCTCTTTCCTATCTCCAGGATAAGCCTGGCATCTTCGAGACTTCCCGACTTGACTTAAAACCAGAGTGGTGAGCTGCATGTTCTACATTCAACCATCAAGCAGGAGACCAGTTTAATTAAAACAGCGCTCTGTGCTCCGAACGGCACAGAGTGGCGCCCGTTCCCCCTTGGTCCATTAGTGGCATGGTTGGCATCTAAAGCTGAACATCTAAGATCCCTGGAGCAGATGCAGAAGCCATCTTCATCTGCCTGAAGACCAAGCTGTACAGGATGGAAATGCAGCTGTGGGCAGGGGTGGGGAAATGTGTGCGTTTGGACGACCGCTCCCAGAATCCTCCAAGCAGAATGGAAGATTCTAAGAGTAATTTTTCCCAGCTCTCAGTCATCCTCCAACTCCCCTACGTGCCCAATGTTCAGGAATTCCTCCCCCTTTTTAAATAAAGAAGACTTTTGTGGCAGATCTTTGAGGGTAATAAATAAAAAATATTTTTGATGCTTAATTCCTGAATAGGCCAGGAGACGTGGGGGCAGGGGTGCAAACGACACTGGGAATTACAATCCCCAAAAAAGCAACGTTTCCCGCGTGAGGAAAAGCTCTCGCTGCTCGTATTCTTCATGTGTTCCTCGCCTTCAGAAGGGGCAGCTTTTCTGCTGAGGGCGTGTTCACACCACCTGTCTTTCTGAGCAATGTGTAAATGTTTAACAGCATCGTGTGCAACCCTTCAACTTGGCAATGCGTCATTTACTACAGGAACAGGATTCTTACTACAGGCAGGTTATTTGCTGAACGCATCACATGTCAGCAGTTGGCGTGGAAGTTTCACACAACTTCTAGCTTTCCCAGCTGGTTCGTTTAAAAACACACACACACACAAAACACTAACGGCGTTTTGCAATGTGTGAAGTCCCAGTTTTATTCATTTATTCGTTCAGGGTATGCGTGTATCACCCTTCATGAAATGCATCCTAGGACCATTTGTAAGATTAAGACATTTTTAAAATATTAAAAAAGGGAGGAAAAAACGACCACAGTAGAACAGTAAAACAAATGAAGACACATTAAAGCGGCAGAGTGGAATGCTCATTAAAACGGCTGGTGCTTAATGAAGTATAAACTCATTAAGATGCCAGAGGGAATAAGAATATCTTCACCTGAGATCGTAATATAGGCAGAAGGCATGCTTTTTGTGGGAGTGTTTCCATCAGGACCTTGCCACCAATGAAAAGGCCGGCTCTTCAGTCGGTACCTGCCTTACTTCCAGAACGTGGAAAAGGTACTTATTTGAACAACACTTACCACAATCCTGCAGCCAGCATGGACACTGGGAGATGTAGTCCCAGTCTGGGATTTTCTGAGAGTTGTAGTTCAAACCAGTGACTTTTCCAGGTTCCCGTTTCTATTGATGTGGGGGAGGAGGCTTCGGCAAAGGAGGTGAGTGCTGGGGCAGGTTATTAGGGTAGCTGGAAGTCCTGCTCAGACCATACACTTCGTCTTCCTGAGTAATTGCGTGTTGTCCAGTTGCTTCTGACTTATGGCAATCCTTTTCAGGATTTTGTAGGTTAAAAAATACTCAGGTTTGCCAGTCCCTTCTTAGATTAGGCTTAGGGCAGCTTGCCCAAGGCCACACAGGCTGGGCTATCACTGAGCTTTCCAGCCAGCCCTACTGGGACAGGAAAGAGGGGGGGGGGGGGGGAAAGAGAAGCTTTGCTTGCAAACACAAATGTTTGCACAACCTTGGTTTTAACGAACAAAGGAGCAGCTGGACAAAACAAAGGATGGTCTGAGAAAGAGAGAGAGAGAGGAGGAGAGGGACAACTGCCATGTAGCCTTAAGCATTTGCCTTGGAAAAACTTGTGTTTTGCACGCCTATCTTTACTAGATGAGCTAGGTGCTGGAAGAATCATCACATTCTCAGCAGGACACCAGTGTCATCCACTAGTTACACTGCTCTCTTTAATTAAGGGCCCGTCTTCTAAAGAGTGTGTTCCCCCAGCAGAACAGTACTGCTCCCACTGGTTTTCTAACAGACTGAAGACAACACAGGCTACGGATCTGATGTTGAGAGAGATGAGATCCTTCAGGCTTGCAGAACTTCTGCTGAGCCATGAAGAATCCTAAGGATGGGGAAGGAAGCCTGGGAAGCATCTAAGACTAAGCCAGCATCCTCTTCTCAGAGAGAGGATTTCCTGGTCATAAAGCATCCTGAAAAAGCACGTGTTCAGCCCTTTCTTGGAAAACGAATGGGCAAGAGACGATGCCTCCCATCCTAGCCCATTGCCAAAATGCTCACAGATTTCCAAAGTTCATGGTTTAATGCTCTACAACATAATCTCGTGCTCCTTGCTGCAGTAAGATTTTACGCAGACTAAGAGCGCGTCTATGCGACGCAGTTATAGCAGTTTTGTAAGATAGCTGGAATTACCTGCTCTGGCATCCTGGGGTTCAGAGAAGACGGCGGGAGAGCTTCCTCACAGAGAATTCTAAGTGCCGGCCAAACTACTGACGTACTAATCGCACAGTGCAGAATGGTGCACGGTAGAAAAGCAGAATCAGTGACGTTAAGGGTCTTTATTTACAGATCTCAGAATCCATTTTCCCCAGCACAAAATTTAGATGACCTTGCCCCCATAGGGGACATCAGTCAGAAGCTACTCAGCAAGCCACTCACTCTCTCTGTTTCCCTACTACGGATAATTTCCTCTCTCTCTCTCTGCTTTCAAAGACTCCTTAGCGGCTGTCTGGCGTGCTCATCTAGTCACCTGAAAAACAATTCCTCTCAAAGTATACTGTACCAAGATCCCTGATTCTCGAGGCAGACCTAAGAAATAGGAGCCCCGAGGGAATCCAGATTAACTGTCCACTCAAGAGAATGCCACCGAGGGCGTGCTGATCTTGGTGTTTTAGACTCTCTGGATCCCTGCCAACGCGCGGGGCTCTTACTCTTTTATTAGTCAGATCAAGAGAGAGAGACAGCCAAAGAAGAGTCTACGGCAGCAATACTTTTATTTTATCCCTGGCAACCCATGACCCTCTGCTATGCAATGTTCCAATCCAAGGCTTTAAGGATGCACTCCTACACACTTAACCCGGAAGTAGGCATCCGTCCATCTATGTGTACATCCCTGGAAAACTCTTGGGAGTTAAGAATTAGCGTTTGGTTCTCCAGCTCTTCTTCTCCGCAGGATGAGAAATTTCTCAATGCCGTACGTGGAACTGGTGGAAAGATCGGCCTGCGAGATACAGTATAGGACAACTCTTGATGACCCAGGAGCCATAAAGCTGTAATAAGACTCTTTATTTCCTATTCATTAGAGTGCCCACACTAGATGAAAGCAACTGGAGGTAATTTCAGGGCAGACAATAGAAAGTACTTCATCACTCAGTACCTAATTAATTTATGGAATTTGCTGCCACAAGATGTCACTGAAGGTTGCTCGCTTTGAAATGGGATTAGGCAAATCTATGCAAGGAGGTAATGGATATTAATCACGACGGCTCCATGCAACATCGACAAGGCAGCATGCCTCCAAACAGGGCATCGTGCTAAAAAGATGGACCGAGTGGAACCCGATGCATAACTCAAGAGCATGATCACCCAGGGCAAACAAAGAGTGCAACCTGGACTACTAAGTGGAGCCGTCCAAGGTGGTGGTGGTGATCTCTTTCCTGGTGGCATCATAGGATGAAGCCTACCCCCCCCCTCCAACCTGGAGCTGATGCCCAGGCACAGCCGCCAGGACCCAGAAGCTTCCGCAAGGAAAGCTGTCCCAGTGCTAAAGCAAAACGCCAGGCCTCCCATGGCGGATCTAGACCCCCAGAGTCCTCGGGCACAGAGGTCTCATGCTCAGGGGCTTCAGCATTTCACACCCCTCTCAGGTCCGCCAGTGGCGCTCGCGCCTGGTGTCTCCTCTCATGCCACCAGAGGTTCCTTCAACTTCTGGGTCTTTGTGTCTAAGCGACGGCTGGTCTCTGAGGTGGCAACACCGCCGGGAGCTTGGAGCCCTACTCTTCCCCATTTCTTCAGTTTCGTGACAGCCGCAGTGCCTCGACAGGGAGCATACAAAAGATATACTTTTTATTCCGCTAATGTTCCTAAGGTGGCCGATCCAGAATGAGGCAGGTCCTGTTGTTTATTCCCATGGGCTGATCCGGAGGGCTGGCCAGGACATCCCGCAAACCAACCCCACCGGTGTGCACGCGAACATTTGCGTCTGCCTCGGTCACGTACTGTACCTGAAAACGCACCAATTCATGCCAGTCATGCTCTCACTCCATCCAAGGTGTTTATCTGGGGCGATCAAACTTCACACCACTTTTATTTCTGGCTGCAGGGGAAAGAGCTGCCACGCAGGGAAAAAAAAAAGCTCAATGCGCTCCACGCACACTGTCAAGCGCAATAAGGAAGGACTCCTTAGATGTGGAAATTGCTGCTACACGGGGGCAATGCCGAAGCGGCCGCTCCTGCCCATCACCGTCGCCTGACAACCGCAAGCGGAAGGCAGCGGTGCTGGGCTTCGTTCCTCAACAGCTGTCTTTCAAAGCCTTTTGCTGGAAAGCAAAACAAGGTGAATTCATAGGAGGGGCAGCTCCGGCAGGAAGAGATGGGGAGAGAGAGAGAGGTTGGCTGGGCACACGCTTAACAGCAGGCTGGAGAACTCTTTTGTGGAGATTTCTAAGGGTGCGTGGCCCAGGCAGAAGAATTATGGGACAGGGAGAGAGAGAGAGAGAGAGAGAGAGAGAGAGAGAGAGAGAGAGAGAGAGAGAGAGTGTATGTATGTATGTATGTATGTATGTATGTATGTATGTATGTATGTATGTATGTATGTATGTATGTATGTATGTATGTATGTATGTATGTATGTATGTATGTATGTATGTATGTATGTGCGCCGAAGAAGTGAGGGGCAGCCTGGGGCAAGAATACAGAAATATTTTCCAGCTGTAAGGCAGGGCTGGGCCAAGGCAGTGGCGTCTTCTGCCAAGGCAGCAGAGAAGACGTGGGAGTGGGAGTTCGGAGTGCTCCTTCAGCCGCCTGGAGAAAAGTTGCAGGAGACAATTTTGGCAGGGGAGGCCAGCGTGGGGTTAGGAGAGGGCCAGAGGGAGGGCTCCTTTGGAAGGGGAAAGCCATTTTGAGTTCTGCGAGATGGCGAGAGCGACGGGTTTGGGGGAAGAGAAATGGTTTGGATGAGCGGGTCTCTCTCACACACCCCCAGCAGCACCTTCAGGGGAAACACATGGGCACACACACACACACACCCTCCACGGGTGTGTGTGGCTGGTAGCATCTCCTTGGGAGAGGAAGGAAGACACCAAGCCCACAAATGACATCACTGCCTTGGTGTTTTCCTGCCTCTTTTCTGCTGCCACCAGCAGCCAACGAAGCAAGGAGAGACAGAAAACGCTGTAAGCAATGATGTCTTTTTTTCCAGCAACATGGCCTGGAAAGCTCACATTGGCAGCTCGCGGTGTCCCACGTCTCCCCCCTCAACGTGCAGTTTCTGCCTCTCTCTCTCGTCTTCAGGCCCAAAGCTGTGCAAAGCTGGCAGATTTTCTGAGGGGCCTGAGACGAATCCTGCTTAAGGAGGCAAAAATACTAGGGAAAAATCAAGGGAGTGTCTCCAGGTTTCCATGGCAGCCTCATTTCTCCTCAGCTCAGCCAGAGGTTTTGGGTGCTCTTTAAGATTAATTCTGCTTTGGACAAAGAGTAACACCCCCCCCCCCCGGGCTCAATCCACAAAGAAGTCTTCCTGTGCAAGATTCACAGGAAGGAACGGAAGGCGTGGTGCAGAATGAAAGCAATTGCTCAGATCATATCCTGATACTCTACCTCTTCCCCATCTCACAGCCGTCCTGGTAAAGGAAACCAAAACAGGGGATGTGGGTAGATGGGTTGACTCCTGGACCATTTGGATGACGCTGGGATGTAAAGTTCTGCCCCTTTGTTGAATCAGCCGAGAGAGATGCCCTCTGGGCCAGCCCTGTCATGCCAACACAGTGAGGCACCTGCCCCCAGGCAGGAGATTCTGGGCCTTACAAAAGGGAAGCAAAGAGCGAATTCCCTGTTACTCTTTTTATCTGCCGATGCTTGTAGGACGGAGGCTCCCAACCTTGGGCCACCCGAGCTGGCAAGGGCTGATAGGAACTGGAGCCCAAAACACACACACACACACACACCTCTCCGACCCAAAACTCTCATGCCAAGCTGAGACGTGGTTTTTAGGAGGGTGAGCAGCTCTGCGTCGCCTCTGCTGGGTTCTTCCGAGCAAGAACTGGTAGATATTGGCTAGCAATTTTATTTTGGGTTCGGAGGGTTTTTTTTTTTTTGGCTGTGCTTTTTTTTAAATCCCAGTTTTTATTGTTATTTTGTGCTTGTATTTGGTAATTAGGAGACTGGGGTTTTAATGGCTTTCATTTATTGCGTCGTTTTTGCACTTTAAAGAGAAGTGAGGGGAAGTATAAAAGAAACCTCCGAAAAGGTCCAATAAATCTGCTTCCACAGTCACTGCCTGAAGACTGTCTCACCCGCCTGACCTCACAGCGTGTCCGTGTCTCACACCTTGCCATCGCACAAACCTTTCCCGGATAAATACGAACATCTCCTAAAGCCTCCTGCCTCGCATCTGAACCTGAAAACCTACAATTCTCTGCCAGTTCCTTTGAGAGGTGCCTGGGCTTGCTCCAGGAGTAAAATCAACGCGGACAGGTGGCAAAAGTCTCAGGACAACCCTCAAAACGTGCTGGCTCTCTAAGGAGAGCCAGCCTCTGCTTCCCTCGGGACATCCGGGAAACGGAGAAGAGGGTCTGGGAGGATGTTGTTTCCCCCAAAACATCTGCAAAGGATCAGAGCCATAACTTAACCATTCTGGCATCTGGGATGAGTCACAGCATCTCCCACCCACGCCAAATGGAGGCATGGGTGTGAGACCCCCATAAGGAAAAGGAGGAGAAAGTAAGGTGCTGCCACCTCCCCATATATATATATATATATATATATATATATATATATATATATATATATATATATATATATATATATATATACACACACACACACACACACACACACACACACACACACACACACACACACACACACACACACACACACACACACACACACACACACACACACACACACACACACACACACACACACACACACACAAAAAAAAGAAAGAAAAAGTTCAAAGTTTCCAAGAGAGAAGAGCAAGTAAGGCTGGGGAATATGGCCATTTATTTTCCTAACATCCATCAGTAGACTGACACATTTCAATTTCAGTATCCTCTAAATTCTGGTACCCTCGGACCAAGGTCCACCCCCCCACCCTGTGACAGCCGTGTGAAAGCCTGAGTAGCAGAGGGCATCTCCTTAAAGAGGCCCACATCCTGCTGAGAAATTTGGCCCATACAAACAATATTTTATGATGTTCTTCAGTGCTCCTCTTTGGAAAAGCCCCAGGAAATAAATTGAAGAGAGTGCTCCAATATCTAATGGATCAGGTGGGACTTGAGATTTACAGCCAAAGCTGTAGCAAATCACTCTGTATCCCATCCATCATCATCATCACCACAAGCCAGAGAGGTAGTCGTTACAAATAGTCCACTGGAGGCACAAAGAGAGGGACTTGTTCAAAGCTTAACACACAAGGAGGTTGAAATTTAAATCTTAAGGTGTCTTTAACCTAAATCCAGTTACGAGTAGACCCAGTGGTCTAAATCCTATTGGTGTTTGTGTAAGCTCTGAGCAACTTGACACATCTAATTGTGACTATTGACCAGGGTGCATCTTAGTCCTGTCCTGCGTTGAAATTATAACCATTATTACTAAATTTATGTAACAATGCACACATTTTATGCATGTTTATGTCCGTTTCCCCCTCCTTTTCATGATAGATTTCTTCATTTTTGGCCATGGTGAAATGGGCAACCTAGGCTTCCGAGCCCTGCAGGGATCACACTGGCTGCTCCGGGCTAGACCGGCAGAGAGAACAGCCACCCCACCAACCGGTTATACCGGTGGGCTACCTTCTGTGGATTTCCCATTTGCTAAGGGAGTCAGAATTCTCTGCCAGAGAACTCTAATGTGCTGGCCTGAACGACGGGGCAACATCCTGAGCACATCGTGAAACTACAAATCCCAGGATGCCGCAAGATGCAGCCACGGGCTATTGAGAGGTGTCAAGCTGCCCTCGCTATGTTGTGTAGATGGTGCATGGTTCACCACTTTGCATTAAAGATGGTGCTCCTGATCTAAAACCAGCAAAAGGTCCTTTTCTTCCCAGTGCTGCAAACCTTCCACAGACCCCTCCACGGAGCGTTCTGGCCCCAGCAAAGCCGCCTATCAGCCTCATCTCCCAAGCCCTCCTTTTAAAGTCTCTCCACTTCTCTATTCTTGCACATTCAGAGGAAGGGCTACTTGACTGCCTGCGTCGAGCCCTCAACACTCCTCTTCCATCTTTTTGTTCGCCAGCCCTTGACTTCCTGGCTCATCTGAAGCAGACGGTGGTGCCAACCCTCTCAGTAAAAGCCAGGCGGCTGCTCCTGACCAGATGCTTGGGTTGTCTAAATCTTACTGGCAATGGAAGCAAACAAACCCAATCACTTTCCCCGCCAAGGGCAGGGCGCCGTTTCCAAGAGTGTTCTCAATCACTCAGGAGGCTTCTTGCAGCGGGTAGCTTTAGGGTGACACACATGACAGGTGCGGAACATTTCAGTGAGACATGGAGAAAGCTCCAAATGATTCCCCTGAGGGACGGCAGAGCACTCCAAGTCCCTCGCTAAACGACAGATCCAAAGATCGGCACCGTTTGCTGAAACGAGAGTCAGAAGTGATAGCAAACGGGGGGGGGGGGGAGGCAGCGTCGTTGTGAGCATGCAGCCAGCTTTTGAGGGAGCCTTGCTCTTAAACCTTCCCTTCCCCTGCGCTTCTGTGTGCCTGGCTGTCTGCCCCTTGCTTGTGGGCTCATCCCAACGAAACCAAGGGGAAAATGAAGCTCAGCGCAGCTGTAGTCCCACAGGATCCCCAGTAGATCCCCAGTAGAAAGCAGAGGGAAGGGAGAGCAAAGGGGGGGGCTTTCAGAGCAGAGCAGCCTATGGTGGCGAGAGAGACGTCCAGCTCTGCCATGGGAAAAGGGGGAGCATCCGATTTTAGGGTGCCTAAAAGAAGCGTGCAGCCCCCCCCCAAAAAAAGAAGCAACAGGAGAGGCTGTTTCACAGAATAGATGTTGTGTATATTTAGAGCAACACGGGAATACAGAAAGCTGCATTAACTTCCATCCTACCAATGGTCCATCTAGCCCAGTAAAGAATACTTGCTATTCATCCTAGCAGAATAAAGCATGCTAGTGCCAAGCCGACAGCTGTTAAACAGAATTAACTACTCTGAAACACAGATTCAGGGAAAACTAGAGAATGGTTGTTGTGGGTTTTTCGGGCTCTCTGGCCATGTTCTGAAGGTTGTTCTTCCGAACGTTTCGCCAGTCTCTGTGGCCGGCATCTTCAGAGGGCACCAGAACACAGGTTGCTGTCCTCTGAAGATGCCCATGGCCACAGAGACTGGCAAACGTTAGGAAGAACAACCTTCAGAACACGGCCAAAGAGCCCGAAAAACCCACAACAACCATTAGATCCCAGCCGTGAAAGCCTTCTGTCTGCCTGCCTGCCTGCCTACCTGCCTACCTATCCACTCACCCAAATGGATTCAGGTTATCTGTCATTGGGAGCTGGTTCTTTTTAAATTAACAGGAAGGCCTCCAGGATCTCAAGACGGAGTCTTTTCAGACCTACTTGAAGACACTGATGTTATGCTTGCAAAGCATGTCCTCTGCCACCGAGCCACAGTTTCTTCTCTTTGTAGGAAGCAGAATGGCAAGAGGGAGGATCTCCCACCTCGAGGAGGCAGGATCGAGTGTCTCCTTCGCCCTGAAATGAACCGGAGGGGTCCTTGAGCATCTCCTGTTCAGAGCAGCGGGGTTCACACAAGACTGTGGCCTCCTGCGCGGCGCCCTGCGTTCATTCGCAGGTATTTGGGTTTTCTGCTTTCAAAATGTCACGGGCTAGCCTTGGAAAGAGGCAAAATGTTTTCACTGAGCTATAATGGTCTCCTATTGCCTCCATTTGGCATTTTAAAAAATGCTAATTGGAACCCTCCCTCCCACCGCCTTTCTATAAATACGGATGCCTGGAGAGAGAGCTCTTCGACGGGGGATTGAGCACGGAAGATTCTCTAACCTTGGGAGGAATAAGAAGATGGTTTTTTCTCTTTAAAAATGTGTGCACATGAAGCCAGAACTGGAATGATAATCATAACAGCGAGCTTTCAAATGGAAAGAACACGCACACACTGCAGCTTCTGGCATCATGCAGCACAGAAGGCATCTTGGGGGGGGGGCTTTCTCTCTCTCACACTCTCTCTTTTTTTTTTTTTTATCAGCAATTGTTTAACCCTCAAAAGCTTTGCCTCTGAAATCATGTATTCCTGATTTGGCAGAGCATGAAACTCTCTTGAGGATGAGAAGGAGGAGGGATTTAAAGAAATCAGGACATCTGGGGCACCATCCCGAATTTTCAGAAAAGTAACAATATTTCAAAACAGGGGGGGGGGTCAGATTCTAATCAAGGTTTAAAAGGTCCGGTCTTCAAGTTTAAATCGATAAGAAGGGCATTTTTCCGAGAGCATTTGCTGTGGGAATTTTTGCTATACCTCATTATAACTAGGCCGTCATTATCAGGGCAGGTCGAAAGATCTTCCTTCTTGACCTTTTCTTTCTTTCTTTTTAGCAAATGGATTTCTGCCTTTCACACTTGTTTGCAGGAAGCAACCCTATCTAGATGCTTATAAGAAATGACCAGGGCTAAACCAGGGGAGACGAGCGGTCTCCTAGCATTTGTTATAACCGAAGTATAGCTTCAGCGAGGCAGAGAAGCAACAGCAGCAAACCCAAAATGGAGCAGGATGTTTAAACCAACACTGCAGAAGCCGTGGCTCTCCAGATGTTAACAGACTACAGCTCATATAACCTCCGATTACGGACCACGCTGGCTGGGGCTGATGGGAATCAGAGTCCAACAATGTCTGGAACACTCCCCTCCCAAACCCTACATGAAACCTTCCCCTGCAGGCAATTCCCTGGTTGGGGGGGGATGGCACTCGTCTAGAACGTGGAAAAGTTTGTTCAGGGGACGACAGCTCACTTCTATTGTCCAAAACAAGAGAGACCAGCGTTTCCCTTGTCTATTCTCTTCCTTGCTGCCTTCCCATCCCATGGGGTCCCTCCAGAGTGGCCACCGGGGACCAGGCAGCTGGAGCTTTGACCTCAAGCACTGAAATTAGAAGAGAGCCAAGATCCTTGGCCGGATCCTTATTTATTTCTTGATGCGGGTCGTCTTCCTCCATGTACAAGTCATGCATCCGCAATGCTTTCCAAGGGAGTCCTGTGGCCGTGTACCCTCGGTCTAGGTCTCTCGCTCCCCAAGACCCAGGGTCGCACCCCGTGCCTCCCCCTCTTTCATCCCTGCATGCTTATGAAGCCACACAGTGGGAGACAAAGGGTCTGGCAGTGGAGTGGAGGAGGATGGTGTCACCCCATGACCTCCCAGTTAAGCGGAGGAGGAGGAGGAGGTGTGGTTGCTTGAGCACCCTTCCTGCCTGTTTCCTGCGTGGGTCTTGCGCTGGATTGCAAGGACACCTGGTGAAGGTGGGCAGAGCCCTGCAGTGGTGATAGTGGTGGGGGGCCAGGAGGGCAGATGCACACCAGAGGACCAGGTTGCCCTGGGTGCCAAAATGGCTAGTTTTGACCCTGCGTCTCTCTCTCTCTCTCTCTCTCATTTCCTTGGATGGCTGATGTGGAAGGAGAGAACAGCCCAAGGGGAAAGGGTCAAGGAGAAAGGGTCTAGCATCCTCCTTGCAGCATTACTGCTGCTCCAATTAAATTCACAGAGACTTACAGCTTCAGGCCTGCAATTCACTTAAACTAGGAACAGAATCGGGGGGAGGGTGTCCTGGCCCTTCCCCACAGTCCAAAGGAATCAGTGCCAATTGTTGAGAGCCAGAAGGTGTCAAGTCCCTTTTTCAGACTATTATCTCATTATATAAGGAAGTCACTTCATCCCTTATGTGCCTGTAAAAAGGAGATAAAATACTTAATGCCCGTTCAGAGCTGTCAAGGATTATACCAAGCTAAGTAGAGTTATTATCCTGCCTTAACCTCTGAATCTGTCCTAAGTTTCCAAAAAAGAGAGATAGGAAACTTGGTGACTTGTCTGGATAGTGTGACAAACCCAGACCTACCGGGATATGTCACACAGTTACACTAAGCTGCCACCAACCATTCCCTTTAAGAAGTCACACAGACCAGGGATGGATTTTTAAACAATAAAAAGAATAAGGTTTATTTTAAATACACACAGGGAAAATAAAACAATCAGGTGAATAAAATAAAGTAACGTGGCTTATTCTCACTCATACAAGCATACAGTTTGGTTCACCCAGAACCCTTAACTTGAAGCACAGACCCTGAACCTATCAGTTCTGGCTAACCAACAGACACCTGAACCTATCAGGTTGGTACTCTGACACACAGTAGTACCCTGTCTGACACACAGACTCCCACAACAGCTTCTTCTTCCCAGCTGCTGCTTCGTCACAACCCAGTGTCTCTCAGCATCTCCTCAGTGTGTGTTCTCTCACCACACAGGCATCACATATTTATACAGTACAGCCCCTCCTCCTGATGTCCCGCCTTCCACTCCCCATAGGATGGAACTTTCCCTCCAAACCCATGACAGACAGGTAACATCAGTGCTGTATGTAACACCTCCCCTCTTTAAAAGTTGTTTTGTAGGGGGAAAGCTAAACGTGCTTTTCACCAAAAAACAACCTGGGTAAAATACACAATAACAGTTATACATACCATATAATACATACTTATCCTTACACTCCAAGTTAACCATATCAAATAAGCATTTAAACATTTACCATATACAATACATCCATTTACCTTTATTCATACAAACCAAATTCAAAACCAGGTACATTTAACCTTTTTGTTATCATTATATACACATAGTCCATGTTCTTTCGCCGTCTTCATTCTTCAGGTCTCCTTGATAAGGCGTCAGCAACACAGTTCACTGACCCTCTGACCACCTTCACTTCAAAGTCATAGTCCTGTAGGTTTAAAGCCCACCTCATAAGTTTGCTATTGTGGGTTTTCATTGTCTTTAACCATTGCAATGGTGAATGGTCAGTACACAGAATAAAATGTCTTCCCCAGATGTAAGGCTTGGCCTTCTGGATCGCGTAGACTATGGCCAAACACTCCTTCTCCACGGTTGCCAAATGTCTCTCACCTTTTTGAAGTTTCCTACTCAGGTAGGACACTGGATGTTGGTCACCATTCTCATCCTCCTGGCACAAAACTGCTCCTACCCCGCTGTTAGACGCATCGGTGTAGATGATGAACTCCCGGTCGAAGTCTGGAGCACGCAGGACAGGATAGTTGATTAACGCCTCCTTCAACCTCTGGAACGCCGCCTCACAGTCGCTGGTCCACGGGATGCGGTCATCAGCCTTCTTCCTCGTCAGATCGGTCAGCGGAGCCGCAATCTCGCTAAACCTCGGGATGAACTTTCTGTAGTAGCCCACCAACCCAAGAAATGATTTGACTTTTTTCTTGGTGTTGGGTCTAGGCCAATCACGAACAGCTTCTATTTTGGCCTCCAGGGGTTTTATCACTCCTCCCCCTACCATGTGACCCAAGTATTTGATTTCTGGGCTACCCAGCTGACACTTGCTGGCCTTTACTGTTAGCCCTGCTGCACTTAACCTCTGCAGCACTAACTCCAGGTGTATCAGGTGATCTTCCCAGGTATTACTGAAGATCCCTATGTCGTCAATGTAGGCCACTGTAAAGTCACTGAGCCCTGCCAAGGTCTGGTCCATCAGCCTTTGGAATGTGGCTGGTGCATTTCTGAGACCAAAGCTCAGGACTCGAAACTCATAGAGACCAAAAGGGCTGCAAAAGGCAGTCTTTTCTTGATCCCTGGGATCAATTCTTAATTGCCAATATCCCTTTACCAGGTCCAATGATGAGATGAACCGACAACCCCCTATGGTTTCAATCAGGTTGTCTAGCCTGGGCATTGGGTAGGCATCAGGAGTGGTTACACGGTTTAATTTCCTGTAATCAACACAAAACCTAATGCTCCCATCAGGCTTGTCCACAAGGACTATCGGAGAGGACCAAGGACTAGAAGAGGGGACGATTATGTTCTCCCTCAGCATTTCGTCCAGCTCCTTCCGCACCTTGTCCCTATAGGGTCCCGTTACTCGGTATGGGGATACTGCCTGCGGGGGTGCATCCCCTGTGTGGATCCGATGCATCACTCCCTTCACTATCCCCGGCTTGTTGGAAAACACCTGTTGATATTTACTAAGCAGCATTTTTAGTTCTTGCTGCTGGTCTTGGGTGAGTGCAGGACTGATCTTTACCTCCTCTGGGTTGTATTTTACTTCCCCTCTACCCTCCCAGAAGGGTAATTCAGCTTCCTCACTCTCAGCTGCTTTTATAGCAAATAAAACCCTCTGTTCCCCTCTGTAGTAGGGTTTTAGGGCATTCACATGAACCACCCTCCTTGCTTGGTTCTCCTCCTGCTCTATAAGGTAGTTCAGGTCTGACATCTTGGAAATGACCCTATATGGTCCTGCCCATTTGAGCTGCAGTTTATTCTCTCTGCAGGGCTTAAGCCAAAGCACTTCCTCCCCTGGGTCAAAGTGCCTCTCTCTAGCTTTGCGGTCATACCATGTTTTCTGTCTGACCTTCTGAGCTTGCAGGTTTTCTGCTGCCAGCTCTAGATTTCTCCTTAGGTCATTCATCAAGGTGTCTATGTAAGTCACAACGTCTTGTGGGTCATCCTGGGTGATCTGCTCCCAATTTTGTTTGATCAAATCAAGGGGCCCTTTCACCCTTCTTCCAAATAAAAGTTCAAATGGACTGAACCCGGTACTGGCTTGTGGCACTGATCGATAAGCAAACAAAAGGGATTGCAGCTTCTGGTCCCAATTGTTTGGATTCTCTGCCAAGTAAGCCCTAATCATGCGCATTAGAGTCCCATTGAACTTCTCAGTTAACCCATTACTTTCCGGATGATAAGCAGTGGTTTCTTTGTGCTTAATACCACAGATTTGCCATAAGCGTTTCATGAGCTTTGACGTGAACGATGCGCCCAAATCTGTGATTATCTCTGAGGCAAATCCCATCCTGGACATATACCCCACCAAAGCATCGGCCACTGTGTTAGTTTCGATGTTAGTCAAGGGTATGGCTTCAGGATACCTTGTGGCATGGTCCACAATTGTTAGAATGAACCTATTCCCCCTCTTTGTGGCCTTGGGCAAAGGTCCCACAATATCCACCCCTATGCATTTGAACGGAGTGTCAATCACAGGCAAAGGGCACAACTTTGCTTTGGTCCTGTCGCGGTTATTCCCCTGCCTTTGACACACATCACATTGTTTACAGAACTCCCTGATCTGCTTCCCTATGTCAGGCCAGTAGAAATTCTGTGTGATTCTCTGCTGTGTTTTGTTCACTCCTAAGTGGGCAGCAAACATGTCAGAGTGACCCCTTTGTAAGATCAAGGGGCGATACTTTTCAGGTACCACCAGCTGACTTCTGATCCCATCTCCCCCTTTTGAGATATTCCTCAGGGTCTCTCTATATAAAATCCCCTTTTTCTCCAGAAATCCCACTGGGGTTTCAGGTGTTAGCTGGGCGTCAGTCACCTGTTCAAAACACTTTTGGAGAGTGGCGTCTGCCTTTTGCTCCTGTCCAAATCTGCTGTCTGTGGTTAAGGTTTCCACCACAGCTTCTGAACTCCCCTCTGCTTCCGTCTCTGGCTCATCATTACCCCCCTGAACTGTCCCTGTGGTGGCTTGTGAGCGTGTAATCACTAGCACCCGTTTCACATGTTCAGCCAGGTCATTTCCCACGAGCACGGCTGCTGGCAGAGTCGATGAAATCGCTATCCGCCAATCTCCCCTCCAGCCTTGAAAGTTGACAGGTACCTCTGCTACTGGCAGAGAGATTACCTGCCCCTCAATCCCTGCCACCTTCATGCTCTCATTTGGGATTATAAACTCCCGAGGAATAATATCTGGATGGCACAGGGTTACCTGGGAACAAGTGTCCCGCAGCCCCCTATACTGACGGTCAAGTATTCCTACGTCCACCCCTGCTGTCTCAAACAACTGAGAATCTGTTTTCACCAGCAAGCAGCGCTTTACCTCTATAAGAGGACCATTTTCCTCAGCCTGATCAGCAGAGGTAGCTGTTCCAGACTGAGTAGCCATGGCAACAGGCTCCCTCAGTGACACTGAGCTTTGCTCTTTCTGGACACAGAACACAGCTTTTGGCTTGGTCCCACTAGACTCCTGAGGCACCATTCCTTTTAGCTGCTTTAATTTCTGACACTCTGAGATTAGATGACCCTTTCCCTGACAGAAATAACATTTTCTGGTGTATTTTGATTCTCTCTCATCTTGTTTTGGTTTTCCCTCCAAAATCTGAGGTCTTGGTTTCATGTCTGAGGGCTTCCCTTCACCATGGGCCCCTCCCCCTTGCTGGCTTTTCCCTGGTCCCTGAGAGTACTTGCTGTAGGTTTCTTTGGGTTTACCTACAGATTTCCCCTCACCCAAGGGCTTTCTTATTTGGGAAATAAAATCTGCGATCTCTGCGGCTGCTGCCACAGATTTCGGTTTCCTTTCCCTCACCTGGAATTTCAATTCCCCATGCAGGACTGAATAGAACTGTTCCAGTGCTATCAAATCTTTAAGCTGCTCATAGGTCTCTGTCCCCTCCTGCGATAGCCATTTCTCAAGCAGCCTCACCAATTGGGCCCCCACTTGGGTAAAAGTCTGCTCTGGCTTCTTGGTGAGGGACCTGAATCGTTGTCTCAGCTGCTCTGCATTTATCCCATGTCTGGCAAACACCAGTTTTTTAAACTCTGCAAAATCTTTCATCAGTTCCTCAGGCATCTCGGCATAAACCTCAGCCAGGCTACCACTGATTAAAGACCGCATGATGGTCATCTTCTCAGTTTCCCTCACTGAGAAGTCCACAAACGCTCTTTCCACTAAGGAAAAGAACACCTCGGGACAATCTCCCTTGTGGTACACAGGGAATTTCTTCAGGTCAGCCTTAGACAATTGGCCTCCCTCAGAATCCCTATTATTATTATTGTTCTGGTTCATCAGTTCCAGTTTTTTCAATTCAAACGCCATTTTCTCTCTCTGCAATTCCAATTCAATTCTCTGTCTCTCTAATCTTTCTTCCTTTTCCATTCTTTCTCTCTCTAATCTTTCCTCCATTTCCCTCACCCTCAGTTCATGCTGTTGGGCTAGGAGTATTTTTCTGAGTTCTGGGTCCTGCTCTCCTGTGCTGTCACCCTGCACTGAGCCACATTCATCCTCAGAACCTTGTTCAATCTGGGGGTCTTTCACTTCACTCATGTCGGCCATCTGGCTTCGAGTCAAGGGCATAATCCCCCCTCAGAACAGGTTGCTTTAAAAAGTCAAGCCTCAAAATAAAACGACCACTTTTTTCCTCTTGCCTCAGAACCAGCTTTCCCTAGAGATTGCTGCTGTTCTTCAGCACTAAAGTTGCAACAGTATCGAGTCAGAGCCTACCCCCCTCTGCTGGGCCTCTCAGCTGGCAAGCTAGCTCACTGTTGCTACGCAGTTTTGCCTCAGCTTTTTCCCGCCAAAACTAGGCTGCCTCAGAGCACCTTAATCTAAGTCTCCCCAGTTGGCACGTTCTTCCACTAGTGCACCTCCCCGTGAGGTACACCTAGAAGATTACCTACGCGCCTCAGACTGTCCCTGACTAGACCCCCCTTGCTCTGGGCACACCTGCCAAGGCTTTGCTGGACCACTGGACAACTGGACCAGTCGTATCCCACACGCTGGACACCAATCAATGTGACAAACCCAGACCTACCGGGATATGTCACACAGTTACACTAAGCTGCCACCAACCATTCCCTTTAAGAAGTCACACAGACCAGGGATGGATTTTTAAACAATAAAAAGAATAAGGTTTATTTTAAATACACACAGGGAAAATAAAACAATCAGGTGAATAAAATAAAGTAACGTGGCTTATTCTCACTCATACAAGCATACAGTTTGGTTCACCCAGAACCCTTAACTTGAAGCACAGACCCTGAACCTATCAGTTCTGGCTAACCAACAGACACCTGAACCTATCAGGTTGGTACTCTGACACACAGTAGTACCCTGTCTGACACACAGACTCCCACAACAGCTTCTTCTTCCCAGCTGCTGCTTCGTCACAACCCAGTGTCTCTCAGCATCTCCTCAGTGTGTGTTCTCTCACCACACAGGCATCACATATTTATACAGTACAGCCCCTCCTCCTGATGTCCCGCCTTCCACTCCCCATAGGATGGAACTTTCCCTCCAAACCCATGACAGACAGGTAACATCAGTGCTGTATGTAACAGATAGTCGCTCCAAGGCCTCTATGGAGAGGACAGCTCGCCCTGGCATTTAACGTGAGTGGGTGAGTGAGCAGAGCGGCATGACGGCACTTCAAACATGGCAGAGCGGGAGACAAACAGATCTGATCCCCCCCAGGGACCAAAATCCACCCAGAGGTGGGGGGGCCCCCCCAACCGCCACACAAATGGCAAAAGGAGGCACTGAAATGAGCAGAAACGATCAAATGACACTCTTGGGGGCTTCAGGATCGCTTTAATCGTGTTTGCCCAAGAGAACTTTCTGGGCTCGAGAAAAATCGAGACCCTGTGACTCTAAAGGAATAAAGTTACTTTTCAGATTTCCTTATACTCTCTTTGGATTGTTCAGAAAGTCGGCGAAAGTTCCTCACTGGCCATACACGCTGGGAAATTCTGAGATATGTAGTCCCAAAACTAGCTTATCTAAGCCCTAACATTGCTCTGTATTCTATTCCTGGTCACTGGGCTGCTGAGTTGCCCTCTCGTGCACTCAAACACGACAAGCTGGTCCGAGCGACAGCGTCAAGCAAAGTCGATGCTGATGGATTGTCCCACTTTGACCCCTGAATCTACACTGGGAGCCATACTAGACGTTACAGACAGCCCATCATTAGAAACTGAAGTTATTAAGTGCTAGGGGACACGTGTTTGTCACCGCAGGAGCTTTTCGCACTGTCTGTAAAATGGAATGGCATAACACAGTAGCACCATGAAGTTTGCATACAGCAGCAACAGGACAAAGCTGGTGTTGCAACAGTTGTGATCTACCCCCTCCCCTGGGGAGGTATCTCGAAGGGAAGGGATCCAATTTTTCTGGTTTCTCGGTGGACAGGAAACTTAATCAGCAGAGTAACATCCTACTTCCCTCTCTGTGACACCAGGGTGCAACTGAAATGCTGAGTTCCTAAAGGAGGAATGGTGGTAGAGGGAAAAGACGTCACAAATTAAACAAGGGCGAGACACTTCTTAGGATATCTGTGATCGGTAGCAGAGGCACCCCCTTCCCCTTCTGCAATCAATGGAAGAGGCTGACTATATCCTAAGGACAAGAGATCAAACTGCAAGAGGCACACCAGAAGTTAAAAAAAAAAAAAGAACAGAAATGAGAAGACTGGCCTGCTGGGTGGCTCAGCTGCGGAGCCAGAAGTTGGGGGTTCGATTCCCCCATATGGGCCTCCTTGACAGGGGGTGGACTGGATGACCCACAGGGTCCCTTCCGGCTCTGCCGTTTTAAGAGTACAGGAACAATAAGCTTGCAATAGATGGAGATGTTGAGGTAGCTTCATCTTATACAGTATCACATCACAAAAACCTGCCCATCACTGCAATCCAGCATCGCTGGGGGTGAAATCCAAAGAATGGGAAATGAACCAGGAGATCCTTACTGGCCGCATTTGTACCGATATGAGAAACCACTGCTTGCCATCTAGAACTGCACAGAATATTTCAGGGCAAATCCTGCATCATTTGAATCTCTCAATCCCAGGTGGAGCACCCCATTCTCCTGAAGTTGAGGCAACTCCTGGCTGGATCCACCCGATGCTTTGGGGCAGCTCTTAATGTTGCCTCCACCAGGGAGTCACCCCGTTAGCCTCCCCAAAAACGGGTGCTCTCCAGAGTGTCTAGCTCCCATTATCCCCGTCAAAAGTTCCTTGGCTGTGCTATCTGGAAACGACGGAAGCCTTTCTCCGAGACACAGGGGGAAGTACCAAGTTTGGAAAAGGAAAGGACAAAAATACACAGCGAAGAGGAGTCTGGAGTCTCTGTTTTTTAGTACCTTTCAGGACTTGTTGCCACATGCCATCAAGCTGCTTCCGACTTACAGCAACTAGAATAAGGTTTTCGAGGTGAGATGCTCAAGGAAGAGTTTATCCTTGCTGCCCCCCCCTCCGAGTTTCCATGGGCTAGAAGGGGCTTGAATCCCTGTCTCCTGAGTCCCACTTGAATGCTCTATCCACTAGGCCACATTGCCTCTACTGTTATGGAGGCAAGGCTGATCATTCCCTGTGCTTGACACAACACATCTCCACCTCCTCATCACATCGTCTGACCTACGGAGCAGGAGTGAATCCTGGTATAAAGCGACTACTGCCGGGGCTGTTGCAGAAACGCGCCGTTCATTCTTCGCGTCCTTTCCATCCCAGACAAAAGAGTTCCCCTGCCCTCTGGGATCACTCAGAAGCCTTTTCCTCCACAGTAATAGAACTAAACCCTGCTCGGCAGAAGTCCCAGAATACCCCGAGGCAAAGCATATGGCGGTTAATAGCATTTTTATACAAAAGAAGGAGAAAGACGCAGCAGGTGTGCATTAAGAGCAGAGAGTGACTAAAGGCAGGTAGTGGATCTTTAGTTAAGTGGCAGAGGGCAGGTTCACTGCATTAATGCGGTTACGTAAGAGTGGATTGGTCCGGCACTGCTTTGTGTCGTGTAGAGGAGGGTGGTTTCCCTCCCTTCTCCATTTTACGCCAGGAAGGTGAGGTCACTGAGATCATTTTGCATGGCTGTAACAAAGCACCCAGGGCCATCAGCACCGCCTCTGGCCCCCCTCCAACCTCTTGTTATGGGCATGAGACCCCTTTAGGAAAAAGGAAGAGGAGAAGGTGCTTTTCTCCCCCGCAGAAGAACGTTTATGAGTGTGTTTAAATAAAGTGAATAGAGCCAGAAATTTGGCAGTATATTTTCCTAATATCCATCTGTATTTTCACCTCTAGGTTTTGGGGGCCTTTGGCAAAAGCCACAGAGGCTCTAACTTAGCTACAGCACGGCCATGATGCCCTGAGAGAGCACTGACGCCAGAGTAAGGGCACATCCAGACGGGTCCGGTTTATGCTTTAAAGGTGATCATCCTTACTGCCATCTGTTACATCCCTCACTTGATCAATCCTTCGGTTCACATGGAGCAATATTTTTCTTCCCATAAGAAGGGTCCAGACAGGTCTCCAGTTTTAGCCTGATTTGTTCCCCTTTTGATGACACTCCCCTCCCTTCTCCCTGCCCTGCGTTGCAAGGGCTGAACTGCTGTATTGCAGCCAAAACTCTGCTCACAGTCCGT
Organism: Pogona vitticeps; assembly: GCF_051106095.1. Taxonomy (NCBI): domain Eukaryota; kingdom Metazoa; phylum Chordata; class Lepidosauria; order Squamata; family Agamidae; genus Pogona; species Pogona vitticeps. The sequence goes on from NC_135790.1 coordinate 2,751,346, forward strand.
GTTCGATACCCAGGGTTCCAACAACCAGCTCAAGGCTGACGCAGCCTTCTATCCTTCTGAGGCTGGTAAAATGAGTACCCAGCTGTGTAGTGAAATGTGTAGCCTGTAAAATTTTAAAACTGTAAATTGCCCAGAGAGTGCTTTAAGCCCTATGGGGTGGTGTATAAGCACCACACTTTGCTTTTTGCTTTCTTTCTCCCCTCCACCCCACACGTCATACAGCAGGCTGCAGAGACTTCTGTTTTTGTTGTTGTTACATAAAGTAAGCGACATAGTGAAACAGCACTGTATCTATGTAGCATGGTAGACATCATACTGCAAATGTTTCTTGTTTATCTAGAATAGCGCTGCATCAGTAGGAAAATCTATTTTAAAAATTTAAAATAGTCGAGTAAATGAAAATAGAGGAGGGAGGATTCTCCATCGTCCCTGTCAAAGCCACAACCCACCAAATACATCACAGCGTTGTCACCACAGATAACAATGCCCAGAGTTCTATTTTGGTGCAAACTAACCATCTGCACAGGCTACAGAACAGGCTAATTAGAAGTGGTCCAAATTGCACACACACAAAATTGTAGCTCTACTGCTGTGCCAAAAAGGAGCAGGACCGCTCTAAAAGGGGGTGGGATGGATCAGTCTAAGTCAAAACATGAGTGGACACTGCAGAAGTGGACTGAAATTTTATTGTGTGGGCTATGAAGGAGGAGAAAAGGAGGGAAGCTAAACCATAGGCGGGAAGAGCCATTTTTTCTGGAAGACAACAAGATGAACAAGAATCTGTTTTTTTAAAAAAATCCAGGCTGATATTAGGTAAGGTTACATCTGCAAGGAAGCAATGTATATTTGGAGAAGACTGTGAAGATGCTCAGCCATCCAGGTGAGGTTCTCTGGAAGTTGAGTCCTGGCAACTGGACTTCTTTCTTATTAGGTTAAAACGTTCTGCTGCTCATCCAAGCAGCTTCTTCAGTCTGAGGAGAGTTGGTAGGAGACCCCCGACATCTCCCCCACCTTGGCTTCACTTCCCCCTCGTCTGAACAGGCTCCTTAGATGGACAAAAGACTGGGGGGGATGAGTGAAAATCCCACCTCTGCAATTCTTCTCTACCCATTGTCATCGGTCCTCAACAGTCGTTAACAGTGGTCTTTCTGGTGGGTCTGGTCTTTCTGGAGACAGGCTCCTTGTAACAGGCCTATTCAGACCAGGGGAAATCAATGTGGAGGGGATATCGGTGTGTGTGTGTGTGTGTATGTGTGTCTCCTACCAACTCTCCCAAGACTGAAGAAGCTATCTGGATGAGGAGTGGAACTTTTCAACCTAACAAGAAAGAAGTCCAGTTGCCATGACTCAACTTCCAGATTCGGAGAAGACGTTATAACTCTCTGGTTGGAATCTGATAACGCCAAATACAACCCGTACTCCTCCTAGTCAAAAAGGCGGAAGATGATGGGTATAGTAATCCAGCAGACTTGGTTGAGGAAGCTATTTATGCTGGCCCGGGGGGGTGGGGGGGTGGGGAAGGAAAGTCCCACTGAACCTCAAGGGACTTCTACAAATCAGTTCCTTTTGTAGTCAGCCGGCATCCCCATTTCTTGTTCAGCCAACAGCTAAGTCTGGCCTTGATCTGATCCTGAGGCTCTGGCGATCTCTCTTATCAGGTCCAGTGGGAGGGAACAGGATGGGGTGGAAGTGGCCCATGTGGGGGTGGAAGACATGGGCGTTCCTCCCACCCCCTGTCAAGCAATCTCTGCTTCCACTTTGCTTTCCCAGGACTTGAACTCTTGGCGGGCTGGAGGCTTTTCCTCTCTCAAGCCATGTGCAGAGGAAAAAGGAAGCGTGGGAAATTTCCGCCACTGCACTCACAAAAGGGAACACGCCATCGTTAAGTGGGCTGCCAGATGTACACTTGAATGGGGTGAAATCTCCCAGAATTTTTCACTCCCCTTAGGAGAGGCTGTCTCTCCCAACAGCTCCAGAGGGCCAGTTTGAGAGCTCAGGCTGCTTCAGACACAAATCCTGCAAAACGTCTCGCCTCCACTGTGAAAGTGAGACAAGGAGTGCTGTTTTTCGTCCTGAAAGTCTACAAGAGGAATTGCGCAAATTATCTCTGTGCAAAGCTGATATCCTTTGACTTGGAGAAGCAAAGTCTGTGCAGGCACAGTAAGGAATGGGTGAACGCTTCCAAAAAGATGCATATAACTCATCCCTTGCTTCTAAGCCTAAAAAATTCCATGCAACAAGCCAGCAGGCATTGTTTGCACAATTCTGCCAAATGTCCTCCAAAAAACTTCTTTTCAAGATTGTTACAAAATACTCCACTGCCTTGTAGAATGGGGGGTGGCGTGGAATCGTGATTCCCAACACTCACATATTAAGATAAAACAAGCAGGGATTTATAGCTGCAGTAATTAACGGCTCACATGTCAAAATGGTAGAAAAACTCAGCCACATTAAGGTTTGGATCCCTGGGGTCTCTCCTCTTTTTATCTGTTAAGACAAAGTTCTCCTTAGACAAAGTCAAACTCACCGTCCTCTGGCTGTGGTGTCAGGAAAGGAGCGCACAACAGCGACCAAGTTGTGATGATGCTGAGAGACGTGGCAAAGGGACCTGCAGAATCCTGGCAGCTGTCAAAGAAAAAGACATGCCTGTTGCGAATGTATTCAAGGTGAGATACTCAGCCAAAAGGCTACCTGTGAGAATTCGGTGCCAGCTCTGCAGCTGCTACAGCTGTGCAAGCATTACCCTTCTATAGTCTGCGCTACATACAGAATCGGGTTCATTTTGCATACTGCTAAAGTTAATGGCTTTATACATGTATGTCTGTGTGTGTCTGTTTGCAACATTCCAAGGATACTAACGGGTTTAATCGTAACCCTTAAAAATGGTTGGTAGTGGCTTGTGTACCATTATTACCAACTACACACAAATACATACACAGAGAGACCAGCCCTGATTAAATTCTCAAATCGGAGATAAGAAAATCAAAGGTGGCAGGGTGAATTGACATTTAAAATATGGGAACCATTTGGAATAAGCAAGCGATCAAGAATGAATATTGGCATTATGATCGTGGAATCAATTGCATGTGGGATCTTCAGCGTGGATTCCACACATGGATGAGATCGCAGTCGACCACCAAGCTGCTGTGTCCTGCTCGTGTGTTTTGCACGTTCCTGTGAAGCTCACACATGGTTGCACAAGTAGAAGTTGCACCATCGCGGAAGTGAATATTCTATCCTCTAACGCCAAGCCATGGACTAAAATAAGAGTGACTCTTTCCTCCTTTGGAGCCCATTCAAAGCCTGGCTGGAGCAGGGACGCAAGGCCGCTCCAGAACTGTCAAAACACAGCGGCGGCTTCTACCCAGCAGGCTGCAACGGCCCCAGCCAAGTCAGGCAAGGCAGCTGCAGCCAAAATCATGCAGAGTAAGTCACACTCTGCAGAGAACTGCAGGCTCAGAACATGAGCCAGAGCTTCATTAAGCCTTGCAATTAATTAAACTGTTAAAAGGCTGAGATGCACAGGGAAACGGGACACAAGCGTGTGGTACCACGGCTGCGATGATGAGTTGAGGACTGGGATGGGGAGAAAGATACAAAGCAGGTGGGGCACCGTATCTCGGCATCTTTGGCATGATGGCAGGTCGGGAGAGTTTGCATGATTTTGATGGTGGAGTTTTCTGGAGCTACAGAGTAAGGGCAAAATGGAGTCTAAGCTTGCAGGCCAGAGTTCACCTCATTTAACCTGATTCTAAAGTACTGTCATCAATATATGGTGTTGCTCACAGTGATGACGATTATGTAACCAGGGTAATGGGTAAATCGCAAACCTCAAAATGAGTGAAGAAATCTCAGAGGAGATCACGATAAACCATTTCCAACAGCGTAGCCGCAACTACAAAAATAAGAACGTGTTCTGGTGTGTAGAACAAAGCAGAAACAAGGGGGGGGGGACCCACATCTTGCACTCTCTTTAATACGAGCAGATGTGCTGGAGTGAGAGCTTTTGTGGCTTACAGTGAGTCCACGGCCTCTTCTAGCGCCTGTCTAATAAGGAAGAGTAGCTTTCTTATTTTGCTAAGCCCAGCGCCTCAATGGGATTGGTGTCCAGGGTTAAGAGATCTTGAGATTTCAGAGGGCTGGATCCATTGACGATGGCTCCATCTCCACTCTCTTTCTGCTAACGGCTTAAAGGCAGAGAAATAAAGTGAATTGTACGAAAAGGTGGCGACCCAGTTTCTGGGTGTCCTGACGAGAGAAGGGGCTACCTTTTCCTGCCAGTCCTGGATGCCTTCAATCAGGATCAGCAGCAGCAGCTGGCACTCCACCTGGGGCTGTTTCCGCAGTTTCCGGTCCAGGCTGATCCGGCAGAGGAGAGCCGCAAGAGCCAAGCGCTGCCGGTCGGGGTAGCAGGGCGGATGGGCGATCAGGCACAATGTCAGGAACTAGGAAGGAAAGGCGAAACCCAAACAGTGTCAGGAGGATGTGCCAGAACGTCCCCTTCGGGGGCGCTTTCGTACCAGCCCTTGACTTTCGCATCTGAATGCTTCCTGGAAAGACAGCTGCCATGGCTCAGCCAGGTCTGGAACAATCAGCGACAGGGCAGCTGCTTCCTAGGAAGGAGAACCTGTTTCCTATCACACTCCTGTTGGGAAAAAAAAATACAGGTTCATGTAGGACTGAGCACTAGCAATTGGGCAAGCAGCAATCCAGGCTCCCTAATCAACCCGACTTCTTATCGCAGCCCAGAAATCATAGTTTCTGGGACTACAGCTCCCATAAAGCCCTAGTGGGCATTTCAAGTGGGGGTCTCCTGGGAGCTCCAGTCCCGGAAAAGTAACTCACCCCCACCATGACTCTACTTCCAACAATAGCTTCATACACAAACCCCAAAATCAGACCCAGAAGAGCCTGGCCCAGCACCCAATGGGATCCATGCCTAAGAACCAGGGAAGCTGGCAAGTCTTTGGTTCCAAGGACCAGGTCCAGCCCCAAGAACCAAGTCCCTATTAAAAACAAGCTTTCTGCCCCCAGGAAATAGGGAGGGTGGGTTCTCAGTTGCGAGTTGAGTCAAAGTCACTGGGAAAAAAAACCTGAGTTGAAGCCAACTTAAGTCCAACTTGACAGCAACTCAAGTCCTCATCCTTGTTAAGAACCAAGTCCCTATGGCATGCTTTCGACCCATGATTTTCTCTCTTAGTTGCATTCAGGACAGTAGAAATAATAGCCCTGTGCATCATGAAATATGGCAAATGCCCGTTGCCAATTAAAAGAGACAAGATCTGTCATCTCGTCAATGCTGGTACTGTAGTTCCCTCTCCACTGGAAACTGGAAACTGTTTTATGGAAAGGTGTCCGGCCGATTTGTCACTCAGCAGTCGTCCTTCTGGTGACAAGTCAGGAGAGGGAGGCCTGTGCTCAGGCAGCAGACACACCATGTCAGGAACTAGGAAGGAAAGGAGAAACCCAAACAGCCTCAGGAGGATGTGCCAAAATTCCCCTTTCTGTCCACCCCCCCCCCACCCAGTGCCATACTCAAAACTGTTATCGGCCTGGTAGAAGAACCTGGTGGAGCTTCTACTCTGCCGGTTCGGTCTTTGAGAACCCAGAGTGTAGCCACATCAGATCATTACGGCATTTGGACACCACTTCGACAGTCACGGCTCCATCCTAACGAATCTGAGGATGGCCGATTTACCGTGCTGCTTACAATTTTCTGCTAGAAAGCTCCAGCACTGCAGTTCAGCAGAGTGCGCACCAGCAGGGAAGCCTAAATTAAACACAACAAATCTCAGGATTCACTGAGGTGGAGCCATAAGAGCCCAGCAACAAACTGCAATGGCGATGTATCGTTGTTATTCCTCCCAGTCACCTCCCCATGCGGTGAGTATAGGACCCGGCAGAGCCTGTATCAATAGGAGTGAAAAACAGTAGAGTAGCAACAGCCCCCCATTGCTTGATCCACCTGAACATTCCTGGCTCTCTTTGCCCACTTTGCTAAGGCTTTCCTTCCCAGTTATTTTGCCCGTAGATCTCGGGTTCCCAAACCCTACTTCTTTAGCCTGCTTCTTGCCCCTTCGTCCAGCCCGTTATCAAGGAGGCCCAGTGTGGAATCAAACTCCCAACCTCTGGCTCTGCTGCCAGAGACCTAACTCACTGAGCTATCCAGCCAGCTGTTCAAAATATATGGAGCTTGAAAAACAATTAACATGTAATGTAAGGAAGGGAAGAACAGGAGTTTCTCACTTGGTGCTCTCTGCACATGATGTTGCAGCGTGTCCTGACCTACAACCTGGACAGAGCTTAGCGAGGTTCTGTTTGCAAACTATAAATCAATTCTGGCAGCTGCAGCCCAACAATGGAACGCTGCCAAGCCGTAAATGGGATTTCAGTTTCCCAAGCTGGCGAGAGGCACCTGTTGTGCACACTCCCATCAAGAGGACTATACTGCTCCAACCCTCAAGCTAGGAGGGACTAGGAGACCTCGTGCAAATATCCAGGGGCCGTAAGCTGCTGACCAACTCTACTAAGTTCCAGTATTTGCCTACATCAATTATGTGCCTCATTCCCACTCCATCAAGCTGTCTTTAAAGGGAAATGGAAGGCACTGCACAGCTCTTCTTTTCTGGTTTTCAGGGCCCCACTATCCAAGATAACTGCTTCCCCAACTAGAAGGGGTGCACCCTGAAAAGGAAAACATGCTCTGTTTATTCTAATACAAGCTTCCTTCTGTCTGTGTTTGGCAAATCAGTTTGCTTTTGCTTTGCAGCTGGACAGCTGGGAGATAGCATGCTTTCTTCTTCTTCTTCTTCTTCTTCTTCTTCTTCTTCTTCTTTTTTTTTTTTTTTTTGCATATGGAGTGTCTCAGGTGTAGCAGCACCGAAAGATCTATACTGCCCAAAGGGATGAACTTTCCAAGGGGAGGGAACAGTTATGCCTTAATATGTGACTGAGCCCTTTAAAAGAGGCAGGCTTTTCACACCCCTGCACGGCTGCTCCCAAACGTAAACATGAAGAAAACTACCAGTTCTGCGCCCTAGTTCGGAAAAGTTACCCTTTCGGCCTACGGATCTCAGAACCCCAAGCCCAGCATGTCCAGGTGTCAAGTTCTGGAAATCATCCTTTCCCAACGGGAAGCCATGTTCCAGATGTAGCTGGACCCAAATAGTTCCAGAGCCAAAGGTCTACCAAAGATAGGCCCTGGGTGTACAATCTCAGCGTGGTTTCCCCGAGGCCAGGTTCCCTGAATAGCACCTACATGTTGTCGAGCAGAGATCGGCTGTTTCTGCCGCTCCACTGCCACTTACTACCTCTGCTTTCCATCTTCCTAATCCTCTGTTTTGTCATACACATACTCATCTCCGTGGCAGATCATTGTAATGCCGCTAACCAGGGGATTAGGATTTTCAAGAAGGGAAAGCGCAGCTGAAATCGGCACTGCCCGAAAGTGTCGGCGCTACCTCTTGTACAGTTAACACCCGCGGTGCGAAAGCCAGAGATCTGAACGTGCCAAGAAAAATGTCACAAGGACCAATGGTCCAGGGTGTTTGTGGGGCAGAGGCAGAACTTGGTTAAAACTTAAGAGAGAGGAGCTGCGTGGAGAAGGGCTGGGTTTGGTGGGCATAATGTTTTGATTGTCGCTATGAAACCACGACCGGAGTGCCTGCTACACGCCATTAGTCAAACTTTGGTTGCAGGGCCCAGATCAGGTTGTTCCAGAAGAAAAGACATGGAGGTTTCACAGCTAGAGCTGGAGGAACCTTCACATTAGCTCAGGGGGAGCTCCTCCTTTAAGGAAGTGCTCCTGTGGGAATGTCCTTGGTACCACTCTCGCACCATCGAAGACCTCGGGTGCCGAAAGCCCAATAAATTATGAAAAGCAAGCTGGCCTCCGTACGCTTTCTTGCCTTGAACCCGATTGTTCCTCACAGCCGTCATGTTTCACTTCCCAGAAAGCGGAGTTTTAGGCATTGGGTTGGCCACGTAGGAGACCACGGCTGGCCTAAGGGGCAGAACACAAGCTCTCTGAATTGACCGGCTAGCCACGCTTCTTGCATCATGCTGGTTTCTAGCTTTGAATCATCAAAGCTCTTTTCTCATGAGCCCTATCTCAGTAGACCGTCAGAACATGAAAAGCACACACTGGACACACCCAGCTTCCGCTGAAATGTGGGAAAACATCATTGCTTTGAGCTTGATCCTGGAGGGGATGATGGTCCACGTGCTGCCAAAGCAGGGAGCGTGTTTCCAAACTGAGCTCTCCTTTATGGAACTGGATGTTGCCAGACGCCTACCTTAAATATACGTCTCAACATCACTGCCAAGATGAGCCGGCAAGGAGTGTTTTGAAGGGGACCCTCTTGGTCGATGCCGGCAGATCGAAAAGGGTGCTCCTGAAACCTGGAAGCAGAGGGACAGAGGGAGGAAGCAGTCAGCAAAGGAACACCAAGGGCAGTCATTCACATTTGCTGGTCCCCGAGGCAGAACATCTAAACAGCTCTTCTCCTGTGCAAGGATATGGGACACAGGTCCTGCCTGGCAGCTGGTTATGTTCTGGTTACAATGGTCTTTGTTAGGCAAAAGCAGTGCATCATCGGTGAATAAATGAATAGGAGGAAGAGAAGACAAAGACTGGATAGTCTGATTAATAATGACCAATTATTAAAAAAAGAAAAATCTGGGGTTATGTAGGCTTCTCCTGAACGGGGGTGTGTGTGACCTTTGCGGTTCAGAGGATGGCTGTGATGATCAGAGCTTGGTAGTGCTGTAATTAATTCCCTTTCCCCAGCAACAGAACTACAACTAAGCTGCACTGCTGTTGTAACTTAACAAGGGAAAATGTTTTATATATATATTTGCATTAAACCATAACTTTTTAGGTACTTTCGCAGTCATGGAGGGATGACCTTACTAAAATGGTACAGGAAAAATGTTACAGAGCTGAAGCACTGACTTGTGCATGCAGATGCTGTTTTCATAAGTAACTTAATTGCAACCATTTTAATTACCTTTGCATAACAGGAAATAAAGAAGTTTGTTTTAACAAATTGTAACTCTAAAGGCAACTGATTACTTTGACAGAACAATAAGGATAACTAATTCCTGTGTTTTCCAAAAGCAGCTGGCCACGCTCTGATGAGGGCTGTGTTCAAACACTTTGCCCTTGATGTGTGCTATGGCGGAACGATGAAAACAGATCCCAGCACTTCGCTCTTGTTTTATCGCAGGCTCAGCTCCTGCAAAGCAAGCTTTGTCTAAACGTAAACCTGTTGCACACGGAAACCCCATGGCCTGCCCTGGCTGTCACCAGTCAAAAAACCAGGACCACCACGGTAATACCACAACTTTTTCTCTCCTCGGGAGATGAAGGGAATCCAGCTGAGCAAACTCACCATAACTGAGCTTTTGGGACTTGTCTTAAACCCCCACCACCACCACCACCGCTATCTCCTCCCCAGAACCGCTTAAGCCTGGCCCGTTGCCAGCTGCTATTTTGAGAAATAACTTCATCCTGTCCCAAGGGGCGGAGAGGAGGGAGAGAAAACGTCCAGCACCCCGCTTTTCATCATGGCGGCGTGGAGCAAAAGGTGATTTCATGCCTCTGCTCCAGATTCTGCTCAGCTAATCGGAGGAGGGATGGGGGGAAGCAACTTACTTCTGAGCTCTTCTCCCCCCCCCGCCCTTGTTCCCATTAGAAACCTTCAATTTCAAGGCTCCCTTTCTCAGCCGTCTGAAATGGCTCTGGGCTGAAACCGAACCCGCGGGATCACATGGGACTTCGACTCCCGCCCTTCTCCTCTTTTATTTATTTCTCCCTTCTTCGTAAGTCAGTAAAAGTGATTTTTAAAAAGGCCCCTCTCCCGCTCGCTCTCCCGCTCTCTTTTATTAAAAGGCTTTCAGCTCAAAAATCTGACCTACATTGAAGACTGTATAATTTAATCAGGATGAAAGAAAAGTTCTCTCATTTCTTAATACCACATTTTTAACTCTTGCCATCCTGTTGGTGAAAATTCGGATCCAAACAAGGGCGGGTTTTGTTATCCTCTTGGAAATAACTCACAAACACACACATACACACACACACCAGCCTGACTTTCAACTTTGATTTATACCAGAGCAGAGGCATTTTCACACATGAAGTTTAAATAAGCGTGTAATAGGAATCTCAACCCTACTCTGGTTAGCATGTGTTCCTTATCTGTCCATGTAAGCCAGCTCCCAATACCCAGGCTCTCTGTCTCAGAATTCCTTATCACACTTTAGCGTGACCAAGGAACAAAAATCGGAATGGGATTATACAGATAAGAACTTGCTGGGCTCCCAAGCCCGTCAGAACAAAGTATGAGGTGGGGAGGGGTGGTATAACATCTTCCATTCCAGATTCACTGGGAGCACAATCACAGTGGTAGCTAGCCCCAAATGTTCCCTCAAAAGGACTAAAACTACGTGCAAAATTACATTTGCAATTTACACTGGGAAAAGCTTGCAGTTATCTTTTTATGCATGTATTTATTTATTTAAAATATATATTTTTAACCTCACCTTTCTCCTTAGGAAGAACCCGAGGAGGCTTAGGTAAATATTATAGGACAATGTTTATCAACTAAAAATAGTATGCATAGAAATATTTTAAAGGAATCAATCAAACACCACAGTAAAAAGGGTAAATAAAGTCAACACCAATAACAAAGTCAAAGCAGTAAGGCACAACAATCCATTTTAAAAACTTCTCTCAGAAAGCCAATCACTCGGTGAAATCTTGCCGGAAGAGAAAAGTCTTTGCCTGCTTGTGGAAAGACAGCAAAGATGGGGCCGGTCTGGGCTCCAGTGGAAGGGAGTTCCAGAGTCTTGGTACAGCCATGGAGAAGGCCCTCAAGCCATGTTTCCATCAAACACACCTGTAAAGTTGGTGTGACCAGTAGGCAAAGAATAAACAGCCACACAAGAACACAGAAAGCTGCCACTAAAGCAAACCATTGACTCTGGCTCTCTCTCTCACACTTCTTTCCCACATCAACAACATTCAGCCATTACATAAACAGTGTAAAAAAAAGGCTCCGTGGAGTTTTTAATGAAGTGCAGCATAAGGGGGACAGTTTAATTTGGTTCATCTTTTAATCAAAACCTTTTTACATATTCCAAATCAGTATGGGATTCAGACATTCACTTACTCCTGGGCCTTCACATTTCTAAGAATTTTGCAACACAGCTCTCCAAACTAGGAATGTACACAAAAATGTATCTTAGAGAAAAATACAAACAAAAATGAGTTTTATTTGGGCAAAATGTGTCAAACAGAACTTAAGTTAGTGAAACTTGCAGAAATGCATAGAAACAGATAAAACCGGGGAAATGCACAGAAAAGGCACATAAGGTGTTTTGTGAAGACATTTTTAAGAATAAACACACCGTGATGCGGAAAAAGCATGGAATGAGCTGAAAACGGTGAAAACTGAGGCTGACAAATGTATTCAACTCTAATCTAAAATGGGGGCAACTGTCTTCATGCCAGTTGTGGTACCTTTTTAGACCTGTTAGTCGTGCCAAGCTTGAGAAGGATCTTCTTTAGACGAGTCCCGAACCGAGGGTTGGCTGGGGGATTCTGGGAGCGGTTGTTTTGTTTTATCTTATTTTATTGTGGTGGGTTTTGCTTGGTCAGGCAACTCCTCCTCTGGAGGTATTAATTAGGAAGGTTATTCATTTGTCCATCATGTTTAGTTTTATCTCCTGTGACTGATGATGGCTTTCCAGAACTCAAGCAGAAAGGGCCTTCCAGTATCACCTTTTCCCATCATTTAATCCTTTTATCCAGGAATACCGGGGGTTTGAACCTGGGATCTTCTGCAGGGCAAACACCTAGGCGGTTGGGCCCTCATATTTCACCCAAATTTCCACACAGGTTTTGAGATACAATCTTAGGCAGGCCTCAGCAATTCAGGAGAATCTGGAGGACTCCTACGGTCGTCGTCGTTGGCAAGCCTGACTGGACACTCACACAAGTTTCACCCGGTTCTCTGGTGCGTTGAGGGGCTGGAAACGTCACCAACCTTCCAGCCAACTAGAGGATTCCAGCCTCCAGCAAAGAGCAATCAATGAAACACTTCATTGGGCTTGTGAAAACCATCCAGAAAAACACCATCCAGCTCCCATGGGGGTACAGTTGATTGGAGAAGAAGTGATGGGCTATAGATGATGTAACTCCACTCTGGAGTTCTTGAGGAACTAAAACACAACTCGTCCAGCAGTGGGAGATCCTCACAATGTTTGAAAAGGAGGCTTATGTTCATCACAAAGGGAGGGTAGCCACAGGTGAGCAGCAATTAGACACAGGTGAATGCATGGGATTTACTGTTGGTGGTAATGGAGGGACATCAGGGAGGAGAGACGGGGTCACTCCAGCTCTCCCTTTTCAACGCCCTGGAGGATGCTTACTCACTTGCCATGCTAGCTGCCGAGGGAAGAAAAGACAATCAACACTGAAAAGGCTGGGCAAGCCACTTAGTAGAAACTCTGGCCCATTTTCAAGGGTTCCCCTCTTTCTGGCCAGCGTGGAAACACTGGCAACTCAAGATGATGATTTTTTTGTTTGTTTCTTTTTGCAGAAGATTATGATTTTGCAAGATGATGATTTTTTTCGGTTTATTTTTGCAGAAACAGCACCTTTTGTTTGGTTTGTTGACAAGACTCGCTTCTGCCCATTCCAACTATCCACGGGCTTGCATTTTTCATTTCACTGTAATATTTATATTGTGCTTTTCCTCCTGGCTGAAAGTCCAAAGCATTTAACAACTAAGCAAGTCTTATCAAATACAGCGGTACAAATAATATAGTAAGTGTGCTACGGTCGTGATTGTTTTCTGTACAGCTGGATTTTATGTTCCACGTGAATCCTGTGCTCCCATTGTGTTCTTTGTTGAGTCTAGTGTTGTTGTTTTTTTTTTAAGCGTATTCCCACAGAACAGAAAAATGTGTTTTGTTGCTTTGAAAGGGCTCGGATAATAGTACCTCTGGTATATGAAGACAAAAGGTGAGGATGTAATGTGACCCCATGTGTGTTCTGTTCGGTCAACCATGGGACAGCCTTTCTCTGAAGCTTAGCTAAGAGCCCTACAACAGCTGCTGAGGGCTACCAAGAGGTAAAAGCAGCACCAAGGGAAGGAGAGACAGCCATGTATATACACCCACAGAGAGAGAGAGAGAGAGAGAGAGAGACATCACTAGCATTTCCCTGATACGCAGAAACAGCTCAATTCTTTCTTGCTCAGGTATGTGAGCAGGTGGGGATGGACGGGAACCAGCAGAGGGCAAATCACAAAGGGCAAATGGAGAGGGCGTGGGGGGGGGAGCTGGCAGCCTGCCCCGGCCACTGGGAACAAGGAAGGCTTAAACAAAGCCAACCTGCCAGTTCATCCTGTGGGTGTGAAGCCTCTCGGCTGCCAGGTAGGGGCAACTGACACCTGGATCTCAGTGGAGGACGATTTAGACCTTCCCAGCTGGGAAAATTTGGAAACCCTGAGCTGCTGCCAGCACAAAATCTCTAGCTGGATCACAGACCGCTGGGGCCAAGGTCGAGAGTTCAAAAGGAAGGGCTCGGTAGCCAGTTCCGTGCCCAGCGCGAAAGAGAGGACACAATTACCAAGGACTAAACAGAAACAAGGTCACGTATAGCTGCAGAAATACTTTCTACGTACTCTCACTTGTATATCTGAGGAAGTGGACTGGACCCATGAAAACCGACGTAAAAACCCCAGCAGTTGGTGTTTCAGGTGCCATAATGTTCATTCTTTTGTTCTTTCTTTCTTCTGCCTATTTTCCTTTTGTGTTTGGTCTGATACGCTCCCGCAGACTTAACACGGCCACTTCTTCTAAAAAAGCCAAAAAACATGCCAACCCCCAACTAAATATAGTGACACTAGGGGATGAGGGAAGCCATACAGAGAGGCCCTTCTACTTCACACTGCCCTGCTATTTCTCTGCTGCCCTGGAGCAAGTCAGGAGCATGTGACTGAGTGAGGAAAACAGCAGAATCGGAAAGAGAGAGAAAGAGACGAGGGACGTACACACATCTCACACCACTGCCAGCATGTTGATTTCAGGCCAAGCTTGGAGACGTTACTTTTCTGGATTCTCCCAGCCCACACGACCAGCAACTTTTCCAAGTTTTGCTTCCAAGAGATTACCTCTCCAACATAGTGTTGTGGCCCTTTAAAAAAATAAAACCAACATGTTTTGTTCGGCCCAAACTTTTGTAGGGTGTGGATCTTGCTACGAGCTACAAAGGCTTATGCCAAATAAAAAGTCTTTTGCTTTCAAGGGGCCACCCAAAAAAAAAAAAACCCACAACTCTCTTGATTGGTTTTGATGCAACAGGAACTGGGGTGGGCGGGTGGCTGGGGGCGCTTGGAAATATCATCAGTGGAAGAAGGCAATCAGCGAAAGAGGACTGAATTCGAATCCCGTGACAGGCAATGATCTGGAATCCTCTGAAGCCATAGGGCTCCTTCACAGTTAAATGCCATCATAGCGATTTTCCAGGACGAAGATTAGAAAAATAATGGATCCCACCAAAAGTGAAAATCTTCTCGCTTTCAGGCCACTTCCAACAGTTTTTCGTATCCTTCTTTTTTTAAAAGGCTGTTTTTCCTGCAGTCTTCTATAAAGTGGCCCAGGCTTACTGACCACGTGCCATGAGCCACATCCCTCCACGGCGAGGGTCCTGGCACTACAGAGGCTCTCATTCTCTGGCGGTTTCATGCAACAAGGCCAGGGACGCCCGGCCCTCTCACAAGAGGCGCACACTCTCTGCAGTGGCTCTCCAGCGCATCCAAGCCCTTTGACACACGTGCACACACACCCCACTCCCTCTCCCACCTCCGCTTTGTGGCACGCTGCATGAACCGGGTTCTCCTCTCCCGCCAGCCTCCTGCAACGGCCTCTCTCTTGCTCCTTTGCTTCTCCGGCTGGTTTAATTAGGGCCCTGATGTTGGTGAGCAGAAGGAAAGGAGAGGGGAGGGATGATGCAGCTGGGTAACTGGTTTTGTTTTCTTTTCTCTCGCTGGGCTCTGGAAGCTGGAAGAGGTGAGTTAAAAGGGAGAAGATTTATTCTGTGATCTTCTCCCGGCGGGTTGCAGCTCACCGTCAGGATTTACAGCCAGCTCTGGTTCAAAGAATGTTTGGGAATCAGCGGCTCATAAAAGGGGGGGGGGGAAATGAAAGGTGCCAGATGGAGGCAGAGCGGGGGGGGGGGGGAGATCCCCTCTCAACCACCCTGCAGGCATGGCCTTCTATTTGGGCCTGTGGCCACCTGCTTGCCGGAGTCCTGGGCAACACAGCAGCCTTTTCCGATCTATAGCAGATAAATGATGCCACAGAACATTCCACTTTCTGGGATTTTTTTAAAAAGCTAAGCCAAGAGTCCTTGAAGATTAATCTTTTTTAATTTCATTATCTCAGGGGGCAATTCTTCTCCATCAATGGTCTTTCGTCCATTTCTACAGTACCTAAAAAAGGTACCAGTGAGCCAGTGAATTTTGCATGGCCTTCTGCTCAAGCACCCGGCTCCAGCTTGGGCTGGGAGAACGTATACGCAAAGGCAATTCCCTTACCTGAGAATCTTCAACCCCAGGCAGTGGGAGATTCACTCAATTACTGGCATCCTTTCCTCCACAGAAATGGAGAAAGGCAATTGTCTCTCAAACCCGAGGTAGAATCTGATATGAGCAACGCAGGCTGATTCCTTACATTTCCAGCCTCGCTCCTAAACCTTCGGCATTTAGACAGGGCTTCTCCGTCTCTAGCCCTCACCACCCCAAGCTCTGCAAGACCCAGCCTGATGAAAAGTCCTGCGCCACTTGAAAGCCTGCCTGTTTTCCACCCGTTAGCATTCCGGTAAAGACACCGTAGACAGCATCTTAAAAAGCAGAGACATCACCTTGCCGACAAAGGTCCGCGTAGTCAAAGCTATGGTTTTTCCAGCAGCGATGTATGGAAGTGACAGCTGGACCCTAAAGAAGGCTGACCACCAAAGAATTGATGCTTTTGGTGCTGGAGGAGACTCTTGAGAGTCCCCTGGACTGCAAGGAGAACAAACCTATCTATTCTGAAGGAAATCAACCCTGAGTGCTCACTGGAAGGACAGATCCTGAAGCTGAGGCTCCGATACTTCGGCCATCTCGTGAGAAGAGAAGACTCTTTGGAAAAGACTCTGATGTTGGGAAAGTGTGAAGGCAAGAGGAGAAGGGGATGACAGAGGACGAGATGGTTGGATAGTGTCATCGAAGTGACCAACATGAATGTGACCCAAATCCAGGAGGCCGTGGAAGACAGGAGGGCCTGGCGTGCTCTGGTTCATGGGGTCACGAAGAGTCGGACACGACTAAATGACTAAACAACAAGCAACAACAAAGGCACCATCTACCCACCTTTTGGGATTCTGCAGAAGCACCACCAGGCCTTTTTTGTGCGGTTTAATTAGGCCAGAGTTGCTCATGGAGGAGTGGGGGGAGCACAGCCCCACATAAACTGTTATCATTTCCGCGTGGTGTTAAGTGCTCACAATCATCTAATCAAATCATCTTTGCATAATGCAGGCGATCTGCATAATGTATCATCTTTGCGGTAAAACTCAACACATTTCAATGTGGATTTCTTGGGTTGATGTGCATAACTTATTTTTACTTTTCTTACTCGCAAGAAACCATTGTGTCGCAGCGCACAACAGTGCGAATCATAAGGAACGATGGGCTGTTCCAAACGAAATGGATGTGTCTCAACACTTAATCCTCCTGGTGTGTGACTTATATTATGAACAATAAGCTACTGTTATTGTTATTATATTCTGAACAATAAGCTACTGTTAGGACAGAACAGAGAGAGAGAGAAAGACAGAGAGAGAGAGAGAGAGAGAGAGAGAATGGTTTCCTATAAGCAGAGGTGTCAGACAAAGGTGAACTTTATCCCCTTACCTGTTAAGTCTGCATGCAGAATATATCCTGCAGAAAGCCAGACTAGACTCAGCCGAAGGAGGAGTGAAAATTAGTGGAAGAAACACTAATAATTTAAGACCTGCAGATAACACCCTCTTACTGGCAGAAAGCAGCAAGGACTTGAAACAAGTTTTGGTGAAAGTGAAAGAAGAAAAGTATCACCTCAATTCCTTCAGGTCATCCCCTGGGACCTTATTTACTCTTGAGTAAAAGACATGTCTCCTGCCAAGTCCAAAACCCAGGCAGGCCCCCTTCAGTGATGGCTCATGAATTCTTGGGAGCACCTCATCCCCAAAATCTGGTGTGGGGGGGGCTGCCCCATCATGTTAACCTACCATCCTACTTACTGCAGATCAGGAAGAATTTATGCATGACCACAACCTGTTCTTAAAGAAAAAAGGCAGAAGAGAAATCAGTTCAAATTTGCTCCACAGAAGTAAAACGACACTCACTCCAGTTCTTCAGATCTAAATTCTGGCTGAACCAGCCCAGCGGGAAACAAAGTGGAGGAACAGGCTCCGAAATGATAGAAGGCTTGGATGATGTCTTTCAGGTCCGGGCACCAAAAATCTGTGTTGCTCTTATCTGCAAACAAGAGAACGATAGTTTGATATTACCAGTTTCAGCACATGGAGGGGGGGATCTTTTTATTAATCGCTAAAGGAGTACCAAGTATTATAGGGAACGCTTTGAAGGAGAGACACATTTCTATCGGTGTTGTTCTAGTTTAAATGGCATAGCTTCACTCACGTATCTCATTAAATGGTCTTTATGGAGTGGACTGATCATGCTGTCTGAGGAAGCAGGCGCGTCCATGAAAGCTCGCATCGAAACATAGCAGTCCGTCTTTAAGGGGCGAAAATTTATTTTATTTTATTTTATTTTTGCCTGATAGGGTAGTTCTGGTTTACAGATTTTGGCCCTTCATACAGAAATAACAGCCTCCCAGCTTCCTCAGAGGGAAACACTCCCCCAGAAGAAACTGGGATGTGTGTCTCCAAGGAAGGATATCACATTGGACCGAGCATAGATGACACCAACTGTCTCTGATCATGTCTGAGGAGAAAACAGCTGGTGTAGATGATGCGTTCTAGGCTAGAAAGCTTATGCTTTTAGGAGAGGTGACAGAATACACCAGAACCTGGACATTTAAAAAAAAACAACCCTTGTTTTTTTTTGTAGGAGCATCTAGAATTAAGAAAGCTGGGGAATCCTGGAAACAGGGACACAAATAAATCACACACACACCCCTCCAAGAGCTGCGTAAGGCAGCCAACATCTGCAAACCCACTGGGGACCGCTAGCAAAATTGGCATGTCAAAACCTTTCTTGGTTTTGTGCTTCTGGGCATACAAAGGTACAATTATACCAACATAGGGCCATTGAGGGACCCCAATGAGCTGACCTTCTGCTGAGTCAACTACAGTAGTTAGCCCCAGTACCGGCTGCCAGAAGTGACTATCCAGAGATTCGGGTAGGATTCTGATGATACCGGAGACTGAACACGGGAAAGCTTGTGTTCCACTAACAACCTCCCCTACGTACATTCGTTGTGTTATTGGCTACTATTCCAACAGGCTGCTCCTCTCAGTGTATCTCCGACAGAGTTTTTCCCAGTTCTAGAAGTCTAGAACTGCACGTGGCTTCTTTGCATGTGGGTTATTGAACAAAACCAGCTCATTCTATGTGCTTCGGCCAAGGGCTTGCAGCTGCTGCCTACCGCTGTCTAAAAGCACACCAAAACCCACACAAGATGTTATGTCTTAAAATAATTTGATACAGCACTGGAACCTATCCTGGGATCCTGTGATATTAGACTGGCTATTAAGTATTTTACATAAACGGATAAAATAATATACGATCCTAGGGAATCTCTTGTCCCTTTTCTGTTTTCAACCTCAAGTCTATAATCAGCCTGGCAAAGGAAACACTTCCAGGTCAATACCTTAAAAAAAAAAAAGAAATAAGCTATATCTGAATTTGCACTAGCACTCATTTTAAGCGTCCTTACGGTTATATTTTCCCTTGAAAAGCTAAGACATGGTGCACAGCCCACCCACACCATGAGTTAAATGTCAACAGGGAGTAATGGCTCAGCGCCCAATTCTGTACACTTCATCTCTGTATCACGGAAACTACGATGGCGGTACTCCTTTTGGAATAACAGAGTTTACTGTAGTTATACATTTATAAATAAAATCTAGCTGCGGCCGCCGTAAAGGTTCCGTTTCAGGCAAAGATTTTCCAGTATTTTTTTTCACAGGGGTGACCCTTTGTACCTCTGCTGCTTAGCTTGGTCTCTTATACGTTTTTTTTAAAAAAGAACTGAGATTTAGGAATTAAGCTTTATCAACCATAAGTGGCCAGACAGGTTTCTGCACTTTTTGCATTATGGCATGTTTGTGCAATTACTCTCTCTCCCACTCTTTCTGTGGCTTCGCTTATGGAGAACTGAGATCCTTACCACCAAGAAAACCAGAAAAAACTCTTGATTGTTCCTCTGTTAGCTGAGAAGGCAAGAGGGACAGGTTGTCACTTGCCCAAGGCGTGGGGAACAATCTCAACACAAGAAGTCTCCCTGCTTAAAGCAGAGTTTAGAAATTATTATTTTATTGGAGTAACAACCCTGCCTCTTCAGAGGTAGGAGTTTGGCAGAATATATACGCTTTTCCTGA
This sequence comes from Pogona vitticeps, assembly GCF_051106095.1. NCBI lineage: Eukaryota > Metazoa > Chordata > Lepidosauria > Squamata > Agamidae > Pogona > Pogona vitticeps. Next base: position 2,771,006 of record NC_135790.1, read on the forward strand.
CAGTTTGCAAAAGTTACTTTTCGGGCTACGATTCCAAGAATCCAAAGTCCGGAAGCCGTAGTCAAAAAAATAGAATTTTAGATAAAAACAAAACAAAAGTAAAAGAAAGAATAAAAAGTTACGATCACTTTTTGATTTGTTCTTTTATTTTTTATTTTTGTTTCGCTTTTACCTTTAATGCTTGCACAGACTAACACGGCTCTCTCTTTTATGGAAAAAAAAAGAATGTTTTTCAGCTTTGTCCTGAAGGCCCCGGGTGTCAGCTGAAAAAGGGAAAAGAAAGCACTCCCTGGAGCAGTTATTCCAATCCAAAGATCAATTCTGTACCGCAGGAGGATGGTTCCAAGATGAAGCACAACTTGCCTCGAGAAATTTGGACCTTTGTGATGGCTGCTGTGCTGATCAGACAAATCAAAGAGGCACAAAATCATGTATGGCTAAAAAATGTTGATGAGTAAGAAGAAGAGGAAAAAGAAGAAGCACAATAGAAAAAAATGCCTACAGAAAATGCATCTCAGGTTTCAAACTCTTGCCACCTGATAGGGATGAAGGATGGAGATAAGAATGCAGATGCTGGTCTAGGAGTTAGGGAACATGTAGAGGAAGCATGCGCTAGGCGATGACGCATGATCAGGCACACAATATCAGCCTGACTTACTTCACAAGGATGTTTTGAAGCTAAAGGAGGGAGCAGGAGAACGGTATAAGCCATGTTTTGCTCCCTGGAGGAAAAGGTAGGCATTCACGTAAGCAAACAAACAAATGCAAATGAACGCAAATAAAAATAAATGTGAAGGAACCGAACAGAAGCAAGAATTGGTATCTGTATTAGCCACTGGCTGACGCTCCCGTGTCACTTTAATGACCTCAGCTAACGACATGACACCATAACCTGTCTCAATTTCAAGAAGGAAAAGAAAAAGAAAGGATGGAGATCGGAGAAGCCATATCTTGCCCTTGGGGGTGGGGGCTGAAGCCGATAAGCTAGTCAGCTGTTCAGAGTGAGTCAGGTCCTCCTGGCACCTAATTGTCTGAGGGAAAACATATCTTTACCATCAGCCAAACCACTGCTTTCTTTGTTAGCCATCTGCAGCTGTTATGTTTTATCTTTTTCTTTCTTTCTTTAAAGCTTAGCAGCTCCCCTAATGATTACTTCTTGGAAGGCAGAAGGGGGAATCTCCGCATTCAGGAGAAAGGTGGCACCTTTCCTGCCCCAGGGTTCCCTCCTCACCTCACCATTACCTGATGCCTGGCTGGGCCGTGTTCCCAGTGCAAAGCCCTTTTGGCTGTGGGGAGATGGGCGGGTGCTTCGGTGTGAGGGGCGCATGCACAGGGGTGTGTGGTAATGACAAGGTTGCGGTAGCAGCAGCTCCAAGCTAGTGGCCAAGGGGGGAAGGTGGGGAGACGACAACCCGACCACGAAAGACCCCTCGTGGGCCCTGGCACGAGTGGGAGGCTGGGCGCAAGCTAAGAAATGGGTTCAGGACTTCCAAAGTTTTGGTTCCAGGACATTAACCCCCCCCCCGAATATTTTATTTATTTGATCATTCATTCATTCTGTATACCATTAGTTCAATCTACAATATTGTTCTGAGCAGTTTACACAACATAAAAAAATAAGCAAACCTGTAATGGTAAACTAACGGTAGAAGAAATAAAAACAGTCAAAGCCACGCAAACCAACAGCGTATTTATCTGTGTCACAGCAGGATGAGAGGCGTGCAGAGTTACCCTTGGTGACCCCCGTTTCCAAAATCCGGCAGCCCGACGAGGGCAAAAGGAAGGAGCAAGCTTCTTGTCCTCCATGCCGGAGACAAACGGGCACGGAGCCCTGCAGGATCCGCAAGCAAAGCCTCCCTGAAAAGCAGCGTTTCGAGCGGCCTTCTGAACCTGAGCAGGGAGGGAGTCCGGCGTAGCCCCGCCGGGAGCGGCTGGCGCAGAGTCGGTGCCACCCCGAAGAAGGCCTGACCTCCCAAGAGAGGACTCCCAGGTCTCTCCTTTGGAGTGGCTATCCAAGGAGAGCATGGCCTGGAAGAATCTGATGGGCCGGGCAGAGGACACCGGGGGGGAGAGATGCTCTGACAAGGAATGTGGTCCCAAACTGCAGAGGGCTTTATAGGTGAGCATCAGGACCTGGGAGTTGAATATACCTCCCGGCATGGGGGAATAAGGTTCCCAACATCTGGGTAGAGATAAAAGAGGGACTCCGCCAGAGGGAAGGAGACACAGAACCACCTGGCAGGGAAACTAATGAAGGATGGTCTCCCTGCCTCTCTCCAGTGCAGCTCCCTTGCAAAGCCGGCGAACCATTATATCAGGGACGGGCTTGAAGCTCTTTTCGGTTGTGGGGGATTTAGGGGGAGACCTGGAGATAAGACACGGAGCAAATCTGCAACACAGCTTTCAGCTGGTTCACTGTTGGGGGTGTGCGTTCTTTCTTCTCAAGGGAATCTTAGCTCGGGGAGAGACTATCTGAGCATAGAAAAGGCCATCCTCAGCGCCTCATCTGGCTGCAATAACTTAGATTCCTGCAGGGAAGCCTTGATAGCTCACGTTATTACAGTCGCAGCTTGCAGTGAATAACGCCGGGCTGATGTTATCGCCTCCAAGCTAGAGCCACCTTCCATGACTTCCAACAGGATTGGGGATTTTTTAAGAAGAATAGCAACACTTTAGTAATGTTCTTATTTCGGTAGCAAGGGTCGCCTCTTGAGTGCTGTGCCACGGCCGCGGCCGCTCATTATTGAACCCTGCAGAAAGCTATAATCTCCCCGTTCCATACTTTACTTATTCACCTGGTCCTTTGTTTGTAGTGGGGAAAAAAAAACACCACTTGTTCTTTGGGGCAAAAATAAAGGATGAAAAAGAAAAAGAAGAAAAACTGGTCTATAATAGGCTATCAGAAGGGAGAGGCATGGGCTGGAGCGCCAGGGGCCTGGAGAGGAGCCAGCTGAGATAATCCAGAGTGTGTGTGTGCCTGATGGGTTTACATGCCCTATCATCTCTCCAGTCTCCCTGGAGCCGTGATCTTTTAAAGGGGCACTATGACAGTTAAGAAAAGGGATGTGGTGGCTCTGCGGGTTAAACCGCAGAAGCCTCTGTGCTGCAAGGTCAGGCAGTCATAAGATCGAATCCACGTGACTGAGTGAGCTCCCATCGCTTGTCCCAGCTCCTGCCCACCTAGCCGTTTGAAAGCATGTAAAAATGTGAGTAGATAAATAGGTACCACCTTGGTGGGAAGGTCACGGCGTTCCGTGTCTAGTTGCGCCGGCCACGTGACCCTGGAAACTGTCTATGGATAAGTGCTGGCTCTACGGCTTGGAAACGGGGATGAGCACTGCACCCTAGAGTCGGACACGACTGGACTCAATGTCAAGGGGAACCTTTACCTTTATTACAGTTAAGACGGTTCCCCTTCCAAAATGGCTACGGCAAGAAAAAGCAATACACTTTCCCAGGCCCATCCTTATGGAGCTTTTCTCCTCCGCTGAAAGAGGCCAGGCTTTGGCGGAACAAAAGCCCAGAAGTAGAAAATCTGGGATGATGCATCCCCTGGATGTGCTGCCCCTGACATGACGTCTCAGAATTGCCTAAAGCCTTTGTGTCCGCATGCAACCTAGCCCGCTCTCCACATGGGTGGTTCTGAGCCGAAGCTGCCTGGCTGGATCTAATAGCTTCCCCAGCTGGGCTCAGCCATTACTTTCCAAATGTTTCTTGCCAGTGTTCCTCGTTCTGCGCAAGACGGATCGCCCCACGGTGAAGCTTATGGAAGCCAGAAAAGCCGAGCCTGGTAAACATGCTCCCTCTTCCCTATGCGCAGAAGGAAAAAGCTGCTTTCCTGAAACCAGCAGGGAAGGAAGAGAGTGCCTTCTCTTTCTGATAAAGCCATTAAATAAGCCCAATGCCTCTTAGCTGCTTTTGCATCTGCTGGGCGAAACCGTGCACGCAGGGCCTGCCCACACACTCCTCACCAGAGGATGCAACTTCATTTTGGAACAGGAGGCTTCTAGGCCTGTTGCCTACAAGAACAGCTTCAAATCTGACTTGGAAGGACGGCCAGGGACCATGCCCACTTTTTTTCCAGTGGGGCTCACACAGGACAACGTCCCTGGTGCTTCCAGGGATCACAAAAAAAATCTGGAAGCAGCACAGAGGCAAGTTGGAGGCTTCATGTCATCTGTGAGTGAAAAGCAGCAATTTTGCTCTTCTTGTTTTCTGCAGTTCTCATTCTTCAAATGGTCTGAAAATGAAGCAGGTCCCCCTGGGGTGCAAACATCCAGGAAGAGCCTCTCCCTTCAACTCCACCCTGAAAGATCTCACAATTCATGCCGGCCATCCGGACAGCGCCAGGCCTACACACAATAAGGATTTGTCCTGATCCCCAGTCCTCACCCTTCCTCCCCCTTCCCTGCGCCTCCCCCAACACATCTAAGCCTCTGACCTTGTCCACTCTTCTCCCAAACCCATTCATATTCTTTGCTTTACTGCCTCCCTCGTGCTGATTCATGCCAGATGTTCTCTTTCCTCTGCTGAGCAGCAAGCAGCCTGACCATTTCCTCCTCCTGTTTCCCTGGATCTGGCTTGCCGATCCCTCTTCCCTCCTGCATGCCAGAAAGTGTGCACTCTACTGCTGACTTCAGAGTGCTGAGCCCCCACACAAAACCAGTGTTTACATATGCGCTGGAGACTTAGGGTCAACTAGACATTAGAGATGGCCCATCTTTAGAAGAGGAAATTCCTTAAATGCTGAAAGCATCAGATTGTCAAAACACAAGCTCTTCACACACACACACCTCCCAGACTATTTTGGTAATTGGGTATAACAATTGGATATAACGCAGCAGCAGCATTTACAGCTGCAGCATCCAAAGTCAAGGATCAAGGAGGAAAAAGACGGGTTACTTACCTGTAACTATGGTTCTTCAAGTGGTCATTCTGTGAATTCACACATAAAGGGTTAATCAGCGCCAGCGATGATCCTCTCGGAACGTTCTAGAGCTTAATAAAAAGAAACAAAGTTGTAGGACACTCATATCGCGCATGCTCCTCCCACCCCCTCCTCAGTTCCATTTATCCGCCACCAGAACAGCCACTTAGGGTGAAAAATGTAAGGATTTAATACAATCAGTGACGGATAGTGGGGAGGCAGGGTGGGCATGTGTGAATTCACAGAATGACCACTTGAAGAACCATAGTTACAGGTAAGTAACCCGTCTTTCTTCATCGTGGTCTTCTGTGAATACACACATAAAGGGTGATTAGCTAGCTGACTCACCGGATGGAGGGAAGTCACTGGAGAACAGAAGATAACACCGCCCTCCCGAAGGACGCCTCTTTCCGAGCCCTCAGATCCAGTCTGTAATGGGTAATGAATGTCGAGGCGTTAGACCATGTGGCAGTCCGGCAGATATCAGGAACGTCGATGCCACGTAACAGAGCTGTGGACGAGGCTACTGCCCTTGTAGAGTGAGCTCTAAGTCCTTCGGGAGGATCCTTGTGTAACAGTTCATAAGTTAGCAAAATAGTGGATACAAGCCACCTCGATAAGGAAGACGGTGACGCTGGTAACCCTTTTTTAGCGCCAAAATAACACAGAAAAAGTTTATTGGACAAGCGGAATTGCTTTGTTCTTGAAACGTAAAAGGCAAGGGCCCTCCTGACGTCTAGCATATGAAGCATGCGCTCCGTGTCATTAGTAGGATTTGAAAATAAAGTGGGCAAAATAAGAGGCTGATTCAGATGGAAATCAGAAACTACTTTGGGTAGAAAGGATAAATCAGTATGGAGCACCACCTTCTCTTTGAAAAACTGCAGAAAAGGTTGGTCAGCTCTGAGAGCTGCTAATTCACTGACCCTACGGGCCGAGGTGATGGCTACCAAAAAGAGGGACTTGAGGGACAAGAACTTTAGGTCACACGTAGCCATAGGTTCAAAGGGGGGCTTCATAAGGGCGTGTAACACTAACTGTAAAGACCACTGCGGCATAGGTGACTTGATTGGAGGTCGAAGATTTGTCAAACCCTTCAAAAAGTTTTTAACAGTCGGGTGTGAGAAAAGTCTAGAGGCCGACGAACCTGGCGGCTGAAAGGAAACAATAGCCGCCACATAAACCTTTAACGTAGAAACAGAGAGGCCAAAATCGAAAAGATAACGCAGAAACTGCAACAGTGTAGATAAAGTGACCGGGTACGAGATCAGTCCTTTAGAATCTGTAAATTTCAAAAAACTTTGCCACTTATATCTATACAGCCTTGTGGTAGACGGCTTCTTAGACATAGCTAAAACCTCTTTGATCTGCGGGAGATCCTCCACGCAGTCAGTTGTAGAGTGTCCAGATCTGGGTGGAATATGTTGCCGGCATCCTGCGTCAAAAGCTGCGGAAGAAGAGGCAGCCTGACAACATCGGTGGACATTCTCATTAACAGGTGGAACCACGGCTGCCGAGGCCAAAAGGGCGCTATTAGAATCGCCTCTACCGTCTCGGATCGAATTTTCAGCAAGGTCCTCTGTATCAAGGGAAACGGCGGGAACAGATACAGTAGACCTATTGTCCAACTTATCATAAAAGCATCCCCTGAGGACCCGATGCCTGTCCCCGCTCTGGAAGCATAACGGGGGCATTTCCTGTTGTGGTAGGTGGCAAAGACGTCCATGATCGGGGTGCCCCAGCGGTGACACAGGGACTGAAAAGTCTTGTCGTCGAGCTGCCATTCGTGCGTTTGTGCGGTGCGACGACTCAGCTCGTCCGCTACTGTATTGTCCTCTGTCGCGATATGCACCGCTACCGGAAAAACATGATGCCTGTAGCACCATTCCCATAGCATCACGGTCAACAGGAGGAGAGACTTCGAACGTGTGCCGCCTTGTTTGTTCACATAGTACATGGCCGTGGTGTTGTCTGTGACTATCTGGACACCACGGCCCTGTACCAGAGGTAAAAACGCCTTGAGAGCCTTGACAATGGCAAGAATTTCTAAGTGATTGATGTGAAGCACCTTCTCGTCCACCGTCCAAAGAGCATGGATCTCGTGTTGACCACAGTGCGCCCCCCAGCCCACGGGACTCGCATCTGTGGTAACTTGTGACGTCAGCTGAAGTTGACGAAATGGTCTGCCTATTTTCAGATTCGGGGAGTGAGTCCACCACTGGAGCTGCGACACCAGCTCCGGAGTGACAGGTAGTCTCTTGTGCTGATGATCTAACTCTGTGTTGAATAGAGAGAGAAACCAAACTTGCAGGGATCTGAGCTTCAGCCGAGCGTGGGCCAGGCCTGGTGTTGTTGATGCCATGAGCCCTAGGAGGTGTTGGGCATGCCTCGCTGTTACGCTCGCACCTGGCCGAAACTTTTCTACCGCTTTGCGTATTTTTCTTATTCTTTCCGCTGGTAGGAAGATGCGCCCCTTGATTGCATCTATCTTGGCTCCAATGTAGTGGACTGACCGAGATGGAGTCAGATGAGATTTTTTTAGGTTGACCGAGAGGCCCAGATGACTTAGAACATGAAGGACGTATTTTTTGTCTTGTAGGGCACGACGGCGGGATGGAGAGACCACTAACCAATCGTCTATGTACGGAAACACCTGGACGCCGTTCAGACGAAGGTAAGCCGCCACTGGAGCCATACATTTCGTGAAAGTCCTGGGGGCTGTGGCTAAACCAAACGGAAGGGCGAGAAATTGGTAAATGACCCCTTGGAAGATGAACCTGAGATATCTGCGGTGGGAAGGGTGGACTGTAATATGAAAATAGGCGTCCTTCAAGTCGATGACCAAGAACCAATTGCCCTTTTTTAACAGGTGGATTATCGTCTCCAGAGTGACCATCCGGAATTTCCGCGTTGACAGGTAAGTATTTAGCTTTCTTAAGTCCAAAATTGGTCGAATGCCTTTGTCTTTTTTGGGTACGGCAAAATACCTTGAATAAAAGCCGTTTTTTATGTCCCGTAGCGGTACCCTTTGTATGGCCTGCTTCTGTAGAAGAGAACGAACTTCTTCCTCTAGGGCAGGATCGGATGATGTAGAGCGAACCTGCCCTAGAGGAGGATATTCGATAAACTCCAGATGATATCCGCATTGTACGATGCTTAGAACCCAAGAGTCTCTTGTAATAACGGACCAATTTTTGAGGTAAGGTGATAGCCTTGTCAGATGATGCGTAGGGACCAAGCTGATCGGGTCAAAGGTACTGTTTTGGTTTTTTGGTAAGCTGCTTGAATCCCTGGCGACGTTGAGAATGCTGGGGACGGTAAGTATTGGAAGAAGAAGCAGCGTTGGACGATCTAGGCTGAGATTGCGTCTTGAACTGCTTGAATTGGGAGCTCTGAACATACTGGTTGTAAGGCTTTTTCCACTGGTATCTGTTATATTTCGGTTGGGGCTGAATATAATAAGACTTAGCAGTCTTCTTCGCCTTATGGAGCTCCTCAAGATGAGAATCGGTTTTTTCGCTGAAAAGACCGGAGGCATCAAACGGCAAGTTTTCTATCTTTGCTTTGACATCATCAAGAATATTGGCCGCTCTTAACCAAGCATGGCGTCGAAGAGTGACCGCAGACATTAAGATCCTAGCAGCCGCTTCAACAGAATGGCGGGTAGCTATACGAAGGTGTTTTGAGACCGTTTGCGCTTCCTCATATGTATTCAGAAAGCCTTGTCTGACATCCTCAGGTATCATACGAAGCCCCGGCAAGACCTTCAGCAATAACTGTTTTTGGTATGCCCCAAAGGCAGTCTGATAGTTGGCCACTCTAAGGATAAAAGCGATGAGAGAATAAATTTTTCTACCTAGTATCTCCATCTTCTTCCCCTCCTTGTTCGTGGGAGTGACATGCGATTTTCCGGATGGTCTGGTACAGCTTGTCTCCACGATCAAGGAGTTTGGTATTGGATGCTTAAGCAAGAATTTAGCATCGTCCCCAGAGACACGATAAAGGTTTTCTGTACGCCTAGACAAGGAAGGCGTCGTAGAAGGCTGATTCCAGAAGTCCTTAATAATGTTAGTCAAAACAGAAAGGTATGCAAGGTTGGGGGGTGGTGATCTCTCGCTAGTAATATCACCAAAAATAAGATCCTCCTCTGGAGGAGCCGGAGTATCCATCTGCAACTTGAGAACTTTAGCAAGCCTTGCCAACATCTGAGAGTACGAGGAGAAGTCCTCTGATGGTGAAGCAGCATGAGGATCTCCCGTGTCAGATTCAACAACATCGCCCATGGGTAAATCCTCCTTACCCTCCGAAGGAGGTGGGTCTTCTGCCGACTCAGAAAAACTGTCCGAAAAGGGAGCATTCTCGTCCGATGAGGGGGGGTGCCCTCTCTTGTGAGGTCTAGTCTCCGGGCTCGATGCAGCCGCAACAGGCTGCTGAGCAAGCTTGGAAGAGGTAAGTGATGACGTCGGTGCCGAAAATCCCTTAGGTTGGTCACCAAGCTGGACAGGTCTCGGGTCGTCGACGTCGAAACGGTGACGGCACCGCTGCCTCTTTGGTGGGGGCGAAGGCGAAGAGGAGGAAGAGGCATAGATATGCTTCGCCTTCCATCGGCGTCGACGTCTGTCTTGCGAGGTCGAAGACGAGGAGGAGGTGTACCTCCTGTGGCGGCGGCGGCGGTGCTTCCTCGACACAGGGGAAGACGAGGAAGAATCCTCTGACGAAGATCGATATCGGCGCCGGGAGCGACGATGCAGCGACCGATGTCGGTGCTTGGAAAGGTGCTTGGTTTTGCGAGACTTCTTCCTCGGCGGCGATGCCGGCCTCGATTGTACAGAGGAAGAGGAATGAGCTGAGGACGCCCGCCCGATGGATTCAGGGCTATTGGGCAAAGACACCAAGCTCGCGGTTGCAGTGACGAGCTGATTCGGTGTAGGGGATGCAATCCCCGAGACAAGAGGCAGCTCAGATTGTCTTGGAGGTAGAGAAGCCGGTACCTCCGACAAAACGTCCATGTCCCGTGAAGGTTCCTCTAAGGAAGAGGGGGGGAGGGAGGCAGAGGCTGATGGTAGTTCCTCTATAGCTGCCAGGTCCTTAGCCGATCTCTTTTTTGCTTGTTTTGCAGGTTTGGCCGCTGCGGATTTAGAAGCGGACGATCCCTTAGAGGAAGTCGGCTTCTTAGGAGGTTTGTCCGTTGATTTTTTAGGAGCCTTGGCAGGAGGTGGTTGAGCCAGGCTAGTAGAAGCAGATGACATAGTAGTAAGAGCAGGAAGCTCCATGGGGGACGGCTCAGAAGAGGCCAACGCAGCGCTCCAGAGGTGGAATTTCAGGCGCTGCTGGCGCGCGCGTAGGGCCGGCTTAGTAAAAGCCCTACAATGCCTGCAATCTTGGGGCGAATGGGTCTCCCCGAGACAAAAAAGGCACTTATCGTGGTGGCCCTGAAACGGGAGCTTTCGATCACAACTTATGCACCTGCTGAACGGACCGGAGGGGGACATAAGCCGCAGGGGAGCCAAACGGCCGCAAACGGGAACTGTTGGTTTAGGCGGGAAAAATCCGAAATCACCGAAACACAGGGGAAAACAGTGCCAAAGTCCAGAAACACGCCAAGTCAGGGCAGGAGAGAGTAGCGTAGTCGAAATAGCCTTGCAGAAGTCCAAAAAAGCCGAAAGAATCCAAAAAGTGTAGAATATTAGGAGCTCTAGCCGAAAGAACCAGTTCGCACGGCGGAGAAATGGAACTGAGGAGGGGGTGGGAGGAGCATGCGCGATATGAGTGTCCTACAACTTTGTTTCTTTTTATTAAGCTCTAGAACGTTCCGAGAGGATCATCGCTGGCGCTGATTAACCCTTTATGTGTGTATTCACAGAAGACCACGATGAAGAATGACAAGCTATCTGCAAAATACAGTTTGAGCCTAATGTTCCTGCTTCACCCATGTCAGAAAGGAAGTCCCTTCCAGTCGTGCAATTTCTCCCCTGATTAAATATCACTGGGAAATGGATGGGTGGAGCCTGAGAGAAAAGGAGGCGGGGATGACCTCAGAAATAAGCCTGAGGGGGGAAAAGGAAAGCTGGGGTGAAAGAGAAGAGGGCCGTGTCCTGCCAGGAGCTGTGTGAGTGAGGAAGGCTGAAGTCCACCTGTTGCAAGGATCAGCAGATAGAAACCACAGGGCCAAACCAGTCCTGCCTCTGCTGCAGGGGAAGGCCATGCATGCAGGGACGTGAACAGTTGCTCCAGTCGTGGTTTGTATTAGGTGCAGAGATTCTGCAAATTGTAGTTCACAAATGTTTTCCATCTCTGGGGTCAGAAGTGTCTGGTTATGAAGTCCCTGGCAGGGTGGATGTCTGCTGGGGGTGGTGGTGGTGTCCTGCTCTGCAAGAATCCATTTACAGCCTGAGCCGTCATGCAACAGAGCCCACCTCCTCCAAGGAAAAGGTTTTGCAATATTAAATGTCTGACTCCTTAAAAGCTGGCACTGAACACTTTGTCATCTCTTCCATCTTTCCCATTCACCCCCCATTCACACACACACACACACACACACACACACACACACACACACACCGTCAGCACTGACAACTGCACAACATCAAAATCTCAGGTATTTAGAACCTCGTTGGGCGCCTGCTGTTTTTCCCCCCACCTTGATTCTTCTCCTCTTTGTTTGTGGCACCACAGTTAATTGCCCAGATGAAGAGGAGGAGGAGGAGGAAGCAAACAAAATATTAAGATTCCCTCATCTCTGGTGCCAGCTTAGATATCTCTTTCTGTTTGAAGTCTCTCCCCCTCAAAGCTCAAAGCTTAGAAAGAAGAAGTGCAGGGTGTAAATGAGATGCTCACTCAAGTAAGCAAATTCCATAGAAACAACACACAAACACAGAACATCTAAAGCTCTCTTAGACACGTGTGGTTGCCAATGGGCACCAAAAAGCCAACTCACAATGCCCTGCAAGGTCAGCTTTCCGGTGCATAAACTCTTGCACAATATTCTCCTCCACCCCTAAATGCTTCCAGCCTTAAGTAGCCCAGGTGTTCTTGGACTACAACGCCCAGAAAGCCTGGCCAGGCCAGCTAGTGGTGCAGGCTTCTGGGAATTGCAGTCCAAGAACATCTGGGGCCCCAAGGTCGGGAACCATGGATCTCTATCACACTGACTCTCATGGTCAGTAAGTTGCAGAAGAAGCCCTGATCCACTGGTACGCAAAAGTGTGAGGCTGTCCTTAAGAGCCTGCAAAAACTGGAACAGCATAAACCTAGAGACGTGAAAAATCGGTTTGTCTCCATTCTGCTGCATTTCTTTAAAACCCACTGTCCTCTTTTCACAAGGAGTCTCAGGAGGGGTGGAAATGAGAAGACTGCAAAAACTGCCAAATCTAATTGTATTTTTTCCTATTCCTGGGTAAAATAAAAGATGCCGCCTACGACGATCAGGAGCTTCTGTGCTCCCTTTTTTTGCAATCTTCACTCTTTCCAATGCAAGTTACAACTTTATCTTCCTAGGGCATGGGAACTTTATCTCTTTTGGCCTACAGCTCCCAGAATCCTTCAGCCAGTCAGTGAGCTGGCTGGGGCATTCTGGGAACAGTGGGCCAAAAAAAGAAAGAAAGAAAGAAAGAAAGAGGACGATTTCCCAGCTCTGCTTCTTCCGAATACCTTTCCACGTGCACACATACTGACCCGGTGAAGTGAGCTGATGAACGCTGATTTCCCAGAGGGCTTGGAAAGCATCTGCCGAAATATCCGGGCTCAGAGACATCAGCTGTAAATGAAACAGAACAATGCCATCAGCACCAAAGGACACCAGTGGCTTGGAAAAGTGACTGGTTTTGGGCTACCGCTCGGAGGATCCGACAGGGAGCACAGCCGAGGAACTGCAGCCCAGGAAAAGAAAAGGAATTGCTGGCTGCCTATGCAACCAGCCGGCTGGGAGGAAAAGTCAGAATACAGCTCAAGCAGGCAGGGTTCGGGAACTGCGTTTTCTGCAGCCCTTTCCCTCCTGAACGGACACCACAGTCCTATAGAAACAGAAAAACTAGCTTTTGAAAAAGAGCAGAGGGAGCTGCCCCAGGGAGACAGTTCCCGTCCTCCCTTCTCCGATCAAGCGCCCTGCCAAGGCACAGATGGGCGCTTCAACACACAAGATGAGCCAGGCGAAGGCCAGCACACCTGGGACACACGGCCCTTGGGGCACCCCAGTTTAGAGGCCATGGATATGAAAAGTGAATCTACCAGGGAGCCTTCTGGAAATGAATGGCAACACCTCCTGGCCCTATTCATGCCCTCCTTTCCTACCCATCCCCCCCTTTTTTTGGGAAAGCAGAGACTTTCTTTTCACTCCGACACATTCTGTTCCTTTTTCTTCCCCTGGGTGGGGACTTATTCCCAGTCCTCAGGACTGGGCGAGGCGGTTCCATGTGCCCCCAGACGCCACCATTTCTAGTAGCAGCTCTGAGCATGCGATTTCCGGATCAGCGCATGGATGCTGCTCTTCCTCATGCAGCCGTGCAGCGCCTGCTCCACTTCGACAGGGCTTGCACAGAACCTCCCCAAGAACATGGTGCAGGCTAGACCTGTCGCCCTTACAAGCATGCGCAGGAACCAGGACCCTCTTCCCACCCTGCGCCTCCATCTTTTTCCTAGATCTCCACCACGAGGAGGAGATGAGAAAGTCCCCATTTAAAGGCTACCTTTCCCAGTTATCTCCCAGCTAGAATGGAGGCTCCCTCCAGGAGGGTAGGAACTGCCCTCCAGGGGTGGGCCTGGTGTCATTCCCTAGATGTTGCTGGGCTCCCGCTCCCTGCGTTCCTCGTAGTCCAGCAACATCTGGAGGGGCACACAGTTGTGGCCTTAAAAGGGAACTTTTCCAAGCGGTGGCTGAGAGAATGAAGGAGCATGGACATCGCCTGATCCTGTTTGAGACTGTAAAAGGCCTTCTCCTCCTCCTCCGCCCACCCCGGCATCTTTTGATTTCAGCTAAGTTCGGCCTTACTGACCTCTCGTTTATCTACCTCCTGACTCTCTACCTGGGGGTCTTTATTTTTTTCCAACCTGTAAGTGTCAAAACACCATTTAAACTTGGGCTGCCTAGCCTCAGGGGGTCTCCTTTCCCCATCGCCTTCTCTCGCTCATCCTTGCGCCACAGTTTCTCACTGCTGGGATGAAACACATCTGGCTGAGCTCATTAGACCCACTTAATGGTGCTTTTCTAGTGGGCCTGCTGTGCGGCCGCCAGCACAGCTTTAACCCTGCAATTTAGTACTTGGGTGCCTCTTTCTTTGCGGCTGAAACTATTAGGCGCCTCCATTTCAACACTCTGCAAAGGGGAAGATGGAGAGAAGCACCAGATTTTTTGGGGTGTGTGTGTCCCCTGCCTTTATGCCCCGTTATATGGAGTGGGTGTGTGTGTGTCTTGGAGCAGCAGCAGCCGTTCCAGAGACCCTCCCCCTCCCCCTCTTAGCACTGAAGTGGCCAAACCCTCAGCAGCACAGATCCAGGTAGGCTGTCAACTCGGTTGATGAATGGGTAAGACAAGGGTGGTATACAGGCAGCACACTTTGCTTCATTAAAATAACTTTCTGAAAATTGCAAATTTAATTGCACGGTTAATCTTGCTTTTGAGCAAAGTTTTGTTTTTATTTTGTGCAACATTATTGGGAGGCTGCCCTGAACCCCATTTTAGGCAAGCTGCAAATATTGATTATATTCTTCTTTTCTTTTCTTCAGTAACCCAATGCCCTGCCTGGCCCTTCCACACACACACCCAACCTGACACCCCAAACCATGAAAAAGTGAGTGGGCAAACCTACGGATTCATATACCCCCTTTTCGACACTGCTTGCACCACGCAAAAGTGAGCTGTCAGCTGCCTTTTGTCAAAACTCCCCTACCCAACCTCAGGCCTCCCTGACGGGTGCCATCCATCGACCTGAGCAGCAAAATGCTCTCGTGCGCAGTGGTTCACCTCTTGAGTCATTAAAGTTTAATAGTCTCAATCCAAGGAACAGCGGGGGAATTTTTTTTCCTGCCTGGAGCTGTGTAGGTGAAACAAGCCTATTGTTGCTACCCCTTCTGGATTAAGATGTATGAACCCACAAGCGACCATATAAATTACTCCTACGCACGGAACTTAAAAAGCTCCTTGCCCACCAAATGTATTACAGGAATTATTACTTCTAACTGCAAGAAGCGGAATATGAGAAAGAAAGGCACCGGTAGTGTCTCAGAGCTCAGCCAAATACTGAGGAAACGCACGTGGTACAGCTCTCTCAGATCTGTATATACTGTATATATATATATATATTACCTCCAAGGGCATGGGGGTTATTTGTTCAAGGCCAGCCTTCTGTGTCACAACCCCCCTGCACGTGTCAAGCTCAATTTCTCTTCCAGGGTTGTTACATACAAAGATGGTGTTTATTTTTGTCAGGGTGGGGGTAGGGAGGCATTTTTGGTTTTGCATGAGTACTTTTGGATGCTTCCAGGGGCAGGCTTGTCAACAGAACGAGAGAGTCAAAACAAATGGCGAGTCAGCCTTTCGTGATGTTTATTGTGGCTCCCAGACTGTGGAACTCCCCACCACTGGAGGTTCAGGCTGGCCCCCTCTTTGTTGTCCTTCCGCAAGCAGGCAAAGACCTTTCTCTCCAGGCAGGCTTTCCCTGAGTGGGTTTTTTAAAATGGATTGTCGTGCCTTGTTGATTTTGAATGTGTCTGTAACATTGCTTCGGTTTACCGTTTTTTAGTGTGGCAATTGTTTGATATTTCAAAGTATTTGTATGCTCACTGTTGTTACCTTTAAATAGTGTTGTTGTTTTTAATGAGGTAAGTGACCTTAGGCCTTTCTTAAGGAGGAAGGTGGGGTAAAAATATTTAAATAAATAAAAAATAAATATACTTTCACCTCCAGCTGAAACAGACCCTCTCAAGGAAGTGGCACCATAACTTCAAAGGGTAATTGACTAAAGTAATTGACCTGCCCAGGCCAGAATGTTTATCCAAGTCTATGACCCATTGTGGCTCTTCCAATTATTGACTTTTTTTGTAACTTACTAGGGTTAAAAACAGAACTGACATTTTCTGAACTGCAGTTCACTCACAGGATGATTATTATCATTATGATTATTTCACTCTCTCTCCCCTGAGAAGCCAGAAACAGTGTGCATATAAACCTGCCGTTTGACTATCATACTGTATGCCTCTGTGCAAACAAAAGAATTGCTCGTTCAAGACCAAATGCTCCTCAAATATATAGTGCCTGGGAAAATCCGTTTCTCTCATGGTTGCTTTGAGGATGGCAGCGAAGTTCAGAGGGAAGCCGGAGGAGGTGGGGGGGGGCAAACGGTGGCTCAGTCCCTGCTACGCAGACAGTGCTGGGGCTTCAGCCTTGCAGATCCTGCCTGCACGAGACCCCCTTTCTCCCCTCAGGATCCTGGGAATTGCAATCAAAACAATGGGATCTTTCCCTAGGCTCTGGCCAAGGTGGTGAATGGTTTAAAAAAAAAAAACAACTTCAAACATGCAGGAAAAAGAGGGGGATGGAAGGCTGGACCGGGAAAGTCAAAAAGAAATACATGGCCGGAAGTGAAGGCTGATGTTCACCGGGGATGGGTGGGTGGGTGTTATTTCCTCCACGCAACCGTTTCGCATGCCTCAGCATCCCACGCTGATAGGGGAGCAGCCCTCTTGCGTGGAGCGTGGCCACCACTTCCCAGGGATGCTGGAAGACATGGCAGCTTGCCAAATGGGCGGAGAGGGGAAGGAAGCCTGTCCTGTAAAAGCACATCATTATATAGTACCAGGCAGGATACAAGCCGGGAAGGAAAAGGGAGGTGTTGCAAGCTTTCTACTTATTTTTAAAAAGGCACTCTCTAGCCAGGCAGAACATTGGAGGGCAGCCAGGGGTTCGTGAGTGGGCAGCAGGGTTTAAGGAGCAATGACCGGGCAGAGAGACTATAGATATATATAATAAATGGACAGCACAGTAGTTAAGGTCTACTGAGTTTCCCCTGTGGTGTTGCCTCCTGGAGAGGGACTGGATTCGATGATCCAGCTCTGCAGCTCTAAGAGGATGATGATGATGATGAAAAGGGAAACTCTTAAGAAGGGTGAACCCCTTCCTAACTAGGAAGAGTAAGAGTATTTCAATTTCATTTTTAGTTTAGGGGGGGAAGAAAGAGAACAAAGAGGGGAAAAACAGAGAGTTAGAAGGACCTTATTAATGGCCTCTACCGGGAGGGTGGAGATGGTTTGTCTCCTTTTCTCAAAACGACAGAAGATACGTTTCTTTATCATAAGTATCTGTGAAATGAACAGATTCAGGACAGATAAAAAAGAGTCTTTTCCCTTCCATGGAACCTGCAGAACTCACTGACACAAGATGACAAGATGATGGCTCCCTGCTTGCCTAGAGAAGCTTTCAAAGAGGATTAGAAAGTTATGGGGGAGAAGAGCCTTCCTCAATGGTGACCGATGTGTTACTTGTTTGTTAGGTATTTATCCTCTTGTATATTCCCTTCCAAGAGGCAAATCGAGAAGGCCACAGGGATAGCAAGCTGATCTCGCTTTCTGCTTCTGAGTTGGAGACAGAAGCTGGAGGGAGCCGGTGGGGCTGGTACCACCTCTAACACTGAAAATAGTCAGCCTTTCATCCAGTACATCACTCAGGTTCTCTTCACTTTAGTCTAACCCAGTGAAATAGGTCAGGCCACGAGAGGTCCAGTCCACCATGTTCATTTCATGGCCTCCTTGGGATGAAAACATGGATTGATCTCCTCTCTCCCCCATTCCCAACACACTTAACCACTCCATGCTAAATGGAGCCTCCAAGCTCAGAGGAAGTCTACCCTCTCAGTACTGGCCACCGTGGGGCACACAGAACAAGCCAAGGGCTCTTGCCCTCAAGGCTTGCATGCGGCATTCGTAGAAAATCTGGCTACTAGCCATGGCTGGAAAGAGAAGGCTGGTGTAAACCCATTCTGTGGCTAGACACAACACAACTCTCCTGCTGGTCCTGTTGTTGGATGTGGGATCTCCCCCAGAGCTTGGAAAAGTTATTTATTTCCAAGGGAACACTCTCAGGATCCTTCCTCCTTGCATGGGAAGGAAATCGAACTCTGGGTGATGGCAGATATATAAAACCAGGGCTGTCACTGTTTTAAGAGAGCTCTCCCAGATAAGCTTATCTGCTTTCGGTTTTGCAATGCAGGCAGGCGAAGCACGGAAAGAACACACTCTGGCACAGGGAGGAAGTGTTTAAAAGAGGTTTCAAAAAAAGGGGAGGGAACCATCTGGAGGACTGGGGGGGGGAGACTTCTCAGTGATGTCACCCATATTAGTCAATCTGCAAATAAAATAATAATAAAAAAACAGCCTTCTCCCCCACCCCCCCAAAAATATTTGCATTTCTTTGCATGGCCTCCATCCTGGAGAGAAAGGGGGTAGGCTTTGAACACAGCACGGGGAGCTTCAAAACAGCCTCCCAGCTCTTAAGAGATGCACCAGCCTTCTCCGCCTCTGTTACTGTTCATCAAATTTGCAAAAGAGAAAACAGCAGGGAAGTGGTAAGAGCTGGTTTAGGATGACAGCCTGCCTCAGTACATGACGTGCTCTCCATATCTCAAAGGTTTTGTCACCTGTGTGTGCATTTGTTTGTTTGTTTGTCTGTCTGTTTGTTTGTCCACCAACCCTCTCCATCCCCATAGGAGATCCGAGGCGGCTCACAACTAAAGCTATAAAACAGACAACATGCTTTAAAAATACTATACTGTATAAATATATTTAAAAAGTAGCAAAACAATTTCAACCTATTTTAAAAAGTGTTTTGAAATCTCTCGAGTTTAAGAGAGGAAGCATTCGTGAGATGACTTACTGCTGCAAGGCCTGCTTGAAGAGGAAGGTCTTTGGCAGACGACAGAAGGACAAGAGAGGCGGGGCCACCTGGCTTCTTGGGTCAGAGCACTGCCAGCCTGGGAGCCACCACCGAGAAGGCCCCGTCTCGCGTCCTCACCAAGCCCGCTTGGGAAGGTGAAGAAACCGAGAGGAGGGCCTCCTCAGAAGACCTTAAAAGCCGAGAAGGCTCACAAGGGGCGATACGATCCTTCAAACAGCCTGGTCCTTAAGGGTTCTTAGGTGATTTTAAGCACTTAATGATTAAACAGCAAACAGAAACGGTGCAGGTGAAGCTTTCTGCTCATGTTACATGAACAGAGCTGGAAAATATTCCCCCCCTAAATTTCTGTTTCTTGCGCAGCTGAAGAAATCACGGATGGGGGAGAACACCGGCCATTCTACGTGACAGCAGTAAAAACGCCCGCATGGCTCTCCTCGTGCTATGCCACGTTTCTGGCTGGAGCGCCAGAAGCCAGAAAGGGACAACCACGAGACCGACCCGTTTGCACTTTGGACAATAGCTAGGGAGGACGGCCTCCCACGGGCCACGCTGGCTATGGGGTATATGGAATTCCTGCCCAAGAAGGAACTTCCCCAAGCACAGGTGCAGTTGGGGCAAGCTGAAAGAGAGAGAGACAGTCAGTGGGTTGGCCCCACTGGCAGCAACAGGCCTTCTTCCTCACTCCGTGTCGAAGTGCTTGGCAGGAGCAGAATCTTCTCCTTCCCTGGCATGCACAACCCACCCCATCCTTTGCGCCAGCAAATCTGCTTTCGTAGAACAAGGGAGAGGCTGTTCTCCAAAAGCGAAGGGCTTGCGCAAGTGACCAAACAGGCTTCTTAAAACTCAGTGATTAACCTTTCAGTGGATTAATCACACCAACTGATTAGTGCCCACAGAGCCGAGGGGTGCCGACATGCAAAGGAGGAAAGAGTCCCCCCCCCACTTGTGAGCCCAGGGGGTGGTTGACCAATGCCACTTCCCGGCTCATGCTCTGTGTACGGTTGCCACCTAGTGGTGAGTCCTGCGACCTGCAAGCAAGTAACGCGGCTTACCTGGAAGAGCCAAGACAGGACGGGGCGAGGGCAGCAGAAGGAGCCACAATAGAGGGTACGAAGGAAGCCATCCTGGAGGAGCTTCACCTGGCGGGCAAACTGGGAGCTGCAGACACAAACGCAAAGGTGATTTAAGTATTGGGGTGTGTATGATATGGTTACACCATCCCTGCAACCGGCCAAGACTCTAATGAGCACACCGTGTAGGTTCCGACCTGCAAAGCAGGGTTTGGATCTCAGTCCAGCTGCATCAGACAATGACTGTGCAGAAGACGTGTGTATAGAGGTGATTGTGAAGTACAAAAAAAGAAAGGATGCATGGAAGCAGAGACCGGCAAAGCTACATAAACCTTCTAAATACAATAGGGGTGTGGAAATCTGGCCCTCCAGATGTGTGTTTCCAGAAGCCCCAGCTGATGTGCCCTTTGGTGAGGGATTACAGAAGGTATGCCCCAAACAACTGGAGGGCCAAATGTTCCCTGAACGTACATCCAACTCCAGACAGTACGGACAAAACTGATCTGCACACCCGCAGAGCAAGGTGAACGAGGTCAGAGTTGGACCCTGATGAGACAGAAGATGGGGAAATAGGCGGGGAGGAGGGGAGAGGGTGGCAAGCTACTGCAGCACTTTAAAGACTCACCATCTTATTTCGATGTGAGCTTTTGTGAATCAACATCCTCTTTCTCAAAGGTAAAGGTTCCCCTTGACATTTAGTCCAGTCGTGTCCGACTCTAGGGGGTGGTGCTCATCCCCGTCTCTGAGCTGTAGAGCCAGCGTTTGTCCAAAGACAGTTTCTGTGGTCACATGGCCAGCATGACTAGACACTGAACGCTGTTACCTTCCCACCGAGGTGGTACCTATTTATCTACTTGCATTTGCATGCTTTCAAACTGCTGGGACAAAGCGATGGGAGCTCACTCTGTCGCGTTGATTCGACCTTGCAGCACAGAGGCTTCAAGACAGAAGTGCAAATACAGGTCTTGCCTACTTAGACGTATCTCCATGATCAGGCCAGGATACAAGGAGCAGTGAAGCAGAATAACATCCTCTTTGTGCACTCCTTGGGAGGTAGCTTTTGGGCAACCTTAGCTGTTCCCAGTTGAGAGCAGAACCATGAGATCAAACGTGTCTTTGACCCAATCCCGCAAGGGAAAAGTTATCTCCCTAAGTAGAAAGATGTGAGTCATTTCATCGAAAGGCCCTTCCCATTGAGAGGGTGGGCAGGTCTGGAAACAGCCTTCTTCCGCGGTTTCACCTCTTCACTTTCTAAATTACACAATGAAACGGGAACTTGGAAAAGTTTCTTTTTTGATGATCATGGCCATGGAGATGGGAGAGTTCTAGGAGTGGTAATGCAATGAATAAATAAATAAAAAGGCAACTGGCGACGGGACTTAAGGGAGCTGGAGCTCAAACACCATCTCCCGATCAACAAAAGGGCCCTTTCTCCTCCTAGTCACAAGCTGTGGAGGGCTTTGACAGCCCGACGCATTGAACCAAGCTTGGATTTAGACTTGGAAAGGGCAGGGCTGAAAACAGGCCCATCACGGTACAATCCTCACACCCAAACCCACATGAAACTTGCTTAAAAAAAACATCATTTAAAAACTGGCTGGCCTAGGTTGCCAGACAGTCATTATTCGCTGCAGCCAGACAATTCAGCTTTCTTATATCCTCCACCATGAAGGCTAGGAAGCACATCGTTCTTCTATCTTAACGCTTAATCAAGGGCCTTTTTCAATAGGCCTTTTTCTCTCTCCGACAGAATTTGGCTGCTGGGGTTCTTCAAAGGGCCCCTTCGTTTGGCATCCTCCACCCCTCTCAAAGTTTGAACTGCCTTGGCTGAGAGTGTCTTGCAAGGACAGCTTTGCGCTAAGATGGAAACACATGTATGACAGACCAGCCTCTTTGCCTCTGGCCCCACCGCCTACCATTGAACTGTAGTCCCCCCCCCCAGAGCATGTCTTAATTTGGCCCTTGGGCTGGAAGGAGTTCCCCATCTTTTACAAGAAGCCTCCCCGTCTGGCAGCAGAGGGTGGGAGGGACCGTTGGAAGCAATCTGTCGGTTCCAGGCCACATCATCCCTAGTGCTACCTCTCTGGGTTGTTGGTGAGTAGAACTCCAGGCCTGAGTGGCCATCCAATAAAACTCCCGTCGTGTAGGTCTCTGGCTGCAGAGCCAGAGGTTGGGAATGCGATTCCCCACTGGACCTCCTTGACAGGGGCTGGACTGGATGACCCACAGGGTACCCTCCAGCTTTGCAGTTCTCTGATGATGATGATGATGATGATGATGAAAATGTCAAGAGGTTTTGCTCACTTGTCAGAGGACCCTGTTGTTCTGTGCAGAGCAACAGGAAGGGGGGGGGGAAGAAACCCCTTGGACTTCAGTGAAAACCTTTCCTTTGGGGGTGGTATTATTATTATTATGATTATAATTATTATGATTATTATGATTATTATGATTTTGCTAAAGCAGATCCATGAGGCTCTCTGTTTAGCTCTCCTGATGCTGAAGGATGCATCTGCCTCAATTAGGTTATAGGTAAACAAAATATAAAAGCAGCAGAGCCGTAGAAATAGTAAGCCCAGGACTTCTTCAGAGCATTCATTATTTCTGCACAAGCTGTGTAAGTGAAAATAAAAGATGCAGGGAGAAGTCCTGGGCATGAAAGAGAAAACGCAATTTAGAAAGACGCCCAGCAGCCCTGCTGAAAGCAACTGTTTTTCAAATAAACCTTTCTTGAGCACTTCATGCCCCATATATATATATATATTTTTTCTGGGGCAAAATATATTTAAGCTGCTCAGAACATAATGATCCGACAGTTCCCCCCCCTGGGCTGTGCGGCTGTCACTCTGCTCCTTGGCTGCAGTTTGGGCAATCTGACGAATTTCTCCTCAGTGGGACGGGTTGCAGATTTGGAAGAGAAATGAGCTCCCGGGTTCTGCCTTTAGGTCAACATCCACTGGAGCGCCCAGATCAAAGCAAGTGGATCGTTTACTCTATTCCGCTTCAATCAGATCTCAGCTGGAATCCTGAGTCCAATTCTGGGTGCCACCGTTTAAGGAGAATATCAACAAAATGGAAAGATGTCAAGAGGAGGCCAATCCAGAGAGCAAATGGTCTGGGAAACAGCCGTACAAGGAACAGGGGAGGGAGGGAGGCCTGTTTAGCCTGGGAAAAGAGACGTTCTTCTTCGTTCAAGAGGTGGAAGGACAAACCCCAGTGAGAGATCCGAGGGGCCGCCCCATGGAAGATTGCCTTTGGTTGTTCCAGAGGCAAGGACCCAAACCGGTGGATTCAAAGCTCAGAAAAGCTGGAGGAACGGTCTGGACATCAAAAAGGAAGTTCTGACAATAAGAGGTGTTTGACCATGGAACCGACACTCTCAAAGAGCTCCCATCTCTTTGCTGGAGATTTTTAAGCCAGGGCGGGATGAGCATCTGTCAGAGATGCATTAGGTGTCCCGCAGGGAGCAGGGGTTCGGCAAGGTCACCTTTAGGACATGGTGCAGGTCAATAATTCCACGACTCTTTGAGCGCAGTCACACTATCGAAATAAATCTGGTGAGGGGTCGGGATTTTTGAACTAGGTTCAAAGTCATGTGGTTTTGAGGTCATCGGCATGTGCATCCTCATCGGCGTGTGCACCCCCGTTTTTAAACTGTGTTGTATATGGGCTGAAGGGGTACGTGGGCTTTGAGAATCATGGCATTTGAGGCTTTCTCCTGCATCCAGCTGGCTGCCTCTCACGGCCACTAGCCACGGCTGCTAAGGAATTATTATTATTATTATTATTATTATTATTATTATTATTATTATTATTATTATTATTATTATTATTATTATTATTATTATTATTATTATTATTATTATTATTATTATTATTATTATTATTATTATTGTGGTTGTGGTTGTGGTTGTGGTTGTGGTTGTTTCTTGCAATCTGAAATAGTGTTGCAACAGAATGACAGATGGGAGGAAAATGAAAATGGGGCTGAAACTGACTAGGTTTGTGACATACCTGGGTGAGGTTGAAACTGACCAAACATTTTGACTAGATCTGTACTTCTAGATTTGCAAAGGAAGGACACACACACCCATACACACAGAGAGTGTGGAGAAGGAGAAGGAGCACGGAAGGCACACCCGGAAGTAGCAACCCAGAGAGACACAATTTACACCAACAGAAGTGTTCATGTATTGCCAAACGATGCAGAATAAAGCAATTTGACATCAAGGTTAAAATAAACAACCCTCTGGCAGAAAAGTAAAATACCCTACTTCAAATACCCGATTCAAATATGTTGTTTCCTCTAGTGTAACCATGCTCTCTCTCTGAAATCAGAAATGTGCCCGACGGGCTGTTCAGAGCTTAGCTCTGAGAAGAAAACAGCACCATGGCACTGGAAGTGATGAAGAGCAATTCCAGACTCTCAAAATATCGCATCTATTCTCAACCAAAGAGAGTCGCTCCTTGGATGGGGTCAGCCAGCTGCAACCTTGCATTTCATGGCCCAAAGGGAGATGAACGGATCCCCTGAACAGGGTCTCCTTGTGCTCCACTTCCTGCCCGGCTGCCGGCTTCTCAGTCGGCGGAGTGGCTCATCCCGGATTCTTGCTGCAGGGGATTCATTCATGCTGTCTTTCTTCAAGGGCCACCATCCAGCCTGAGCCAGGCTGCCTTGTCGCGCTGCCTGCCTGGCTCCCATCCGGCCCCTGGTTCCAGGCCCTTAGGGGGAAACGAGGTTGGATCCAGACAGATATGGGATTGATGAAGTGCAGACTGGCCTTGTATCATTGGAAACCAAGGAGTCTTTGTCCGATAATGAAGAGGGTCACTTAAATATAGGCCAGGTCAGAAAACAAATGCGGCGGTTGAGTCCCCAAGGAACGATCTATTCAAGGCCAACAGCACCAAAAGAGGTGGAAATTTTATTTGAAGGAAATGCAATTTCAGAAAGCAAAACTCTGGACAACCACTTGAGGTTGAGGGAAGCGATGGCAAAGTGGGGCATGCTGGGAAAAGCATGGTGCTCAGGAGAATAAGCAATAGTCCATTGGATTCAAGGTTTTGTCTTCCAGTTGCCCTCCGTTCCTCACAGGCCCTTATTAGGATGTCCAGATAAGGTCCTCCTCCAAACAGTGCCTTCTCCCCACTTCTTGCTTCCCCCCCCCTTTTCTTCTTCTTCTTCTCCAGATCCTCATGTTGGCAAGACTCACAACAGAAGGTCCTGCAGGTCCGTAACAACTGTGGCAACAGGTAGATCACTACCTTAGGAACAGAAAAACCTCTGACGTTCCTCCAGGAACGTGTGCGTCCTAAGGCCCACAACATCAACCTATCTCTTTTACCTCAACATCAACGTACAGTATCTTTTTATTTCTTGTGTTTCTACCCCAGCTTTCTCCCCAGCGAGTTCCAATGGGCTCAGATGCTTTTCCAACTTCCCATTTTGTTCTCAAAACAATCTTGTAATCAAGGAAAGGATTGGAAAGGAAAGGAAGACCTATTTTTTTATGCAAGACATTTATAGTCCCTGCTGTCTCCACCAGGCTGTTTCCCCCCCCACACCACTTGGAAAAGTGGCTTCTTTAGATCGCAACTCACAAAAACCCTCGGCCAGCATCACCTGAGAATCCGGCAGTCCTCTTCTCAAAAAGGAACCAAGCTATGATGGATTGTTGCTGTTGTTTTTGTTCTGCTACCTGTAGGAGAGTGAGCTGCCTGTTGTCACCTGGTGAACTTCCCAATTAAGTGGAGGTTCCCACTTGGGACTCCCCAGTTCAAATCCAACCGTCAGCCCACCTCTCCCTTCCTACCCATCCTGCTACAGTCATGAAGCCTAAACTTTTGCCACTGAACTCCTTGTTTCTTCTTCCTCTATCTCTGCTTCCTTCTGTCCTCCCCCCCCCCCATCACCTCCCCTGTTTCCCACAACTTGGTGGGGCAAGAATCCATTCTCTCTGCTTTGCAAAGCCCTCCTGGGGCTCTCTAATGCAAACAACAAAACAGCCCAGATAACCTTAGAAATCAGAACCACCACCTTACTGTGCAAGGAACTGTAGTCAGCATTGTTGTTGCTGCTGCTGCTACGTGGACTTATATACCTCCCCATAGTGCTAAACACCGTCTGGGCAGTTTGCAACTTGATTATGCAAGGAAGTCTTGCTTAATTCTATGAAGAGCAGGGAAAAGGTTTTGTGGTTCTTTTCTGGACTAAAATTCCAGGAATCTCCCAGCAAAGTGGAAATCAGAGTCCAGAAAGGAACAGAACAGCTGGAGAGCTTGGTGATTAAGGTACAGCTGGGATCCAGTTCCCTACTGTGCCTCCCTGAAAGCGGCTGGACTCACTTGATCTTTAAGGTCCTTGCCAGCTCTGCAGCTCTAAGAGGGTGATGAACAGCTTTGGTCGTTGTAGGTTTTTTGGGCTGTTTGGCCGCGTTCTGGAGGTTTCTCTTCCTAACTTTTTGCCCATGTCTGCGGCCGGCATCTCCAGAGGACAGGAGTTAGAACTCTGAACAACTTCGTTTATAATTACGAGCCATTGAGTCAATTCAGAGTTTTAGCGACTCCCACCTTGGGGACTGTCAGATGTTTCTCCATCTTTCGAGAAGGATTATTCAGGCAAAGGGGCGAGTGTTTCCTCGCCTTGCTGTTGCGGACAGAAGCAAAGTCAGCGCCCGGTAGATGGTCCCGATCTGATAAACAGGGTCCCCTTGAAGCTGCAAAAGCCTCCTCCATCCTCTGGCTCTACCGTCTTCCCCTTGTGTAACATCCATTCCTGCAACAGCATCCTCTCCTCCAAGGAAAGAAGATGAGGCGGGCTAGTGACTGTCAGGAACTGGTGCAGCCCACTGGCTTAAGCGCTTTCTCCCTGCCCTGATTGGTTGGAGCCCAGCAAAGCTGTGGGTTCATTGTTATTCCAAAGCGGTCTCCACCACCCTCCTGCGAAGCTTGGCACTCGGGTTGCCATTTATCACAGGGATGGGGCACATGACAGGTAACCTACTTTCCCCGGCACTGCAAGAATATTCACAAGGTTCTGCCGTGTGCTGCCAACGCCCATGCAAATGAGGAGCACCCCAGCCAAGCACAGGGGTGAAAATGCAACTGTCAGGGCTCTGGCTATGGTCAGGCCAGCGCTTGGTCTCAAGAACTGCCAGATAGCTCAGGGGTTTAAGGCACCCGGCTGTGGAGCCAGAGGTTGGAGGTTCGATTCCCCATTTGGGCCTCCTTGACAGGAGCTGGACTGGATGATCTAGAGGGTCCCTTCCAGCTCTGCCGTTCTAAGATGGTGATGATCATCTAAGATTTCTGCTTAACCACTTCCCTCTTCTTCTTAGGATCCTTAACAGGCGCTTTCGATACTGACGTTGAATCCGGCGTCGAAGATTTCTTTGACTTCGACAGCTTCAATGAGGCCCTGGAGGAACGCACATTTGCAAATGACCCTACTACCTTCACGTGGGCTGAAGAGGCAAGCTGTTCTCAAAAAGCGGGTTGCCTCTTCAGCGCATGGGCAAGAAACCCTCGCCCTTCAAAAATCAACCCCTACATTTTAGTCCTTCAACATCTCCCTCTTCTTTTTATCATGGTTGGTCAAGTTACCTGAAAGTGGACAAGGAACTCCGGGTTATCCTTCACCCCTAGTTTAATAATCAAGGTATTGTGGCTTAGCTTCTCCGTAGGAAAAAGAAGCGTCAAAAAAATAAAACCAAATTAAACCTTCCACCGTATTATTCTTAAACTAGAAGTGTGAATCTGCATTCCACTCCCCTGGCGGCTCTCAGACTTATACCCATGCACTTTCATCCCCATCGCTGCCGCTTCCCTATTTTGCTGAGACTTAATTAATCAGCCTTCACCATGTTCGCAGGGATCCACGATCCAACGCCGTTCCAGCAAAAGCAAAGAGCCATTAATTATTAATTCTTATTATTAAATAATGTGCCGGCAGGGGACAGGGCGACGGCAGGAGTGGAAGCAAACCTAAGCTGGTTTTAAGCCAATTATCACAATGCCCGCAGGCCCTCCGTTTTCCAGCGACGGAGAAAGCAATATAGAGTCGAGACGATTGGCTGTGTCCACAGAATTCAGATCACCGACTGGAGTGAAGCTAAACGCTCGGCAAGTGGAAGGCTGCTTGAACGGGGTGGTGGGGGTAGCCGCAAGGGCACTGCAGGGCTGCCTCAGAGCAGCCGAGAGCACATTTTGACCCGGCAGAACCTAGAGGGCCCAAAAATCCAGCTATACCAAGGAGAAGGTTGGGGCAGGTGGGGCTTGGGGGGAGCCGTCTCCCTGAAGCTCTGCAGGGGGTTGCACCCTTTTCCCCACGGTTTCAGAAAGTGCTTCAGAAAGTCTGCCCACATTGCTACAAAACTGAGTCCTGCATCATACATCCCAGGAAAAGCACCGGATAGTAGTAGCGACAGCAGCATCAAGAGCGAACCCCCCCCCCAAGTGGGCCCTGAAAGGGCCAGGAAGGGCTGCATGAGGCCTGCGGGCTACCTGTTGCCGACCTTTAAGTGACCCAGTTAATGAGAGACTGTGGTCCAGGGGCTAAAGGCTTTTGATCAAGGAGATCTTAAGATCAGGATCAAAATATAGGCAGCTGTTAATAATAAGAATAACCCTGGAACTGCAGAGCGACAGATCATCAAGTCCAGCCCCTCTGTTCTTGCTCTTGAATCTACTTCTTTCTCATGGGACGTAAGGCAGATGCTACACTCCGTCCTCTCAATGTAGTTAGATTTATATCCGCTAAAAAGACTGCCTGGGTAATAATCCCTTACCTAGGCTGTATGACCTCCGACTGCACATGGGGATATCACAAGATGGACCTCCCTTCATATTAACAACAACAGCAACAACACCCTACCTGGAGAAAAGCTCAGGAAGAAGCTGAATTAGGATCCCTTTGCTCTGACACAGTGTTGTTGTTGTTGTTTTCATGTGAAGGTATCTTTTCCACACAGAGGAGCACGGAGGGGGCGCCATGCGCCACCTAAACATTGCATGGCTCAGTCAGCAACCACCAAATGCAGCATTTGGTCCCTGCCTCTCTATAGGGAGAAGCCACAGGTAGCTTCAGGCCCGTGGATTGCTATTTTATTTCTTTACATAAAATAATTTTACCCCAGCCTTTCTCTGTGAAAGGACCCAAGGTGGGTTATGCCACCATCATCATGTGCTGTCAAGTCAATTCGGACTTAAAGGCAATTTTTTTTCATGGTTTCCAAGGGAGACAGTACACAGAAGGGGTTTACCATTCCCTTTTTCTGGTGGCACATCTGGGACCGTGCAGCTGGCCCAAGGGGACCCAGGCTGGCCCTTCCCAGTGAGGGAATTGAACTCCCAACTTCTGGCTCTGCAGCCGGAGACCCAAACCTATCCAGCCAGCTCAGGTTACACTATACCCAACAGCTAACACAGGAAACTCACCTGAAGAAAAGGTGCTCCAGCTGATTCCGTGGCTTCAATCCAGAAGCGTCCAGGGCCACGGGAGTCCTCGGGTCGTAGCCGGGCGGCCCAAAAATGTTTTCACCAGGGTGCACCGCTGGGATTGTGTCACGAGGGATGGAAAACTGTTCAAGGATCAATCTGGGAGGGGAAAAAATAGTAGTCTTTTAAAAACAGCTCTTCCGAGAAGAAGAGAGAGACAGACAGACAAACCAAGGGAGGCAGAGGACAGAGAATAAATCATCGTTCCTGGAGCACTCCTTCTTTATGGGGGGGGGGAGGGAGAGCCATATCTAAGATGGACCCACCTGGGCTTTGACACAGAACACCTGAATTTAGATGGCTTCAAAAACGACTACCGGAAGAGCACCACCCTGTGGACCCCACCAAGAAAGGCCACCTCCAGCCACTTCTCCCCACGCAGCGGGGCATACGGAACGGGCAGGTTGCTGCGGGCTCAGAGCCACCCCTTGTTCCACTTTCCTCCATCCTCTCCCCGAGAGGCCAACCTCACAGGCTCCCCATGGATAACCCACAGGGCAGCAAAACTCAAAAGCACCACATCTACTGGTTACACCCCCAACTCCAACCCCAAACCCCACCCCGAAATGTGTTCAGCTGTTACTGTGGGCTGTCCTTTGTCATGCTCTCGGCGCCTCGGCCCGCTCTGGCCAAGCTGCAAGGAGGCGTCTGCAAAAGGAAGGGGCCCATGTGGACCTCTGGGCCAGCCTTAACTGGGCTAGATCTATCTACCTCCAGTGGACCTGTGGGACAGAGTTTGCAGAGCGGGTGCAAAGGAAGATAAATGAAGATAAAGACTAGCTCAGTTCCATCTGCCGCAGGAGGACAGCCTGGAAACACCGCTGTGCTAGTTGAGGCGTTATGGGAGTTGTCGTTGCAAGCTCCACAAGGGACAAAGCATCTCAGGGTGCAGCAGCAACCTGTAGCCTAAAGCTAGAAAATCCACTGGCTGTTCAGATACTTTGGTCAGCATCACACACAATTGGCAACTGCTGTCCACGCCAGGTGAGGCTGATGGGAGTTATAGGCGAAACCATCTAGATTTGCAGTGGTTCTCCACCTTGGGTCCCCAGAGGTTCTTGGACTGCCACTCCCAGAAGTCTTCAACACCAGCTGTGCTGGTCAGGGTTTCTGGGAGTGGCAGTCCAAAAACATCTGTGGACCCAAGGTTGGGAAGCACATTTCCAGGAGTTGCAGATCACGAACATCTGGGGACCCAAGGTTGGGAACCACTGCTCTAGAAGGTGAAATGTATGCCACCACTACTATGACCATAACAGGGGGCCTCCACCTTCCATGGGCTTGTTTTAAAGAGGTTCTTCTCTTGTTCCCACCGCTTTCCCAAGCTCGTTTGGTGAGGACACAAGAGAGGGCCTTCTTGCCTTGTGGCTCCCAGGCTTTGGAATGAGCTGCCCCCAACAAGCCACGTTGGTCCTCCTCCCTCTTTCTCCTCCATCCCCAGGCAAAGACCTTCTTTTCCAGGCAGGCTTGGCTACGATCAGTGAACATTTCATAAACCCTATCTGCATGGAGTTTAGAAACTTTTAAATGCTTTTAACTGTGGTTTTAATATTGATAAAGGCTCAACTATTTTTAAATATAGGGTGTTGTTTTTTTAACGTTTGTCATTGATGTCCAGTTGTTGTGAGCCACCTTGGGTCCAACCATGGGGAGAAAGGTGGCACATAAACTACATAAATAATTATTTTTAAAAAATAAAAGCATCCCCATAATAACAACAATCATGACACTGGCTGCCTGTTCTAAGTGGCTTTCAGCAGTCCTTCAACACCCAGAACTATTTCTCTAAAACCAGGGGTAATCCATGGAACCAATTTACTTGGAAGGAAATCCCACTGAAAACAACGGGACTTATTTCCAGGTGAGCAAAGAAAGGGTCGAAATGAACTGATGAACAAAATCACACAGAGAAAAACGACACGTCTGGCAGGTCGGTCTTTGCACAATTCCAAAAAAAGCGCTGCTCTGGCATTTCAGAGGCTGGAGCAAGAGGGGAAGATTAAGAGCAAATGGCTGGATCGATTTCTTCCTTAATCTCTGCTCCCAGTGGGGCTCCCGAACGCTCAGACGGATGGGCTTTTAAACAACCCTTGCCGGAGAAGCAGCGGCGCAAGGGCCTTACACTGAAAGCGACACGGGCTACGTGTTGAGCCTATGAGCTCACATACTGTCGATTGATCGATCGAGTGGACCATTCAATAGAGGGAGACCGGAGTGGAAAGAAAACCCATGGACGGAAGGTGCTGCTCCTAACATCTCTCTGCATGCAGTCCTTCACAGGGCCAGAAAGGAAGGGACAGGGAGGGGGTTGTTCACCAGGTTGAGGAGGGGCTGGTGGAGGGAAGAGGATACAAAGCAAAGTGGTCCCCTCTGATGGCTTTAATGGCAAAAGGGCCCTGTTAGAAGCCCATGTGCTATGAACACAGAGGGGAAGAGAGAGACAATGTGAGACAGACAGCCTGGGCATCTATAGATGTGAGACAGACACTCTTCGTCTTTTCCAGATCTAGGTTCAGATTCCTTACTCAAGGCAAACTTCTTTCATGCTCTTCCAAGGTAACTTTCTACTTCTTTTTCCTCCTAGCTCAGGGGTGGATAAGGTGCAACTTGTGGAGAGCATGCTGCCCCCTAAGGCCATTTTGCAGCCTGTGGGGCCTCCTCAGCCTCTCCTTCCCAAACTGCAAGGGGGGAAAATGTCAAGACGAGGTCCAAAAACATTTGCAACGAAATTTGCACACAACTAGACCCACAAGGGGGATATTTTATGACACGGTCATTTGAATCATTGTAAACAGTATCCCTGGGTTTAAAGCACTTGCCATATACGTATTTTTTTTCTCTACAGGCAAAATCCCAGCTTCCCCCCCCCCCACCGCCCAAACAGGGGAAAAATCGCATCTACTACATTTTGCCTTAGCAATTATCTCAGCTCCTGTAATGCATTGAGACAGAAAAATGCCTTGTATGTCATTTTCCTGCAAGTCATGATGATGAGAACCAGAAGTGCCAAATGCTGGGTGTCGGTAGGTTGGTCCTGGTGGGGGGGGCACCCTGGAATGGCCCACAGATCCTGAAAAGTTTAAACCCACAGATCCCCATTCCAATAAATTGAAAGTCTCACAGGGTCAGAAAATACCCCCAAACTTGCATCTCATTCAATGAAAGAGAGGTTTTATTTTTAAAAATCCCTGAAAGCTAAACATCATACTCCACATTCTTCTGGAGTGGAAACGGCTCACCTTCCAGGGGTTAAACCTTTCTGGTCTCAAGAACGCCAGCTCCTCCTGTCCCCCCTCCCCTCCTGCTCCCTTCCCTGCACTTTTTCCTCCCCTTCTTGACATCGTAATAACTCTTCCCGCAGGTCTGCAGATAATTGCTCACTCCCGTGCTGAGATAATGGGTGACAATTGATGCGGAGCCTTTCCGCTTGCTCCAAACGACAGGGAGATTGGACCATGGCGATGTCAAGAGCCGGGCAGGAAGTCGCCACACCTGCCCCTGAAGTGGCTTTTAAGCCATTGTTCTCCCTCCCTCCCTCTCTCTCTCAAGGCTCTGTCAAAGAGGCATTGCTGACAAAAGGGGGCTGGAGATGTGGTGGTGGGGAGCTGCATGAGGCT
Organism: Pogona vitticeps; assembly: GCF_051106095.1. Lineage (NCBI taxonomy): Eukaryota > Metazoa > Chordata > Lepidosauria > Squamata > Agamidae > Pogona > Pogona vitticeps. The sequence goes on from NC_135790.1 coordinate 2,803,994, forward strand.
GGAAAGAAGGGGGGAAAAATTAAAGAAAAAGCCAACTATTTGAGAAGCTACAAAGCGGCACCAAAAGACTCCTGGAGGTGGCCGAAGAGAAGCCAGTTACGCCGGAGAGAAGCCCCCCCCCCGTATCAAGGGTTCAAATCCCCAGTCCGCCCTGCCTGGGGCAAATCCCCCTCCCGATGCCTCCAAGGGCTATGCGATTCTTCTCTTAAATACCCAACCACCCTGCTTTAGCCCAAAAGCCCACATGATCCTTAAAATTCTAGCTGGTCCAGGGTGGTTCCGAAGGGAGAAGGAAAGGATTGCCCGGATGGAGATACTGTAAATATACACACACACCCCTCCGCCAGACCAGGTTACCTGTGAGCTTCAGGAAGGGGCGCTTCCCCTTGTCCAGGCACTTCCCCTGAACTGAGTGGGCTGAGGAGCGACAGCTTCTCCCCCAGGTTTCTCTCCAGCTGTTCGTCCTCCCAGGTTTGCTTCCTATGGGTTGGAAAAGACACAACAGCCATGGGAGAAGGAGGGCATGGGCCTGAATGCTGGTGATCGGGCATTTGGGGGGAGGGGAGAAGGCAAGTTTATTTTTAAAAGCTCCCAGCGAGGGAGCCAGGCGGTTCTCAGGGGGCAAGATGTTCCAAAGGCGAGGGGCCACCGCCGAGAAGGCCTGGTTTCTAGTTTTTTCGTTCCAGACCTTTCTTGGAGTTAAGCCCTTCAGCTGCCCAGCCTGACTAGAATGGGTGACATGGGTAGAACTAGGTGGAAAAATGTGCTCTGACAGGTTATCAAGTTTCTAAACCGTTTAGGGCTTTATATGTTACCATTAGAACCTTGAAATTGATGTGGAATCTAATGCAAAGGCTGGTAGAGACCATGAGCCTTCCGAGGGAGCCTTTTGGAGTCCCAAAGGGGTCAAAGGTTGGGGAAGACATCAATCCAGTGGTCTTCCCTCCCTCTTCTGCCACCCCCCGGACAACCAGCCTGCAGGAGGGGGGTCGTCCCACTCAGCCATTTCCTTTCACATCACAGATACCAACGGAGCTGTCCAGCTCTCCACAGACCTTACCTTCTCTCCTCCAGGAGCTGATCGAGGCTGCGGAGATAACCATCGGAACGTGAAGGGAGGAACTGGAGACAAAAGAGGAAAAGGATCGTTTCAGCAGCTTGACCCAAGGCAGGCCTGCATGACCCTTGACCACCACGCAGGGCTGGCAGCCCATCACCTCCCACCACCTCCCCCCAAAAATTCCACCAAATGGAGGGTCTGGGTTAGGTGCCGAAGGGGAGGGCACCCTTTCAATTTCTCCCCATGCCCCAAAGGCCACCACCGAAGAGGCCCTGCAGGCAATAAAGAAAGGGGAGAGTAGCTTCCAACGGCGCAAGGTGCCCACTGTCACAGAAATGCACAGGCAGGGTGGGGTGGGGGGTTCTCATCAAAACAAATGTGATTTGATGGACTAGAACTCCCAGAATCTCCCAGCCAGGCTTAGCTCAAAGAATAACTTTTCCAAGATCTGATCATTAAGTGGGAGTTGACCAGAGTTCAGCTCAAGGAAGCAGGCTTAAGGACAGACCCGGCACAACCAACACAGAGCCAAACACAACCCGCCGGCCACTAACGGCAGCCCATCGGCCAGTTCAATCCACCTCCTGGTCGTTCTCCACCCATCCCCTGGCAAACCTGCTCTTGCAGGACCTGAACTTTTCTACGGAGGCTTGTTCAGGAGAGAATGCCCCGGTGCCCTGCAAACCTGCTGCTCCTAACCAGAATGGGCAAGGTCATTTTTTAAAACATAATTTGCTCCTGTTGCTTACTATGGCATTCCCAAAGCAATTAGGTGGTGGTGCCCTTTACAAATGTCAAAAGGTGAATGGCAGGATGGCTCATTATTTTTTCCATTCTCTCTTTGAGAAAACCAACCACTTAGGATTGATTACAGAAGAGCATAAAATTGGGGGGAGGGGGGGAATGCCATCACGAGACCCTAAAATGCCTTAAAGTGCTCTTTAAATTAACCTTTAGAAGAGTAACTTTTCCCCTTATTGCACTACTCTTGAAATGCAACTTCCTTACACGATTGCTATAATTTCTGTATAAAAAAATCTTGTTAGTCATTGCAGATAACTACCTGCACTAAACGTAACTTGTTATTTTTAAGCTCTGCCCTCACAGGACCCCCTGGGCCAAGTGAGCACAAGGGAGGTGTATTACGAGACCGGGAATAACGCCGGCATACTAACTAAGGACGTATCCCAACTCGTTACCGTGGTTTGATTCTACTTGAACTGCCCCTGGCTCTTTAGACAGAATCCTGAGATGCGTCCTTGGTTGAGAAACATCTCATTCTCTTTCCAAGGGTTCCAATACCACCTGACGAACCACAACTTAAAATTCCATCCGCAAATCCCAGAACTCCTTAGGACGATTCAAGCGGAGTCAAACTGTTCCAACTGTGCGGTGCATGGAGATACCCTTCAAAGCCAAAGCTATGCAACTGCACCCCAAACTGCACGCCCTTCTCCCTTAGGCGGCGTGTGGTTCCCATCCTTCTTACCCTGGTGTGGGGTTCCACAGCCCCGAGATCCGTGCTGCTCATCTGCAGGAGCTGTTTGAGGGGCAGGAGGCCGCTGTCATCAGGACCCTCTTCCATGGCCGCATCCTGGGTCAGCCCCTCGGGGCCCTCAGAGAGCTCGTTGGAGGATGCCGAGAGGCTGCATCTGGAGGACGTCCTGGACGATGCTATCAGGAGATGGGTGGGGGTCGATGAAGCGGGAGACTCTGGCCCCTGGTCTCCTTCCTCCTCTGACTCAGAGTTTGGGCTCTCCAGATCTCTAGAAAACTCAACAGAGACCGTTGAGAGGCCTCTTCTAAGGCAGACGGGGGACGACGCTGCCCGTGGATGAATGGGAGACAGTAACGGTGGATGTTCTCCAACACCAAAGGCCTTCCTGTCCTCCATTTGGATTTCATTCCCCAGGGTGGCTCCTTCTGGCTCCTCATTTACCGCTTGACAAAAGACTGACACAGGATGTTCCAGACCTGCCCGCCCTCTACTTTCACACTCCTTGCGTGGCTGGATGAAGGGTCCTCCCCAGGAATGCACGTGCCCTCCTCCTGATGGTGAGGAAGCTTCGGCGGTGAGCTCCAGCACTGGAGGTTCAGCTGGCCAGGTGGAGGCCTCTGCCATCTCTCCGGAGCTTGGAGACTCGGGGTCAGGCCCTGGGGCAGGGCTCAGAGGAGGTGGACCCCTATCATACAGGAATTCTATCCGTGGTGGGCTCCAGTCTGGAGGAAATTCGTAGTCCTCTTCTTCCAGCGGAGAGGAGGCACCGACCCACCTCCCGAAGCCACTGTTGCCTCCGGCGGCCTCTGCTAGGGGCCAGCTGCTGCAGGACGAGGAACGAGAGGGGCCAGGAGCATCGAAATGCAGGTCCTGCTCAAAGTGTCCAGGGTCTACCTGCTCCTGCTTCTTGCTGCAGCTGCTACCAGGTTCCTCGCCATGCAGCTGACCAAGGGTTTTGGGATCGGAGACATGCCTCTGTGAAGAGCGAGCGGATGAACTGCATGTCCGACGCCTCTTGTGCATTCGTTGAGAAAATGTCTGAGGTTCTGGAGAAGAGACAGGGAGGAGTTACTGCTGAGACTCCAATTCAACAGGACCTCAAAAAAGTTGCAAACTGTGGGGACAAAGTGCCGCAGTGCTAAGAATCATGGCTTTCATCCTGATCGTTGTTTTTTTAATCAGCAAGTTTCTAGCCTTTAAGGTTGGAAAGATGGGATTGAAAGTATATGTACAACCTTAGAGGCCACTGGTGGTTGTGTGGGAGGTGGATACTATCTTTAAGGCTGCAGAAAACAAGGGATCTCCAGTGAGGACGAGGAGAAGACCTACCTGAAACCCTGAAAAGACCCTATAAATCAGGGCTGACCATTCTGGACAAGACAGACTTACAGAAACGGATTGAGTCCGTATAGAGCCTTTTCTGATGTTCCCATCCATACCTAAAACATCTCTGACCAGAGGGCCCTCCATCCCGTTTAAGTATCAATGTTTAAAAATTGTATAGAACAGTTCATATGGTTTAATTCCAGGATTGCTGTCTTTCTAGAGTCAGAAGGGTATTTAGAGAAGGAAATTTAAACCAGAATTTTTTTTTTAAGTGAAAGCTGTAGTTAGGTAACATTTCAGTGGGCACAGCGCCCCCTGCTGGATCCTCATCCATTCCCAGGACATTCTGCTTTGGGAAGTCAAAACTCCAATTCTGAACAAACTGCAATATTTGCTAGTAACACCCTGTCCTGGATAACCCCCACCATTCACTTCAAGGGAATCTAGCCTTATGAGAGGGGGAGAAAAACCCATCTCTGATTTTTCTACATCACGCATACTATAATTTTATACACTGCCACAGTGTCTTCTTTTACTTGTGTTTTCTCTTTTCCCAAAACTAAACGGGACCAATTGATTTGTTTGAAATGTAATGCTGGAGGAGAGCTTTGTGGATGCCCTAGACTGCCAGAAAGACCAATAAGTGAGTCCTAGATCAAATCAAGCCTGAACTTGCTCTGGAGGCAAAAATGATGACATTGAGGCTGTCTTACTTGGGGCACATTTTGAGAAGGCAGGATTCTCTGGAAAAGACCATCATGCTGGGAAAGGGGGAAGGCAGCAGGAAAAGAGGGAGACCCAACACAAGATGGACTGACTGCCTAAAGAAAGCCACAGGGTTGAGTTTACGAGAGCCGAGCAGGGCTGTTGAGGACATGGACCTTTGGGAGATGGCTCCATTCATAGGGTCGCCATAAATTGGAGGTGACTTGACAGCATGTAATAATAACAACAAAACAGACCCAAATGCTGTAACTTTTATAAGCATTTCCTTCCCATTTTGGATTGCTGAAGCCACACAACATAGTTTAGATCTTTACCTTCTCTATGAGATGAAAGCCTTTTGCTGCCTTTTGCTTCTCCAGCTCCCGAGGGTCTGCGATTGTCACGCTGTGGGACAGATTTGGTATCAAGGAAAAAAAAGGATTTAGTCATTGCTGTTAACTGGGCGGAGGGGTAGCCAAGCTCCAGAGGGCAGGGGACCAATTTTCTGGCCACGGGACCTTCCGGGGGGGGGGGGGGCATCAACCCTTCCAAGTGAAACTGGACATGATTTGGAGGAAGGGAACCCTGGCTCTACTTTAGAGGACATCCCTCACTTTTTTGACAAATTGTTTTAGAAGAGAATTGCACCCCAGAAATATGATTTTCCTGCTGGGGTTGTGGGGGGGGGGTCTAGGAACTATATGGGCAGGATATAAATCAAATCAATAAATAAATTTAGAGCTCTGCCACTGGAGGCACGAATCCCACCCCATCCAGCCTCAGGCTGCTTCTGCATTGCGTCCTGCATGGCACAACTGCCTCATTGCAGACACTCTCTTCATACCCTTCACTCTACAAAACACCCCCTTCCAGCTTGAAAGCCTTTAACTGCCTGAATGTGCACAGCTTTCCCTCTGCAATCAAGAGGGCCAGATGCTTGATTTACTTTTGAACATCACGTGCCTGCAGGAATGACAAGGTCGTACTGCAACACTGGCAACTTGATTTATTTACCAGTCAGAGGCCCAAGAGCTGCTTGGCCAGCTGCTGCTCTGGAAAAGCACCCTCCCCCCAGCCAGTGCAAAGAACCTGCTTTCTCCTTTTGCCCACCTCTATCTGGGGAGCGCTTGTGCTTCACGCTGAATGCTCACCCGCTTGTGGGATGCTCTCTGAGAGCTGTCCATGAGCAATGCAGGCAATCTGGGGAGAGGTAGGATGGAAAACGGCTGGCCGACCTTCAGCCTCTTGGCCTTCCGAAGCTGCTGGTACTCTTGCAGGCTGGACTGAAAGGTGAAGCTGAACAGACCGGCTTTGGGCTTCCTTAAAGAGGACAAGGGGATCTGGAACCAGCGGATATTCCTCCTGGTGCGGAAGAGCTCCAGGCTGTAGGATGTCTTCTTCGGTGGACGCACCGGAGGGATGCTGCTGGCTTCGCGGGTGGGGAGGTCCAGGCACATCTCTTCCACAACCTCCTCCGAGGCCCCCCGTTCATTGCCGGACAGAGAGGAGCCCCCCGACTCTGGTTTCCCGGTGTTCTTCATAGGCGCCTCAAAGAGTCCTTCCGCTTTGCTACAGAGAGCAGGGACAGCTTAGCCTCTTTTGCTTCAAGTTGGCTTGAAGGAGCTGGGAAGTCCTGCTCTTCTCCTCGCTCCCTGGCCCTCTCCCTCTGCCTAAGACAACGGGACAGAGGTCCGAGCAACAGCAGCTTTTATCTTAAGGGAGGAACCCTTAGGAAGCTCACTGGAAGACTCCTCCAGCCACCTGGCAAGGAGGAGGGGGGGGAAAAAAAGACAGAAATCAATGGAAAGTCTTTCTTTATACAGAGAACACACTCCCTAATTTGGATGTATATCTCTTTTGGGCTTGCAACAACCATCAGGTTTTGCATTGTCTCTTCAGGAGCGGGCATGTCTCCTGGCGGTGGAGGAAAATAAAAAGGGAGGCAGGCAGAAAAAGCAAGAAGACACGATCTTGGGGGCATGAGACACCTGAAAGGGCAACGACATATAAAATGTTTTCCCATTAGTGGTAAAAAAAAAACCCACAAGTATTGTTGCTCGATCCCTATATTCTACCTGCCAGCATAGTCTGCCATCTCCTCCTGATTTTACTTGCCACGAGTTATGCACCTTTGAACATGTGGCAGGCTGGCATGCAATAAGGGACGCAGTGTTTCAGCAAATCTCTCCTGGGATGTCGGGACATTTTGGAGGTCTTTGAGTCCAAGTCTTGAATCCCTATTAAAAAGAAGCCTCCCCCACCCCCACCCCCCAAAAAAGAGGGAGCAGTGGGTGGGTTACGAGTCAAGTCAGAGTCACTAGAAAATAAACCCAGCGTCACCAGGACAACTTAAATCCAATTTGACAGGATGTCCCACGACTCAAGTTTCCATCACTGTTAATCTGCTCTCTTCACCTATCAACTTAGCATCAAAATGATCTATTTTTTAAAAGAACAGAACACCTGTGAAGATATATGTGCATGCTTTTCTCCTATTGCTGTAGGGAGCAGGTTCTTTAATGGATTGCTTGCTTGGATGTAAGATGCAAAAGGGCCAAGAACTGCTGTCTTAGAAGAGCAATTTCAGGCTCCCAAAGGTTGCTGGATTACAGCTCCCATCAACCCTACCAATGGCAAGCCGTGGTGATAGAGGATGGGCCCTGCAGTACAGTAGCTCAAAAGATCACAAGCAGTTGGCTTCTGGCTGATTCTAGTTGTTTAGGGTTAAGTATTGCCTCGCTCAGCATGCACCACCTCAACGAAAGAGGTGCGGAACCAAAAATCTGGACAAATCCAATCCCCATGAAGGCCACCTCAAGGGCCACAGGAGAAGGGGATACAATGGTATGCAATATGCTTGGAAACTCAATTGGCACCATACCTACATTGTGCATCATTTTAGACATTCTGAGGGTGCCAGTGTGGTCTAGGGGGCAGAGTGATGGACTAAGGAGACCTGGGTTCGAATCTCCGCTCCGCCATGGAAACTCACTGAAAGGCATGTGTGTGACAATGGTAAAACCCCTCCTTCAAAACCACATAGACTTTGAAAACCCTATTAGGGTTGCTATAAAAGTCACACAAGACTGGAAGGCACAGAAGTGAAGCAAAAAAAGTATTGAGCAAAACCCCATTGTGTAGCTTTACACCGACGGAAACCGGACTGAAAATGGGAAATGTTTCATTTCAAGCTATGGAAAGGTTCCTATTCCACCACTACCTAGTTTCCTGTTTGAAGGCTCCCCACGGCTCCCGTTTCCCCCTTGGGTAGCTTTCTGGAGCCTCAAGATGGGGGTAGGAGGCAAGACTTTAATAGGAAAAAATAGCCACAGAACCCCAAACCCAGCAGCAGTGATTTGACAGTGATGATGATGGTGATGATGATGATGATGATTAAGGCTCACCACCAGTGTCCTGAGTCTCCCAGATACTTCCCCAGGGCAAAGGGGATCTCTCGGGAGCCTGAGAACCTGAAGGGGTGGGACAAGAAACTTTCAATGAGTTGAAATCCAACTTTTCTGGCACTTTACCTGGGATAGACCAGCATAAAGCTACCCAAATGGCATTTCCCCATTATGTGCCAGGATTTATTATTCCCACCCTGCCCGTGAAAGGCATCACTTCCATGCAGCAAAACAGACCATCCATCAATGAATTCAGGTTTCTGAATTGCCTGCCGCTCCATCTCATGTTCCAGGATACGGCTCATTAGGTTTTGCAGAGCTACAGCAGGCAAGAAGACACAAAGCCCTCCGCAGGCTCAATCATGGGGCTTTCATGGGACAGAGAACAAACAACTGGAATTTTAGGGGGAAACTGTCTGGCATAGTCCTGAAAGGGACCTGTCACAGCAGCACAGCAGAAAACGTTTTTTAAAAACCATTTGGAAATTTTTGAACTGGGAAGCCAGTTCTAGCAGGGAGGGTTATCTGGGCACATAAAACACCACGGCTTGATTTGCTTCTGGCCAACAACTTCAAGGTCTCTCAGATAATCTGCGTCAAGACGGCACCAAGCCAGACTCCTTCTCTTCCATGGAACGTTTACACTGTTGAATTTCACATAAGTTCCTTATTTATTTCAGCGGGCGGCAGGATTCTCAGAGCTGCCATCCACAGGAGTAAAATTCCCTGCCTCTGAAGTTGCTTGGCCCTGCTTGTAAGGAAGGAAGAGGGGCTGTTTTGATTGATGCTTCTGTAGCATGCCACCAAGTTGCCACTGACCAATGGCGATGCCACGAGCGAGTGATCTCCACAATGCCCTCTCGTCAACGGCCCTGCTCAGCTCTTGCAAAGCCGCCTAGAGTGGTTATAATTGACCAGATAGGCGGGATATAAATGGAATAAATAAATAAGCCTGTGGCTTCCTTTAGAGAGTCAGCCCATCTCATTATTGGTCTTCTTCTTTTCCTGCCACCTTCCACCTTGCTCAGCATGATTGTCTTTTCCAAAAAATCCTGCTTTCTCATGATGGGCCCAAAGGAGGACAGCCTCCACCACCTAATTTTTGCTTTCAGAGAGAGTTCTGGCTTCATTTGATCTCGGATCCAGTTGCTAATCTTTCCGGCAGTCCAGGGGGTCTTCAGAACTCTCCTCCGGCACCACTTTTCAAATGAATCATTACACACATACACATGCCAGCTTTCTTATCTGTCCAGCCTTTATACCCATACATGGTGACTGGAAATAGAAGAGGGTGAATGATCTGGGTCTTTCTTGATCTCCACTGACACATAATGATCTTTTCTAGTTCCTTTATTGCTGTCCTTCTGAGTCTCAGTCTTCTTCTGATTTCTTGGCTGAAGTTGCTAACTGCATTGAGGATTGAACCGAAGTATACAAAGCCTCCAACTATTTCAGTGACTTCATTGTCAATGCTAAATTTGTACAGTACTGTACTTCTGTAGTCATGATTTTTCTCTTCTTAACATTCAACTGCAGTTCTGTTTTGGCGCTTTTTTTCTTTTGTCCACTAATCCACTTGTGCACTCTCTCTCTCTCTCTCTCTCTCTGCCAAACAGAACTCTCCTTTAACTGCTCGCTTTCCTGAGCCCAGAAAAGGGAAGGGAAGAAGAAAGGTAAGGCCAGAGGTTTAGAGGAGCAGTCTGTCTTCCATTTTGATCTGCTGTCCTTCATTTTGTCTGGTCAAGCAGTGTTCCCATAGTTTCGAGATGCAGCAAAGTCAGTCGAGCTGAATTCAGGGTGTTTTGGGAAATGAAGGGAGATGAAGATAGCAGATGTGCTTATCAAACGCTGCTAACAAATTTAATTATGCATACCTGATCGTGGTGGGACACTGAAATGGAAGCAGTTCACATGCATGCATCGCTCTTCAAAGAATGTAAACCAATAATAGATTACCCAGCTGCAACTTATTGTTGTAAACTGCAAAAATATATACAGATATTTTTTTTCACCCAATGGACAATGAGACTTCTTCTCACGACTTGTGAGTCACACTGTCATCTATTCCACCTTATTGGGTACACCTGAGTAAAGGTGTAAAGCTACCCAGTAAACTCATCTCCTCGGAAATAAACCTGGAGCTTGTTTATTGTTTCCTCAGGATCCTCTCAAATCCTGCTCCCACAACCAGAGAGGTGTTAAAACGCTCCACCACAGGACTAAAGACTAAGAAGCACCTATCTGAAATTTTCTTACCTGTTATTTAGCAAAAAAAATCAGAACCATTTGCTGTTATTATATGCCATTAACTCACGCCTGACTTGGGATGACCGTAACAGGACTTTCAAAGTATGTGAAATGTTCCAAGGAGTAGTTTTTTGGATGCCACAACCCAGTGAGTTTCTGTGGCCAAGGAGGGATTTGAACCCAGGCGTCCTGCGTCCCAGTCTGTGACTATCTACTCCACCATGCTGGCTCACTGAATCATAGATAAGCAGATTAGCACACTTAAGGCAGGAAAAAAAAAGAAATCTTGGTTTAATTTAGTATCATGAATTCAATACAGAGACCCTATGTCAAATTTTGGGCAGAAACGGGCCTCTACAGGGCATTTGCAGAATACCCAGTCTTAACCATCACCCCGTCAAGGCCCTAAATTTATTTTATTTTATTTCTTAGATTTATATACCACTCCATTAGTGCAATGCACTATTCTGGGTGGTTTATAACAATAAAACAAATACAGTTAAACTACAAATTCCCAAATATGCAAGTAGAACGTTAAAAACAGACAGCAGTAAGACACATTGCACTAATGGTAGGTTCACAATAAAACAGCAGGAGAAGAGGCATAAAGTCCAGAAGGGTAAATGTGGAGGGCCTCCCTTAAAAGCAGAGTTTTCCGCTGCCTTCTAAAAGTTCTGGGAGGGGAACAGGTGTCACTCTACCAGGAACCGGTTCCACAAAATTCCACCTCCTTTGGGGTGGCTACAGGAAAATGAGGTTCCACCACGATTTAAACAACTTCCTCCAACAGTCTCTTTCTAGACCAGTGCACCCAACGTCTGTGAAACCACACAATATGGAAACTAACAGAGAGCTATTCATATTTATCAGCCCTGTCAGATAAAGAAGGTCTAATAATAATGAAATACGTTTTTCAGACTACAGTACTCCACTAACCAGGGATGATAAAAATAAATGGTGTTAAAAAAGCAAACTAATTTAAATTATGACTTAAATCAAAAACTTGATTTTAAATTGAAATGGTCAAACAAATAATCTGATTTTTAAATTTTCATCCTGATTTAAATCCTGATTAAATGCATTTGATTTAAACCATGACTATATCAATTTGATCTAAACCATGACTAAATCAATTTGATTAAAATCAAATCCACCCTGCTCCTATTTTTTTATTTATTTTTATAAACAGATACAACAACAAAAAATAAACAAAAATACAAATGATCGTGCTTGCTACACACTAAATTCTGCCGTGCACCCCATACCCACGGAACACCATTGAACAATATTTTTATTACAAACTTCCTTTCCAAAATTGAATAGATTGTTGCTTAGAGGCTTTCCCCCTTCCTTTCACTAATACAAATTCACCAAATCTACCCCAAATAGCATTAAAAAAATTAGAACTTATTTCCCCTCTTTTCATCTTGAGTTCAATACTCAATTTATCATTTAATGCAATGTCCCATACTTTGCCATAACAATCTTCTAATTTAATAGCATTTTTGTCTTTCCAAAACCTAGCTATTAATCTAGCACTTCCACCCGGCTCCTAACGAAGTGAAAAAGCAGATCAGCAAGGACAGACTGGAACCTAGAAGCAAACTTCCACAGGAGAAACCCAGAAATAGAAATAGACAACAGAAACCCTATAGCTTTGAACTTATTGCTCCCACCTATAACCGTATAAATGCAGTGCTGTTAGCAATCTGTGGCCCGTTTTGCACCATCACAGTTCTCTTTCCTCGGGGGGGGGCTTATACTTACAGAGACCCACCTGAAAAGAAAACTCTCCAGCACCACAGGCCTTGGAACAGAGATAACGAATCCAGATCCTGTTGCAAACCCAGATGTCAACTTGGTCCCTGTATCAACGCAAGAAACACCATTAAAAAAACTAAAAATGCTACCCACAAAATCAGGGTTCACAGAGGGCTGTGAAACTCTGCTTTCAACTAAAACAGTCTGGTGAGCAGAAACCATTGCTTTAGCATCTCCAAATTTATTTATTTATGTTCTGTATTGATTTAAAATATTTTGCCCTGCCTTTTCTCCTTGAAAAGGACCCAAGGCAGCTTACAACATTGAAAGGCAATGTTTACAGCCAAGAACAATGAGTGTAGAGAGGAATCTTAGGTCACTAAAAGGCAATATTAAAGCTACGTCTTGTGTAACTGACCAGACCGTGCCAGTATGTTTATTTTAACCTGCCTTTCGATAGTTTATAACTAGTGTTAAATATACATTTCTTTATTGTTGTTATTTTAGTGATGTTTCATTGATTTGTTGTTATAGTGTTGACTATATACATATACACGTACTGTATCATTTTCAGCATTTCATTTCACTCCACCCCACACCCTTTAACCATTCTGCATATAAATCTATCAAACTGTGGGCCATAGCCTTCCGTTATATGGGGAACCCTTCTAAACCTCCTCATGCAAGGGGGAATCCATTAACCCCTTGAGCAAGCATAAAGACCTGGTTGCTCGTGAAGTGGTCTCTTCCTTACACAACTTCAAGCTGGAAATGTCCAGAACAAACACCGAGGTCTCCAAGGGCCAAGCGTTTGCATGCTGTGTTTTTAAACAGAATATTGCTGAAATACTTGCCCCTCTCACTATTCCACAGGGACTAATTTTTTTCTATGCTTGAATGCACTCGACAACCTTTAAATGACTCTTTTAATCACCGCCACTGAGATTTCTACCTGTCACCCCCAAAAGTCTGTCGATGTCCCTTAACTCAGTGGTTCCCTGCTTTGGATCCCCAGAAGTTCTTGGACTAAAACTTCACCACTTGCTGCTCTGGCCACGATTTTTGGGACTTGCAGTCCTCTGGGGACCTGAGGTGGGGAAACCCCTGTAGCCGCCACAAGGTTGGGCCTCTTGCATTTCCATCACAGGCCACCCCATCCTCTTCACTCCTCTGTCCCTGGTGCACAGGCCTCTCTACTGCTCCTGCACACTATGCACCGAAAGTCCACAAAAACCTATGCTTAATACGCATAAGCCTTAAAAAAATACTTTGCTGTTTTTTTCTGGAGCAGATTAAGATAGCTACCTCTTTTACAGAAAAAAAAAGAATTGCACAAGCCATACTCTCTTTGCACTACAATTCCCAGTATCCCCCCAGCCGGCTGAAATCCTTCCAGTCCTCGTGGTCCGAACGGGCACGGAATCATCCTCTTCCCCCACCACCCAGAGCAGCTGAGAGCCACCAGTTTGCAGGGGTAGGGATGCTGTTACGCTCATGGCTGGCTTGTGGGCGTCCCACTGGTTTAACTGGTTGGTCCCTGGAGGGGAGCCAGGGGGGGGGGAACCCAGGGTCTCTCACCCAGAGGGCCTGCAGCCTGGTTTTTGGGTGGCCGCTGGCCGGTTCAAGGGCTTCCATTTGGAACCCAAGAGGCGGAGAAGAAGAATTGGGGGCGCCAACCCCCACCCAAGAAAAAAAGAGAAAGGGGAGGCCACAGGGAGCAGCCCCTGCCCTCTCTGGCCTCGGCCTCAGCCTCTCTCTCCCCCACCAGGGGGCGCCTCCAGCCCCGCCGCTCCAGAGCCCCCACCTCCTGCTCGCTCTCGGGGCGCTTTCAAAAAATAACCCCGATCAGTTACTGATGCAGAGACGTTCCGCTCCCGAGAGAGCCAATGAGCAGCCGAGGAGGGAGCCTGGCAACACGAGAACCAATCCGGCCGCGTCCTCCTCGCGCTGGGTTGAAAAAAAAAACCGGAGGCGAGTGGGGGGCGGGGCAAAGGCTGGGCTCTTCGGCCAATCCCTGGCCTGGATTCAGAAGGCGCGCCTGGGAGACGCGCGGGGGCCGCGTGCCGACGCCTGCCCTGCACGTGGCGCCCCCCGTGGACTCCTCCTCCTCCTCCTCCTCCTCGGGGACAGCAGGGGTTATGTAGTCGTTTCCCCACCTGGGGTCCCAGAGGTTCTTGGGCTGCAGCTCCGAGAACAGCGAGTGGGGAAGGCTTCTTTCTGGGGGGTTGCAGCCCAAGAACCTCGTGGGGACCCCCCAAGGTTGAGAACCACTCACTGGTTTGGAGGGTTGGGCGGTGCAAGGTTGGTGAGGGGGACGTTGGTGCAACGCAACCAAAGGACAATCTCTGAAGGCTCGGCCTGCCTCGCAGGGGTGTTGTGAAGTACGAAGCAGACGGGGGGGGGAAGCCCTGGATAGTACTTGGAGCTTGCTGGAGGAGGAGAGCCATCCGTGGCACCTTGAAGACCCAACCTTTTTGCATTTGAGATAAAAAGCAAAAGCGTGCTGCTTATATACCGCCCCATAACGCTTCAAGCACTCTCTGGGCGGTTTACAAGTTGATTATGCAGGCTACATATTGCCCCCCCCCCCAGCAAGCTGGGTACTCATTTTACCGGCCTCGCTCCTAAATGGGAATAAAGAGTTGCAGGGAGGCACGCTTGATCCCCACAAAGGATGTGTTGTTATTGCCGCAGACCACGAAAGAGGGCTCTTTTCTGCACTCGAAGAGGTGGGAACTGCAAAGGGGGCGCTTTTCCTCCTGAAAGGCCCCCACAGGACGAAGTAAACGACGGAGGAGCAAGATCGTTGGCCATCCAGAGGACGCGGACAGGCATGGAAAATGGGACTTGAGGTGCCAACTCCAGCACAGAAAGCGGCCTGTTGCAGCCTGGTTAAGCATTTGGAGCGGAATTCCGTTGCAGAGACTTTTTATTTTATTTTATTTTCCTAAGAACCGACGATCCAAGTCCAAAAGGGTAAAAGGGGGGGAAGAGTTAAAAGGGGACGCGGTTCTCTTTTCCCTTTTCTTAAAATGGCGCTTCCCGCGAAGCGAAGCTGCCCCGGGGACGAAGGCATGGAAGCGTTACTTTCTGGCCGTTCTCCCCCAACTCCGCGATGTAACGTCCCCAGCCTCTTCGAGGGCAGAACCTCGTAGGGGCGGGGCCTACGATGGCCACGCCCATAAGGTGGCGCGCGCCGCGGTAGGCTACGATGGTAAACACCGGAAGTCTAAGCTACAGAGGCGGTCAGGTGACAGGAAATTGGCTTGTAGAGCGGCTGCTCTCTCGAGGTGTTGTCATGGCAGCTGGGGAAGTCCGCCCGAGTAACCGTTCCTTTGGTTTGGGGCTGCTGAATTTGATGGGAAAGGGTCTCTTTCTCTCTCCATGGGGTGGGGGCACTTCCAAAATCCGTTGAGGGTCCATTCAAACCAGAACTTGGAAAAAAATGCCTCCTTGGACTATGACTCCCAGAGTGCACAAATCTGTTGGGGGATTCTGGGAGTTCTGGTGCAAGGAAATACTACAGTATTTACAAAATCTAATGCTTGAATTGGGAACTTCTTGTTCTCCAGCCAGTGACCCTGTGGGACTCCCCACCAGTGCCACCCCCCCCCCCAAAAAAGCCCAGTTCTTCCTCTGAGGATGGGAGTGGTAGTACTGCAGAATGGGAAGGCACCCGACTGGCACAGGCTGCTAGAGCAAGCAGTAGGCGGAGGGTGGATCCTCAACCACCACCTCGTTCAGTGGACCCCTTGATGGCAACCGTCCGTGCCTCCCATGGTTCTGGCAAAGGACGCCGAGCTTCTCGTGGCGACTGGGCCCCCAGGGCTGCGTTGCTGCACCAACCTTGTTCAGAGTGACCCTTCAAAGTGGCTTGCAGTCGGTTGTAGCCACACACCTCAGCCCGCCTTTGTGTTTGGGGATAAAGTGTGCTTCCCTCCAAGCTGGCCGCTGAGTGTTCTTCCAGCCTCCAAAGAGGAAAGCAAACTCCCCTGCAGCTGCTGTTCCTCTGACGTAGGGGTGGGTTCCACATGTTCTTAAAAACTTGGGGGACACTCCAGTTTTCATCCCTCTTAACGTCTGAACCCAAAATGATTTCATGGAGCTGAACAGAGGGAGATGCAGGGACAGCAACAGCCTCTCATGTAGGACAGTGTTAAAGGCTAGAAGGGGTTACTTGAAGACGGGATGACCAACCACCTGAAGAGGAATTAGCCCCTTCCTCTGGGAATCTGCCTTAGTTGGCGACTGCTCATCATAGCGATGGGTTATTTGCAAGAGGAGAGACAGAGCGTATGTCCAAATCAAGTGGGAAAAGTTCAGCCATCCAGATTTTGCTGGCACTGAAACTCTGGGTGGTCCCCGCCATAGGTTATGCTTCATAAAACCAAGAGTTGCAGCCGAACCGCTGGCCGTGCTTGTTTTGCTTAAATGGATGCAAGGGGACAAGCGCACTTAGAACGACTGTGGCCACATACATAAATGTCACCCCTGTTCATGCGTTTAATTTGCCATGAAGAGAAACAGGATATGCTGAACTCCATAGCTCATTGTCTTGATCCTATAGGATTCTTATTACATTCTGGACTTAAACAATGGAAACTACCTCACAACAGCTACTACTGCCCACCTTTTCCTGCCCGTTCTCATCATCTCAGACCTTACCCCAAAGACTTCATGTTACAAAAACACACATTTTGATAGAACCATACTGTGTCTAATAAAATTTAGAATGATGCTTTGTGTAAAAATTCCAGCCATGTCATTAATTTGCTTCATAGGGGGTTAGTGGAGCACAGAGTGTGACCTGAAGCGCAAAGCCTCTTTGGCTGCACCGTCCCTGGATCTGTGGCTAGAATTTGGCACAGTAAAGACATAACACCGGCCTTGAACACCAACAGAGCAGTCTCAGACACATGCAAACGCCACTGGCTGTTAATTTATAATTATTACTATAATGAATTTACAAAATAAAAATACAGGCAACTGTGTTAAATTATTGTACATTGCAGCCCAGAGAGGTGGTTTCTTTTTTTTGGGGGGGGGGGGGGAAGGTGACCGTGCCTCCATTTGATATAGATCATTGTAGGTGGAGAAGATGGAGAAGCCAACACACATACACGCTTGGCTTAGAGGGACAAGAGCCACTGGCCCTTGAGGGATACAGCCTCACCCCTCCACAGCAGGGGTTTTCTTTTTTAAATTAATCCATTTATTTAAAAATAAAAAAATAAAAGATTTAACCCTTTCTGATCCAAGGCTAAAGACCATCTCTGCAGTGCACCAGGAGCGAGAAGACTGGTAGATACTTTCCCAACCTCTCAGCTGCTATTTTCTTTGGCTGGCATGGGAACGCCAGGGGCCTGCAGTCCCATCCTGCTTGATATTCTAGCTGCCTTGAAAAGCATGACAAGTGTTTACACCTGTGGAACCGTTGTGGATATTTGTCTCTTGAGATGCACAGTCTGGATACTGGCATGATGCCATTCACCAGGTGCAAAAAAGGGATCACCCAAACTAGCCTTGGACTTAGGTCAGGGAGGGGAAACTGGTGGCCCTTCCAGGTGTTGCCAAGACCGCAGCTCTAGCCAGCACAGCCAACAGTGAGGAATGCTGGGAGCTGTGGTTCAACAAGAGCTGGAAGGCTGCATTTTGTTCGGCCCTGCCCTACGTGGAGAAAATGGTGAGATAAAGGAAGTGAAATTCTACACAGACAGAAAACTAACCTGATGGGAAGGGTAGCCATTCCCAAAGATAAATCAATGCGTGAAAACGCCATTCCAAACAAGTAACCAAAAGCCAAAGTAGACATTACGGACTGCCCTGCCTGTTGTTCTCAAAAAAGTAAGAGTTTGTGGTATGCATGTCTCATTTCTCAATCAAAAGAGTAGGGAGATAATGGGAGTTGGACCCACAATCTCCTCCTCTCACAACAAATGGTCATCCTGAACTTCCTTGGTTCTTGCTGACCACACTCTAGACAAGAAGAGCTGGTCTGGAGCGGGACCTCAGGGCAAAGACTGCAGGAAGGCAAAGGGACAGCTCCTCTCCCCAAAATGCCACCTAAGGGTGATCCTTTCTCTCTCTGTAGCCCCAACTGTTTAATATCCAGTTCTCCAGACCCTCTAACACCCCCCGCATTGCCTGAAGCTCTCAAAAAGGACGGGAGCTTAGTGGCTGTGATTCTACCTCTCTCCCTTAACTCCACTGCAGCAACAGCTTCTATAGCTAACAGGCGTTTCTGTCTTTATAATTAGCCAGACCTAGAGCTCAGGGAAAAAAATGATTTCTTAGCAACAAAAAATTTGCTCATATGTTCAAGCTCTGGCCAGCACTGACTGCAGGAGCCATTGGCTTAAAAACACCACACATCCCCAGAGCCCTCCTCCCCTCGGTAAAGCCTTACAAGGCTTCTATCTAACAGACCCTGCTCCCTTTAAATGGAACAGCCCAGCGTAAAGATAAGGAACAGCCTTGCCCTGTTTCCCAGCTGGAGCAAAAGCCCACCTCTTTCTGCCCAAAGATACCCACCCCCTCACTATAACCCGATTTTTAAAATCCAACTCACAAGGAGAGGTGTGTGAGAGAAGACAGACAGTGGGCAGGCTATTGGATGAGCTACTACCTTGGCACTGATGGCTAGAGAGCCCCCCCTGACTTTAAACCGCCCCCATCCCCCAAAATACAAGCTGGAGAAGGCCCACTGTTCTCCTCTGGCCTCCACCACCAAGCAGGGGATTGTTTAGGATCTGACCAGGGGGAAGAGGATGAAGGCAGCCCCTGGCCAGTGCCTTCCCTCTGCTTCAAGCAAGCACTGCAGCTGACCCAGGCAGCCCAGCTAATAGATGAGTTTGTTTCCTGGGGATATTGGGGGGGGGGGGCACAGCAAGGGACTTGTCAACATCCAAGATGTCTTCCACAAACCACAGAGCATGCAGGGCCTCCATCCTGCGTCACGGGGGAGGAGGGACGGGAGGCACCCGCACCCTTCGCCAGGGCAGGCAGGTTTCCGATTCCCCTGTAGGCACACAGCACGCACCAGATCAAAAGAGCAACAGTGATGCTATGGAACGGATCAGGAGGTACCAAACGGAGCTTCCAGTCCCCTTCCCGGCTGGGGCCATGGCCCTCCGCCGCGGCCAAGGCCTCAAAAACATAGGCTGCCCCTCTCTCCCCTGGGGTGGGTGCGTGCTAACAACATGCATGGGACAGGGCACTAAGACAGGAAAGCGTGAGGCCCCGGAGGAAGGCAGGAAGCAGCCCCAGCCGGCAGGGAAGGAGCAGCCCTGGACAAGAAAGGGTTAAGAGAGAAAAGACACAACCTGGATGAGTCGCCCACAGACACCAGTTGCTTTGCCACTGCTGCTGCTGCCGCCCCCCTCCCCTGCCCTAGAATGTCTTCCGATGAATGGCCCGGGAGCCATCTTCCTCGTACTCCTTCTTGGACACCCACATCTTCTTGAACGTGTCCAACGAGGCCAAAATGGAGCCACTGTGGGGGGGAAAGAAACAGAACCGTTAGGGAAGGCGGAAGGGGCAGCACAGCCCAAACAACAAACGGAGGAGACCCAGCCTAGGAAACAAAGAAAGAAGGCTGAGGGTGGTCCTTGTTCGTTCTCAACACACACAGGGAGCCGTTTCACGCTGGATCTCACGTCCTTGGCCCCACTAGCTCCATGCTGCCCCCTCTAACTGGCAGCAACTCCAGGCTTTCTCGTAGATTGCTCTCCTGGTCCTGCTTGGAGAGGCCTGGAGTTGAACTTGGGAGGTCCTGCATGCACAGCGGGTGTTATGGCACTGAGCTACAACCTAGCTCCTGGGCAAACGCAGATGCTGTTCCTACTACAGGTTTTGTCTAACTGCCATCTGGGCACAACTCAGGGAGCCCAGGGGTCTGCCACAGAGTCCCCTCCAACCACTGGACTTCAGGGCACATGATCCCAACAGTAAGGGGCAAAGATTGAAACAGTCTGGAGCCAACTTTAGCACGGGAGACTTTTCTGCTACCGGAAAAGAGCCACCCAGCTGAATTCTTTTTGTTATTGTTTTTAATGGAATGCTGAGCGCCATCTCTTGATGAGAGAAGCCACCATTCCACAGCCACACTGCTATCAACCCTAGGTTTCCACAGAGAAGGGGGGAAGGCCCCAGCTCTGCTCTGCTGGAGCTTTTGCCTGGATGCCTACCAGCCTGGGGGGTGGGGGTGTGTTACATACAGCACTGATGTTACCTGTCTGTCATGGGTTTGGAGGGAAAGTTCCATCCTATGGGGAGTGGAAGGCGGGACATCAGGAGGAGGGGCTGTACTGTATATATATGTGAAGCCTGTGTGAAGAAGAAGCTGGTGTGGGAGTCTGTGTGTCAGACAGGGTACTACTGTGTGTCAGTCAGTACCAACCTGATAGGTTCAGGTGTCTGTGTGGGAAGCCAGAACTGATAGGTTCAGGGTCTGGGCTTTATCTAAAGGTGTTCTGTGTGAACCAAACTGGTGTATGTATGATTGAGACTAAGCCACGTTACTGTATCTTATTCACTTGATCCTTTTATTTTTCCCTGTGTGTTATTTAAATAAACCTTATTCTTTTGTTTGTTAAAAATCCATTCCTGGTCTGTGTGACTCCTTACAGGGAATGGTTGGTGGCAGCTTAGTGAAAGTGTGGCATATCCCAGTAGGTCTGGGGTTGTCACATTGATTGGTGTCCAGCGTGTGGGATACGACTGGTCCAGTTGTCCAGTGGTCCAGCAAGCCTTGGCAAGTGTGCCCAGAGCAAGGGGGGTCTAGTCAGGGACAATCTGAGAGCGCGTAGGTAATCTTCTAGGCTTACCTCACGGGGAGGTATGCTAGTGGAAGAACGTGCCACCTCAGATTGGGGACTAGATTAGGGAGCTCTGAGGCAACCCGTTTTGGCGGGAAAAGGCTGAGGCAAAGCTGAGGGAAGTAGCAGTGATCTAGCCTGTCTGCTGAGAGGCCTAGCAGAGGGGGGTGGACTCTGGCTGGCAACAGTTGCAAGTTAGTGCTGAAGAACAGCAGCAATCTATAGAAGGCTGGTTCTGAGGCAAAAGAGAGAAAAAAAAAGTGGTCGCTTTATTTTGAGGCTTGACTTTTGAAAGCAGCTTGTTCTGGGGGGGGGATTATGCCCTTGACTCGAAGCCAAATGGCAGAAATGGGTGAAGCGAGGGAACCCCAGGTAGATCAAGGTTCTGAGGATGAATTTGGCTCAGTGCAGGAGGACAGCACGGGAGAACAGAACCCAGAACTCAGAAAAATGCTCATAGCCCAACAGCATGAACTGAGGATGAGGCAATTGGAAAGAGAAGAAAGATTAGAGAGAGAGAAAATTGCTCTGGAAAAAGAAAGGATGGCGTATGAGTTAAGAAAATTGGAAATGATGAACCAGAACAATAATAACAATAGAGATTCTGAGGGGGGCCAATTGTCTAAAACTGACCTGAAGAAATTCCCTGTGTACCACAAGGGAGATTGCCCTGAGGTGTTCTTTTCCCTCGTGGAAAGAGCGTTTGTGGACTTCTCAGTAAGGGAAACTGAGAAGATGACCATCATGCGATCTTTAATCAGTGGCAGCCTGGCAGAAGTCTATGCAGAGATGCCAGAGGAGCTGTTAAAAGATTTTGCAGAGTTTAAAAAACTGGTGTTTGCCAGACATGGGATAAATGCGGAACAGCTGAGGCAGAGATTCAGGTCACTCACCAAGAAAACAGAGCAGACTTTTACCCAAGTGGGGGCCCAACTGGTGAGGCTGCTAGAGAAATGGCTATCTCAGGAGGGAACAGAGACCTTTCAGCAGCTCAAAGACCTGATAGCGCTGGAACAGTTTTATTCAGTCCTGCATGGGGAACTGAAGTTCCAGGTGAGGGAAAGGAAACCGAAATCTGTGGCAGAGGCGGCCGAGATCGCAGATTTTATTTCCCAAATAAGAAAGCCCTTAGGTGAGGGGAAATCTGTAGGTAAACCTAAAGAAACCTACAGCAAGTACTCTCAGGGACCAGGAAAAAACCAGCAAGTGGGAGGGGCCCATGGTGAAGGGAAGCCCTCAGACACGAAACCAAGACCTCAGATTTTGGAGGGAAAACCAAAACAAGAGGAGAAAGACTCCAAGTACAGCAGAAAATGTTATTTCTGTCAGGGAAAGGGCCATCTAATCTCAGGGTGTGAGAAATGGAAGCAGATAAAAGGAAATGTGCCTCATGATTTGAGTGGAACCAAGCCAAAAGCTGTGTTCTGTGTCCAGAAAGAGCAAAGCTCCTTGTCACTGAGGGAGCCTGTTGCCATGGCTACTCAATCTGGAACAGTTACATCTGCTGATCAGGCTGAGGAAAATGGTCCTCTTGTGGAGGTCAAGCGCTGCTTACTAGTGAGAACAGATTCGCAGTTGTTTGAAACCGCAGGGGTGGACGTAGGAATACTTGACCATCAGTATAGGGGGCTAAGGGATACTTGTTCCCAGGTGACCCTGTGCCATCCAGATATTATTCCTAGGGAGTATATAATCCCGAATGAGAGCCTAAAGGTGGCAGGGATTGAGGGACAAGCGATCTCGCTGCCAGTAGCTGAGGTACCTGTGAACTTTCAAGGCTGGAGGGGAGTTTGGCGGCTAGCAATTTCATCGACTCTGCCAGCAGCCGTGCTCGTGGGAAATGACCTGGCTGAACATGTGAAACGGGTGCTAGTGATTACACGTTCACAAGCTACCAGGGGGGCAGTTCAGGGGGGTACTGATGAGCCCGAGACGGAAGCAGAGGGGAGTTCCGAAGCTGTGGTGGAAACCTTAACCACAGACAGCCGATTTGGCCAAGAGCAAAAGGCAGACGCCACTCTCCAAAAGTGTTTTGAACAGGTGACAGACGCCCAGCTAACACCTGAAACCCCAGTGAGATTTCGAGAGAAAAAAGGAATTTTATATAGGGAGACCCTGAGGAATATCTCAAAAGGGGGAGATGGGATCAGAAGTCAGCTAGTGGTACCTGAAAAGTATCGCCCCATGATCTTACAAAGGGGGCACTCTGACATGTTTGCTGCGCACTTAGGGGTGAACAAAACACAGCAGAGAATCACACAGAATTTTTACTGGCCTGAAATAGGGAAGCAGATCAAGGAGTTCTGTAAACAATGTGATGTGTGTCAGAAGCAGGGGAATAACCGTGACAGGACCAAAGCAAAGTTGTGCCCTTTGCCTGTGATTGACACTCCGTTCAAATGTATAGGGGTGGATATTGTGGGACCTTTGCCCAAGGCCACAAAGAGGGGGAACCGGTTCATTCTCAACATTGTGGACCATGCCACGAGGTACCCTGAAGCCATTCCCTTGACTAACATTGAAACTAACACAGTGGCAGATGCCTTGGTGGGGTATATGTCCAGGATGGGATTTGCCTCAGAAATAATCACAGATTTGGGCGCATCGTTTACATCGAAGCTCATGAAACGGTTATGGCAAATCTGTGGAATTAAACACAAGGAAACCACTGCCTATCACCCTGAAAGTAATGGGTTAACGGAGAAGTTCAATGGGACTCTGATGCGCATGATTAGAGCTTACTTGGCAGAGAATCCAAACAATTGGGACCAGAAGCTGCAATCCCTTTTGTTTGCTTATCGATCAGTGCCACAAGCCAGTACCGGGTTCAGTCCGTTTGAACTTTTGTTTGGGAGAAGGGTGAAAGGGCCACTTGATTTGATCAAACAAAATTGGGAGCAGATCACCCAGGATGACCCACAAGACGTTGTGACATATATAGACTCTTTAATGAACGACCTAAAGAGAAACCTAGAGCTAGCAGCAGAGACCCTGCAAGCTCAAGAGGTCAGAAAGAAAGCTTGGGATGACCAGAAAGCCAGGGAGAGGCACTTTGACCCAGGGGAGGAAGTGCTTTGGCCTAGGCTCTGCAAAGAGAACAAACTGCAGCTGGGTAGCCCAGAAATAAAATACTTGGGTCACATGGTAGGGGGAGGAGTGATCAAACCCCTAGAGGCCAAGATAGAAGCAGTTCGTGATTGGCCTAGACCCAACACCAAGAAAAAGGTCAAATCATTTCTTGGGTTGGTGGGCTACTACAGAAAGTTCATCCCGAGGTGTAGCGAGATTGCGGCTCCGCTGACCGATCTGACGCGGAAGAAGACTGATGACCGCATCCCGTGGTCCAGCGACTGTGAGGAGGCGTTCCAGAGGTTGAAGGAGGCCCTCATCAACTATCCAGTGCTGCATGCTCCAGACTTCGACCGGGAGTTCATCATCTACACCGATGCGTCTAACAGCGGGGTAGGAGCAGTTCTTTGCCAGGAGGATGAGAATGGTGACCAGCATCCAGTGTCCTACCTGAGTAGGAAACTCCAGAAAGGTGAGAGACATTTGGCAACCGTGGAAAAGGAGTGCCTGGCCATAGTCAACGCGATCCAGAAGGCCAAGCCTTACATCTGGGGAAGACATTTTGTTCTGTGCACTGACCACTCACCATTGCAATGGTTAAAGATAATGAAAACCCACAATAGTAAACTTATGAGGTGGGCTTTAAACCTGCAAGACTATGACTTTGAAGTGAAGGTAGTCAGAGGGTCAGTGAACTGTGTTGCTGACGCCTTGTCAAGAAGACCCGAAGAATGAAGACGGCGAAAGAAACATGGACTATGTATATATTTTGGTGACCAAAGGTTAAATGTACTTGTTTATTAAACATGCCTGGTTTGTATGAATAAAGGTAACTTGATGTATTGTAAATGGTAAATGTGTAAATGCCTAATTGATATGTTTATCCTAGAGTAAGTATGGTATTGTATGTTATTGTATAACTGTTTTTGTATGTTTTGGATCCAGGTTGTTTTTTTTGGAGAAAAGCACTTTAGCTTTCCCCCTACAAAACAACTTATAAAGAGGGGAGGTGTTACATACAGCACTGATGTTACCTGTCTGTCATGGGTTTGGAGGGAAAGTTCCATCCTATGGGGAGTGGAAGGCGGGACATCAGGAGGAGGGGCTGTACTGTATATATATGTGAAGCCTGTGTGAAGAAGAAGCTGGTGTGGGAGTCTGTGTGTCAGACAGGGTACTACTGTGTGTCAGTCAGTACCAACCTGATAGGTTCAGGTGTCTGTGTGGGAAGCCAGAACTGATAGGTTCAGGGTCTGGGCTTTATCTAAAGGTGTTCTGTGTGAACCAAACTGGTGTATGTATGATTGAGACTAAGCCACGTTACTGTATCTTATTCACTTGATCATTTTATTTTTCCC
The DNA here is from genome assembly GCF_051106095.1 of Pogona vitticeps. Taxonomy (NCBI): domain Eukaryota; kingdom Metazoa; phylum Chordata; class Lepidosauria; order Squamata; family Agamidae; genus Pogona; species Pogona vitticeps. The sequence goes on from NC_135790.1 coordinate 2,829,238, forward strand.
TGTGTGTTATTTAAATAAACCTTATTCTTTTGTTTGTTAAAAATCCATTCCTGGTCTGTGTGACTCCTTACAGGGAATGGTTGGTGGCAGCTTAGTGAAAGTGTGGCATATCCCAGTAGGTCTGGGGTTGTCACAGGGTGTACTTAAATTTTTTTTTTTTTTTGGCAGAATGTTCTTACCCAATCCACGTGGAGTACAACCTCTCCTGAGGAGCAGAGATCTGCAAAGAGAAACACAGAGGTCAAGACACATGGTGTGCACATGCAGCTGGGGGCATGTGCACACAGACTCACACACCGAGCCTGGAGGACCATTTAGCATTAGACAAAGCAACTATTTCCCCTGCCTCTGGCTGGAAGAGGGCCTTTTGTTACTTCCTTCATGCTCAGAGTTCCAAGCCTCCACGTTAGGAAATGCATCTTCTGACAGATTTGGTAGCTTCTAGAGAGAATCCCCAAATGGTCTGCTTCATTTTAACTAGCAAATTTCTAACCTTCATTATCACAAACAGCATCAGATCAACTGCAGACTTTCAGTGGTCATGAGATGGGTTCTCACACAATTTCTCTCTCTCTCTCAGTCTCAATGGTCACAACATATAATCTGCCCTGCCCTTCAGACCATATCTGCAATTTCTGGGTATTTAAAAAAAAGCAGCATCCAAAACAATTATGAGAAGCAAAGTCTTGACCATGCTTGACCCTTCAATACACAAGGAGAACACACAGAAAGACAGAAGGACACAGCAAGCCAAGGGATGTTTCTGCTTTTACGGACTACAGGGGCGACACACAATGTCTTCCCTTGGTTCTTGCCTGCAACTAGATCCTCAACAAATGTTGGCAGGCATCAGTGTGGCCCGCATATTTTTAAAAATGGTGCCTTGATTGCCTGTCAGTACTTAGTGCCCAGAGCAGTGCTCAGACGAAGGTAATGTGTCCTTTGGCTTTATCAGAGAGGTCCCGTCCGAAACATGTCAGGCTTCTGCATGCCATCATCTGAGTTCTGTTTTTGAACGACACCTCCCAGCATTCTACGCTGCCCAGGGCGTTGCTACTCCAAACAGTTTGAACGGCAGACAAGTTTTAAATTAGGGCTGGGGCTTTACAATTCTTTCCTTACCTTAATCTTGACGTCCTTTGGAGCAAGTTTCTTCACCTCACTGAGCAACCGGTCCCCAAAACCTTAAGAGTGGAGAGACAAGGCGGTTCAAGCCATCAGACTGCTCATCAGTCAGGAGACTGCTATTTTTCCCCGATAGAAGACCTAAAAGGTATCCCATCATTGCTGTTGCAGACCACAGCCTGAAGTCTGCAATTTACAACTCTGCCTTTTCAGAGCAAGGACAGCTTCCCAGAGGATCCTGCGGAAATGAGGTCTCCAGGAAGAGATTCTTCCCAAGTTCAAGGGGAACCTGATTAGGAACATTAAAGGCTGCAGCTTTTCCAAGTTACCCCACAAAGCAAGGAAGGACACAGGAGGTTCAGAAAATCAGCCTGTAATGCCACTTCTTTTTCTCAGAAGTATGGAAATGACTGATTACCAGAGGGAGGCACAGCTTCAGTGCTATAATGTAGATAAGATCAAAAGTCAAAAGTTTAGTACAATCAACCAGAGTTCATCCGTCAGCAGTGAGAATCCAGCCGCAACCCCAAGGAAGCTGGACAGACGCTGGCCAGGGCATGGCATGAAGTTACCTCCCCCAGGGAACACGGTACCTTTAAACAGTGTAGATCCCCCAGACAGGACGATATTTGCAAAAAGTGTCCGCCTCAGGTCCATGTCTGATTTCTGAATGGCAAAGGCCAGCACTTCATGGATCCCTTCACTTTCGTCCCCTATTAGGTCCGGCTGGAAGAGCAGTTCCGGGGCACGGAATCGTGATGGACCAACCTGCCAAGAAAGACCCAGAAGCAATGAAGAGGGTCTGGGGGGGATACTTCACTTCCATTTTGTTCCAGGGGGCTTTCAAAACCACTTAACAGCTATAGCGATAACAAGCCAGTGGGGCTTTTCTGCTGCTCGGGAGCTGCGAATAACTCTTCATGGCTCCAAGAAGTCAAAGTGAATAATGTTCTTGCACACAACAAGAAAAAGCCAGTATGCTTCTGGAAGCAGTTACAGATCTGGCCGAGGCATGGGCTACACCTTTGCAGCATCTCTCTGTGAAGCATGACCACCACCTGTGCTGGCTGGGGGAATTCTGAGCATTGTGGCCCATGAACTGAGGTTGCTTAGACTCTGCAGCGATCTTTCTTGCAACGGCAGTGCAACGGCACCTCTTACCACCCACTCCCAACCCCAGGAAAAAGGCCCACTGTCAAAGTGAGCAACTTACATCTAAACTGCTTCCATCTGGCAGGGTGTACTGCACCTTCTCTGTCTCCAGAGCCTCATCCTTCTGAGGGTTGATAGACAAATAGCACGCTCTCTGCAGGAAGGAAAGCAGCCTGGTGAGGTAGGTAGTCCAGGGTCCTGGAAACCAGCCACTGCTGGAGATCCCCAGCCATCCATCTTGCTCAGGCCCCCAAGAATAATGAAGGAAACCATCAGCTACCGTTAAACCTCCCCTTGGTCTAGGATCCTCACGCCTCACGCATCCTGCCATGAAACGGTACAAGATAGTTGGACCAGGCCGTACCAAAAGCCCACCCAGGACTCTTTGCTTGGCATGAATGTTCTTGAACTGCACTACACTGAGAATTGTAATCCAGACCTGCTTGGTCTCTGAGATTACCACCATCCTCTTGCTTCATGGAAAGTATTAAGGAGCAAAGCTGGGTGAAATTTTTTAAAAATAAATAAATAAATAAATGTGTCAATGTTGTTCCATCATAGAATCATGGGAGTTGGAAGGGGCCTAGAGCCTGACCGCCTGCTCAGGGCAGGGATCCAAATCAAAACAGATTATGCCAGAGAGTGGTCCCATTTCCTCTTGAACACCTCCAGCGCTGGAGCGCTCACCACCTCCCGAGGTCAGGGGTTCCATTGTCGAACTGCTCTAACCTTTTCAACTTAAAACTCTGCTCCTAATCTTTGTCTCCCACAACTGCAATGGTCTACACCCGGATGAGACCTGTGTGCTCCTCCGATACCTTTTATGTGGCACCAGGGGCTCCCAGAGCCCTCCCCATTGCCACGGAAAAACTTTTAGCAGTAAACGGAGCATTATATCTGCAGAGATGTGATTCCCCTATTTTGTGCTACAATTCTGGCATCTTTTTGTTGACTTCAAACCACGCTTCTACTTCTGGTTTTGTAAATAAGGGTGAGGTGCAGTGGAGGATACCGTCCCCAGGTCCTCCACAACTGCCCACCTCATGTACATGCAAGCACCCATATAATACTCATGGGGGAAAACACAATGAACTCCATGGCAGCATTTTATGAAATATCCACTGCCGGTGTTCCGTCGCTGAAGAAGCAAAGCCATCTTCAATGACTAAATCCAGCAACTGCTTGCTTTTTAAGCTCCTAAGGCAACTCTGAAGAAACAACTGGCTCACTGGAATTTTTCAGGACAGTGGGAATCGGGAATCAGGATTCTAGTGGTTCAACACCTTGACCCAGTAAACTATCATTAGCCCAAAGGAGCCAATAAAACCCTCCTCCAGGAAGAGCCAGGTGGTTCTGGGCCAAGGGAAGGATTCCCGTTCTCCCTCCCCACCGAGGGGCTTCCGTCAGCCCCGTCCTCACCTCCTTTATTGTCTTCACCACCTCAAACTCAGCCGAAGTGTGGAAGTCATAACCCTCTTTTCGTAGCAACAGGCGGAGGTAGCGGGAGACGTCCCGTCCAGCAATGTCTACCCGCATGATTGAGTGTGGCATGGCAAAGCCCTCGTAGATGGGTACGGCGTGTGTCACTCCATCCCCTGCATCCAGCACCACGCCTGTCGTGCGACCCGTGGCATAACTAGAAGAGAGAGAGCAGCAGAAGACAAGGAAGTGACTGGTTAGCTCAAGCTCCCTGCTTTCCCCACCTAGCAGACCCCCATCACTTAAGCCCCTGCAAAGTGGCAAAAGAAATGCCTCCCAAACACACTTTACACATTCACTGCTTTCGGAGCCACCTTTAATCAAGGGATCTTAATCTGATGGGACAAGGCATTATAATCTGTACTGCAGCATCTGCTTCACAGGCAGGAGGTTCTGGATTCATTCCCTGGCACCCTCCATGCTTTTAAAACGGAAGGAAGATGGGGGTGAAGGCAAAGCCTGGTGTCTAACTAAGCCATGACCTCCTGATTGCAGCAGCGATAAGGATGGACAAGGGAAGAGACACGGAAGCCCAACCATGTTTCCCTAGAAAGAGCTAGGAACAAGGAACAGGCTGGGATTGCCCACAAATCACACTCCTTTGCAAACAGAGAGAGGCAACTCTCAGCAATTGGGAATGTTTGCTACTGAGCCCCTGACACATTCGGAAGTGCCTGAGAGCGCCTCTGAAATGTTGTTCCGCAAGCACGCAAAGCCAGCTGGTCAAAAGCAGCCATAACTGGGTAACAAAGAGAAAGAGAATGAACTTGGCTGCCCTATCTGTCTATTTGCCGGCGGCTGGAAACTCACAGGCTGAGGACAGCTTGCATGGAGATGAAGAGCGCAGGAACGTTGAAGGTCTCGAAGAAAACCTCAGCGGCCTTCTCCCGGTTTTTGCTGGGGTTTAAAGGGGCTTCCGTCAGGAGAACTGGGTGCTGGGAAGAAAGAAAGAAACCCACATCATGTTCCATGCTGGCAGGATGAGTGCCTGAGAAGCCATAGGCAACCTTTCCGATTCCAGACTCTGCCACATCCCTGCTGTGGAAGCCACTTTGCAAAAACATGCCACTGAGTCAACATTTATGACCTATAAAAATGTGACTTGCTTTACTAATTCGCATAAGCATACAGGGCAACACCCACCCACCCACACATACTGGAAAGTTAAATGAAGCAGATCCCTGAAATTTCTCTTGACCTTTCCTGCCATTCTCTGTTTAACCACAGAGAAAAGAGGATGAAGTGTTGTGTTCCTCAAGGACTCCTCAGTGACAGAGGAGATCCACGTTGCTTTTGCAAACGAGAGTCACCTCAAGCCCCCGCATTCTTCTCATCCATCTCATGTTGTGCCCAGGCTGCTTTCCTTCCACATCCATGCTACACCATCTCCTTTGTCTGGGTATTTAAGCAGGTCATTTCAGGTTTCCTCCTGTGAATTCTCCTTCACACAGTCAGTCCAGGGCAGCCTTCTTGGGCTTTGCTGAAGGTTTGTTTCAGATAGGCATCCGCAAATTTTCCCGCACACCCCTTAAAAGCAAGATTTCTAGAGGACCAAACCCTGAAGTGTATGAAACGGACATTCAGAAAAGCCACCCAAGTCCTGCTCCTAGGATGCAGCCGCCACAAACAAAAGTACATCAAATCTTTTTCCTGGAAAGTGGTAATGCCAGTGCCCCGATGGACTAAGAATGCTCCGACAGCTTCTTAAAAACACAACACGACCGTGCCTGCCAGGCTTCGCAATGAAGGAGGAGAACACATCGTACAGTTCTGAGGCCACAGTAACAGAAGGCTGGACCCTGGGTGCTCAGCAAACGAAGGTCCCATAGGCGAGACGGCCTCAGTGAGGCTTCTCCTAATGACCTCAAGAACACTCTGAGATGTTCGTCAGAGGAACAGGTTCCCTCAAAGGCACACGTGGGGACCGGACTTCCAAGAGCCAGGCAGGTCATCTCTTTCAGGCTCATGATGGCCAAAGAGACATTCTTCTAGCGCACTGTCATGGAGGAACAAATAACCCATGGATGAGGAACTACCTTCCAGAACACAGTTTCCTCAGCCTCTTGCCATTGACTGTCTGGCCAGGCTCAGAGTTTTGGAACAAACAAGAAATAAGATGAAAAACCAAAGTGATCAAGAGGAAATGGTGGAAAAGCAGAATGGAATCCACCAGACCCTCCCTCTGAGTCCCAACCTGGAAAATTACAGTGAAATCGTACCCCCAAAAAGCTACCCAGCAAAGGAGATGTAACAAAACAGAAAAGGACAGCCCCCCTCTTTTCCTTCCACCCTTTTTATATTTGAATATTCAAAGGTATATCATAAACATTGCTCTTGCAATTTTAAAAAAAATTACCTCTTCTGAGAACGTCTGCAGCTGATCTTTTGAATAGACATACTGCCAGATTCTCTCCATGTCATTCCAGTCGCGGACAATGCCATGTTCCATGGGGTACCGGATGGATAACAATCCTCTGTGCTCCTACGTGAGACAGGGCAGGAAGTCTGTTGCAGGGGGCTCAGCAACCAGCAATGCATGCCCCCCCCCAAAAAAGTCCAACAAAGGGCCGTCCTCTTTATGGCAGGGAATGGAAGATGCACCCTACTATCACCCCTGTGTTCTCCTGCACTCTTAATACAGCATTTGGATTAAAATAAAGATGCCCAAGTCCTTTTAGACACTTGCTGTCTTCTAGTTCTTATCCGCTGTATCATTCTTGCAGCACAATCAACACGGAGAACTACTAACTCAGTGTGAACCAATAATGGGGGGCAGGTTTGACAGACAGAAAGCACAATAGGTCCCTCTAGGTCTGGGACAGAAAACATTTTCAGAAGGATCTCAGGGCTACATTTTAGCAATGGGTAAAGATAAAGCCATGGGATGGGGCTCAGGCAAAGCACAAGGGAGCAAGATATTACTGTTACCCTTTCAGAAAAAGGCATTCCCCCAACAAACAAACAAACAAAGCACGGCTCCATTTTCTTCCAAGAGGAAGAGTCCCAGTGCAACAGCTTTCCAAGCCACAAACCAGAGCTCAAAGAAGCAGAGGAGAGAGAACAGCAGACAAAACTGCAGCCAGAAGAGTAACCCATCCAGAGGATGGGCCAGAGGCTCCTCGCACTGGCTCTAGTTCTCATGGGTGCAGGTGGAAATCCTCCCCCTTTAACGGACTCCGCTCAGTGACAAACAGCCTCTGAAGGGCCGTGCCCTTCTCCAAGGCAACCCAGGTAAGGAGCAGATGTTAGCTACCAACAAAGGCAGAGAGCCACTTACCTCTGCTTTAGGTCCAATGAAGAGGTCGCCTTCAAGCGCCCCGGCCATGACGCGCACGTGCTTTGGGCGGCCCACACTAGAAGGACAAAGAGAGCAAAGTCGTCTCTCTACAAGGCAGGGCCGTTTGGGAATTCTATAGATAAAATCTCCCTTTTAAATTAGTTTAAAATCTAACTCAGTACACTTAAATGTCCAAACTTTCCACACCTAACTGACCCCAAAGCAAATTAACAATTTTCCAGCAATACTTACTAATTCGGGAAGCAGTATTTTGGGATCTGATCTCCAGCAAAACCAGCCTTGACCACACCTGAGCCCTGAACGAAAAAAAAAAAAAAAGAGAAGCTATTAAGAGAGAGGGCGAATACATACTATCTCTCATTTCAGCTGGTGCTTTAACTTTGGCGCTCTGGATTTTTCTTCTCCTTTTCTGGCAAGCCACCTTTCAGATTAAGTTGTGCTCCTGCTTCTAGTTTGATCATGAGTCTTTGCAGTTTGAAGAGTGACCCACTCATCACTGCAAAGCATGTTCTGAGTGTGTTAATTGCCAAGGTAGGGTTTCCAAGGTCTGAGAGATGATTGAGGAGTGGGTGTCACTTGTATCAACCACCACCACCGCCGCCGCCAGGGTTCAAAGCCAGATCTCCTGAGTCCTAATCCGATGCTGCTTCTACTACCCCATGCTCGCTCTCACAAAAAGCAAGCTAGATGCACAAATACACCACCAAGTTCCCTTTGCTGCCTGATGCAGCTTTACTTTTGTTCTGCCATCACATTAGTGGTGGAAAAACCCAGAACTGAATGGCAGAATACATGCCTTGCATCTCATGCTGTTCCCAGAGGTAGGGACATTAGGTACCAGAGCTGGGCAGGGTCTGCTCCTGTGGCCCCAGAGAAGTGCTCCTGGTTAAACCCCCCCCCCCCAAATGGTATGAGACTAGATAATTCCATTAGTCTGGCGCAAGTCGAAGTAGCCTATGTGGCTTATTAACGCCACTGCAAACCTGGTGGCAACACCACATCTGCTCTGTGAAACTGAGGCACGTTCTGACTGCCACCCCAGGGAGTGTGGGATACAAATATCCGGACATAACTCTGTAACTCTATCAGCCTCCTGCTAATCAACCCAAACTCTGGAGCATTCACAGCAGTGGAAAAAAAAACGATACTAATCAGAGGCACGAAGGGGAAATCTGGAGGGATGTGGGCTACATTGAGGAACTGTGGATGAGCCATTTCTCTCTAAAAGACAAGGGGAAACTGGCTCTAGGAGACTATCTGCAAGCTTGGACCCAATTAGAAAAAAGTTTGGAAAAGTTTCTGGGTGCAGCTCCTCGCATCTCCTAGTCTGCCGTCCCTGGTAGAGGGTTTTCGGAGCTGCAGTCGAAAAAGAAAGTTTTCCAAATTCTAGATTTACTTGAACTCTAGCCCAGCTCCTTGTGCCATGCTCTAGAACACTGGTTCTTAACCTTGGGTTACTCAGGAGTTTTGGACTGCAACTCCCAGAAGCCTTCACCACCAACTGTGCTGGCTGGGGTTTCTGGGAGTTGCAGTTCAAAAACATCCAAGTAACAAAGGTTAAGAACTGAAACCATGACTACCTCTCAGAAACATGGGAGCCGAGACAAGAGTCAGTGGAGGCAAAAGGGGGCCCCACACACAGCGCCAGAAGCTACACTGAGAATAGAATCCCTGACTGATTCTCGCTCAGTCACAAGATCACGGCTCCTCCTAGCTCCCCGGGCCAAGGACAAAGATTCCCTACTGTTGAGGAGAAAGAGGAATAGCTCGCCTCCCTGACCTGGCAAGAGGGGCCATGATTCAGCATTCAGGGACATCCCAAAATCATCCCGCCCTCTCTAGGCAGAGAGAGAAGAGAGATCAAGTGACAATCAACGGCTAGAAACCAGCAAAAAATATCCTGACTCTAGGATATTTTCCTGGAGGATCACAGAGCAGCTAGTACGACTATTCTCCATCCCTCACTAAGAGGCTGGGCTGTTTCTCTTTGTCCCGTTTGCCACGAACTCTTTTACAGCATGAATAAGCAAATCTATTTCACGGCCACACCCCAGCAACAGATAGGAACATGTCAGATCCCTTTGGGCCTAGAGCAGTCAAGCACTAAACATCTCAGTACATACAAGGGCTAGTGGTACAATCCAGACACACTTCTTCTGTGTCTCCATTCCTGCATGTGTGGAACATTCATTCCAGTTTTACAGACAGTGAATTTATTTCAGTCGGTGACAACTCTTCGAAAGGCAAATCACGGAACTAGGGGCACATGTCTCCTGAACGGCATTCAAAATATTTGGGGACAAGTAAGGGCTTTCAGGATTTCAGGCAGCCCTGCTCCACTCTTGCAATGGCTTTTGGCAGCCAATCACTACGGTTATGTAGTGATCAACCTGCGAGACGTGAATCAGCTAGATAAAGATTCCAAACTCTTGAGTACTCCTTATGTTTTCAATTTTTGTCTTTTTCCTTTCTTAGAGTGACCTTTCTTTGTATACTTATTGATCTTTCTCTTAATATTGCCTGTTAATTGATGTAAGATGGCTCCTTATTCATTGTTCAGAGTTTAAATATTGTCTTTAAAGTGGCATGCTCATTGTTTTCAACTTTAAATACTGTATTGTCTTTCACTGCTGTGAGGCACCTTGGGTCCTTTTCATGGAGAACGATGGGGTAAAAACATTTAAATAAATAAATAAATAGAAATTAACTCCCTCCTTTCTTACATGTTTTCCTTTAGTTCATTAACGGCACTCCAGAAGAGAAGTACCAGACCTCTCCTCAATGCACGAGAGGCCAACTACAAAAGAGTTACACAGGGATCCGAGTTCTGGTTCCGAAGCACAGGGGGCGGAGAAAACCTCAAATGAAGCACGATGCTTCCTCATTTGAAGCAACTCATTAGAATTCCTCGACAAAGATTACCAAAAATATAGCAACGATAGCTAGAGAGTCCCTGTGAATTCCTCTCCCCTTTGCTTTTTACCAGAGAGCTAACACCGGCTGTTACAAGCTTTAGAATGGGCTCCAGATGGCAGTGCTTTGGAAAACCCAGAGCACCTCTGCATGAGGACACTTTCAGGAATCAAATCATCCTTCACTGTGGTGACAATCACTAGACAATCAGGCAAACAGGATTGTCTCGGTTTTGCAAACCTTGCTTTTTAAATAATAATCCTAGAACTGCAGAGCTGGAAGGGACCCTATGCGTCCCTGAGTCCAGTCCTTGTCAAGGAGGCCGGGGGGGGGGATTGAAGTCCCAACCACTGGCTCTGCAGCCAGATGCCTTACCAGTGGTCCCCTACATTGGGCCTCCAGATGTTCGTGGACTACAACTCCCAGAAGCTTTCACCGCCACCTCTGCTGGCTAGGATTTCTGGGAGCTGAAGTCTAAGATCATCTGGAGGCTCAAGGTTGGGGACCACTGCTTTAAACCACTGAGAATTCAGCAGTTTTTTGGACTACAAAGGTCTTGTAGGCAAAGGGATTCTGGGAGATGTAGTCCAAAAAGAGGAACTTCTCCATGTTCTAGGCCCAAGCAATAGAAATATAAATTACGGAGGGGACCCAGTTCTAATTTCACCTCTGCCTCAAATGTATTAACATCACAATCCTAAGCAGAGCTACGCAGAGTAAATGTTGCTGCTGTCCCAGTGGGATTTTTTCCCCATAGCGAACATGGTTAGGATCACAGTCTTACGTGCTTCCCATCTGCAAAATCAGGTTAATAATATTGATCTATCTTAAAGCACTTCTATAAGCATTACTGAGGCAATGAATGCAAGGCCCCTTGAACATCCACAGACTGGATGTTCAAAGCAGCAGCAGCAGGAAGAGGGAGAGAAAACAGAGAGGACAAAACTGAGCTGCCCTAAGTAAGAGTAAGGGTTGCCATTTATGTTGGCCAAAATTTTATTGCTGGCATAATGTAAATGGCATAATTTTGGACAGCAAACTGCCACAAGTTACAAAGTCAGTGGGAGCATTATTTGTGGCACACGGACCTACACATCTCAATATGCAATAGAAAATACCTACTCTGATTTTATAACTTGCAGGAAAAACTGAACCAAAAAATGCCACCCTGAAGGAGGCCAGAAAAACATCTGACAGAAATTGAGCCTTTTCAGCTGTGGCACCAGCCCTTGGAAAGGGGTTTCTTTCTGGCTGGGCTATTCCTGATCCCCTCCCGCCGGCTGGCCCAACATTTAAGAGACTTCTAAAGGCAATGGTTTTTAATGGCATCCTCACATAGATTAGCCAATTTGTGCTGCCCATCCAGTTAACAGTTTGATGCTCTTGGTTTGTTTTCTGATGTTTTGATTCACTTTGATTTATTACTGTATCCTTTCTTGTTTACTGCAATAGTTACATTTATTTATCTAAAATACTGTTACCCCGCCTTTCTCCTTAAAAAGAACCCAAGGCAGCATACGCCATTAAAAAGAAAATATCTAAAAGCTAAAAAAAAGTATACAAAGATTTTAAAAAGAACTGAACAATTATCCTATTAGAAACAGTAAATAAAATCAATACAGAAAATTCATAAGCAACAAGACACAACAATCTATTTAAAAATCCCACTCAGGAAGCCAGTCATTAAAGAAAAGCCTGCCTGAAGAGAAAGGTCTTTGCTGGCTTGATGGGGCCAGCCTAGCTTCCTGTGGCAGGGAGTTCCAGAGTCTGGGAGTAGCCACAGAAAACACTCTCTTCTGTGTCCCCACCAAGCGCAGCTGTGAGGGTGGCAGGACGGAGAGAAAGTCCTCCCCTGGTGATCTTAAAGCCCAGGCAGACTTATGGAGAGGGAGAAGGTGGTCTTTTAGACAGCTTGGACCCAAGCCATTTAGGGTTTTTTAGGTTAAAACCAGCACTTTGAATTGCGCCTGGAAATGGATCAGCAGCCAGTAGAACTGCTGTAACAGGGAGGTTACACAACACCTGTGTTTGCTTTCGTACGACCGTTCACTGCCAAGAATACCGTGTTTCCCCCAAAATAAGACAGGGTCTTATATTCATTTTTGCTCCAAAAACACATCAGGGCTTATTTTCAGGGGATGTTTTATTTTACAGTCAGTCATCTCCTGGTTGCTGCACAAGGATGGAGGGTGGGGTTTCACTTAACTAGGGCTTATATTTGGGGAACGGCTTAGATTAAGAGCATCCTGAAAAATCATACTAGGGCTTATTTTCAGGTTAGGTCTTATTTTCGGGAAAACAGGGTAGTCCCCTGCACTAATTGAACAGTATAAAAGTTTAATAAACAAACAGACAAATAAAGCCATTTCTGCTACACTGGCAATAGGATTTTGGCAATTATATCTCTGCATCCTCAGTAAACAAGGGACACTGTCTAGCACAAGCTATTGGCATCCCCGACTGCCCTGATCCCAAAAGCCAATTTGAATTTTAAGAAGACGTTCCGCCACTTAAAAATACTGTGTAGTCTTAAATGCTCCTGTTAATTCATAATGCAACATGCCCTGTGATAGGAACAAGAAGGATAAACACTGTTGAGATTTCAGCAGGCCTACAAGACAGCTGTGAAAATCATAACTAGATCAGGCATTGCAGAACGTGCTGAATACTGGTGAGCACTAAACTAACATGGACTATTATTACCACCCTAACTTCAAGAATCTCAGGTAAACAATAGCCTTTCCCATTATCTGCTACTTGATCCTGAGAGAGCAAACACTGGAGACAGGATCTTTTGCATACAAGCAAGTACGCTATCTCTGGCAATAGAACAGTGGTTTCCTGGACTACAAATCCCAAAAATCGTGGCCAGCACAGCGAGTGGTGGAGGCTTCCAAGATCTTTTGTACACCTGGGGACCCCAGATTGGGCAACCCCTGCCTTAGCACAACAAACCTAGCCTACTACTGCTTTAGTAGGTTTGTGAGGCTTGCCTGAGCAGTAGCAGCAGAAGGTCTAAAATACAACTTTCAAGAAACAAGGCAAATAAAAAAATCACGTTTAAAAAATGCACTATGGTAACAATTATCTCACAATGCAATTCAGTGTAAATGTAATAGTTTGTTTTGTACTAATCTGGAGGTTTGTCCATCCAGTTACCAGACCTGTGTTAAAGGGGAGGAGACAACCCCATGCAAAATAAAGCCATCAAAGAGCGCCACATGATAAACCCGAGGGCCACATGCTGACTCAAAATGAACAATTGCCTTGGAATATTTGGGGTGTGTGTATGTGTGTGAAAACACTCATGCCCTGATTTCATTTTTTCCAAAAGCCTCTCCTTGGCCCCTGTGAGAACAGGGTGCTGGACTAGGAAGGCCTTCGCTGCCACCCCTCTGGGTTTTTACTCTTGGCCCATCATCCTTCACGGCGCCCAGCATCCTCTTTCCAGGGTTTCAAAACAAAGAGGATCCTTCTCCTTCCTTGCAACCTGTGATCCCAGCTGTCGTCTCGTGATGCAAAGGGGATGCTCCCCCCCCCCCCGTGATAGGGCATCCCCCATCATTCCTGATCCTTTTCACTAGCATATAACTCCATGCTAATTACCAATTGAGGAGCTTTTTTTGATGAGCCTCAATCGCCTTCTCTGAGTTGTTTTTTTTCAGAACGATGCCGTCTCATATATAAAACAGCGATCAGCTGCACGACAGTACTAACCTGGGCGCCCTAGCAGCTGCTTCAGAACCAAATGCTATTAAAATTAAATTATTAACCATTCCTTCTACCAAAAAGAAACTCTTGCAGCGCCTTGAGAACCCCTCCGGCTTGCTTTCCAGAGCCGCCACCCGGGGGGAAAAAAGCCAAGCAGAATCGCCCGCAAGACTTTTGTGCCCGTTGGGCTGAAAGAAAATAGGGCCACATCCGTTCGGCGAGAGACCCCCTCCAATCTGGGGAGGATGATTGGGGGGGCTGGAGGCCCGACTCGCCTTCAGGCTTTGCAGGCCTTTCCATCCGCCTGGGCACCGCAGAGAGCCTGGCCGGGGGGGGGGGAGAGATAGAGAGATGGGGAGAGACACAAAAGGCCCCCAAATGGCCCTCCTGGCCAAGGGGCAAAACTGGGCTTTTTGGCTTTGGTGGGTGGGAGAAAATATCTTATTAATTGTTAATTAACGAGGCTAGGCGGGGGAGGGGGAAAGGGGGGGCCTCCTTCCTGCTGTTGCTTCTCCTCCCGCCATCGGAGGGACCAGGCCGGCTTAGGGCCCCACCCTGACCGCGCTCCTCCTCCTCCTCCTCCTCCGGGCGCTGCAGCAGCAGCAGCAGCCACCGTCGGGCGCGGCTCCTTCCTTCCTTCCTCCCCTTCCCTCCCCTCCATCCCTTCCTCCCTCCCTCAGGCCGGCGCCGCGCTTACGTTGTCAATGACCACGGGCTGGTTGGCGATAATGTCGTAGGACTCCATAGCTGGGCCGGGCCCGGTGGGGCCGAGGACTCGGAGCAGGCAGGCCGCCGCTCCCCGCGGCTGCTGCTGCTGCTGAGGCTGGTTGGCGGGTCTGAGGCGCCGGCCGGCCCGCTCACCCTCACCAGCCTCACCACCACCACCCCGACGCGGCGCAACGCAACCCGCCCTCCTTCCCCGCGGCCAGGAAGGCGGGCCCGAGCCCGGATTGGCCGCCGCCTCCGACGAATCGGAGGCCGCCCCCGGAGTGACAACCGCGGAAGCGCCGCCGAAGATGCGGCGCCTTGTTGGACAGCTGGCCGGCCATTGGTCCGTTAAGCGCCAAAGGGCGGGTCTTCCGCCTCAAGCTTGGTGGAGCGGACACTCGGGGAATTAGGGGAGGGAGGGGGGAAGAGGAGTGACGTCATGGCTCGGCTCTTAAAGGCGCCGAGGCCTTGTTTTGGTCTCCCTTGTAAGGACAAACGGGAGGGGGGGAAAGGGGGCTTGACGCGTGTCTCTCGGGTGTTCGCTCTCCGGCAGGGGCTTTGGGAAAAAAGTCTCGGTCAGAACAACGACGCTTGGTGCTACGGGTGTATGACTGAGTCAGGGTTGTGAATGGCACTGTCTATGAGAAACTGGTGGCTCAAGGTTCTCCATTCACACGTTACGTGTCAGCGTTGGGAAAGCGGTGCGCGTTAAAGCAGAGGAGTGCAATTCGTCATGCTGCTGAGAACGGAGAACAATCTCTTCCGCAGGTCCTCCCATGAAATAAAGTAGAAGTAGCAGAGAGGAAATGATTATTTGCAACAAACTTGAGGGTAGCCTTTCGGGGGGGGGGCAAACTTTGGCCCCTTAGAAGTTTTAACTCGAGGTTCCTGTCAGTCCCTGCTGCTGCCATGTCCAGGGACTCTCCACCCCTGCCTAAAAATTAGGAAAGAAGCCCATTAGGGCGGATTCAAAGGCTTTGCGGGTGCCCAAATCCTGTTGCTCCGCAGAGGAAATGTCACTCGAGTACTGTGCGTGCCTTGAACCGGTGGGGGGGGGGGTCAACGCCTCCTGCCCTCTTGCGTGCTTTGCTACTCTTAAGCAACAGGATTTTGGCCAGTAAGTCCTTGCTCCGCCCGAGTAATCTCCCAGAAGAGCGGGCTGAGGAGGAGGACTTAAGGTTATTGAAGGAAAGCGGGGCTACAACACGGATGCTGGATCCCAACCCTGGGGTCCTGGTGGGCAGGATCCCTAAAGATTTCTGTGCCCCCAGCCCCTCTGCACCAGGGACCCCGAACGGAAACGGGCCCTGGCTTGCAATATGTGCCCTGGACCCGAAAATGAATCTCGAGAACATCTGGAATTCAGGCCCTCCAGATGTTCCTGGCTTTCAGGGATTCCCTCCCCCCCCTTGGTTGGGCAAGCTCTTCGGGGCAGGGACCCGTCCCGATTTTCTCTCCGGGAGAGCAGAGAGCGGGTGCGGGGGGGGGGGAAGGCTCCGTGGGCCGAGGGTTCCAAGGGATGTCCGGGTGCGGCCCTCCGGACGTTCCCGGGACTGCGACTTCCCCCCCCCCCCGCCAGCCTTCGCCACCTTTCCCCAGGGAGGGCCGACGATGCGAGTTCGAGTCCGGCCAACCCCCGCGAGCCACCCGCGTGTTTCCACCCCCCCCCCCTCTTTGCACCCCCTTCAGGAGCGGGGAAGTGGAGCGCGTGACCCGCGGGCGGACCAGGACCCGGGACTCGCTCCCGGCCCGTGAGCGCGGGGGTTCCCACGAGGCGCGGGTCAGGCACCCGGAAGCAAGCCCCGTGCCGGATCCCGCCCGCCCTGCCTTGGGAGGGCCTTTCTTCCTGCGTAGCTTCGCCCGGCCGCTGAGCAGGAAGGTCGCCTTCGCTTTCGTGGCGCCCGGTCCGGAATCCCGGCGCGTTCACACGTTCCTTGGGGTTTGGGGGGGAAAACCCGCAGGATGCCGGAGCGCGGCCGCTGAGCGGGACTCTCGGGGTGGCGGATCCCGCGTCGTGGCGGCCCTGGCAGGGATGGCGGCGGCCGAGGCGGCCGGAGAAGACGCCGCGGAGAGGTACGGGGGTCGGGGGGGGGGCTCTTTTGCGCACGTGGGAACGTGGGTTCGGGCGACGGACCTCGCGCCTTTCCGCCCGTCTTCCTTTTCCGCGGCGGAGGGGGCTTCCTCCTCTACAGCTGATTCTCCCCCCCCCCCGAAACCCACCTCTGAGAGGCAGGTCAGGTGGAGGGGAGACCCCCGGCGGGGCCAGGAGAGGGGTCACCCCCCCCCCGAGAGTTTCGGGGCTGAGTCGAGGCGAGAAGGTGGGTCTCGCAAGCCCCAGCCCGAGGCTGTAACCACTAAGCCACAGAGCTGGGAAGCCCCCTTCCGCGTCCAGGGGACCTGGGAAAAGTGTGCGGGTTTAAAATATGCCTATAGGTCTGCACAGATGTGTGTATCTGTGTGTATACTGTATTGTCATGTGCCGCCAAGCCGGAACTTAGGAGGTGCCCAAATAGGGCTTTCAAGAGTGGGGACTTTACGGAGTGGTTTTACCTGTTCCTCTCCCCCACTGAGCTTCCCATGCCCGAGAAGAGATTGGAACCCAAGCCTCGCTAAGTCCTAGTCTGTTACTCTATCCCACAAGGGGTATCCATTTACAGTATATTATGTATACCTTGCAAATAGGTACAGGTCTGCCTGTGTGGGTATGGTATGTATAGACACACCTTATAAAACATTGTATTTGTTTGTGCATCTGTGTTTACACACAAATCGGTATCTCCCTATTCGACCTTCTTGTTTGGTTTTCCCTTGTAGAGGTGGATGATTGAATGGTTGCAAGGACAGGCTGGGGTGGTTTCAAAGACATTAGGAGTTGAAAGCTGCAAACAGAGTGTAGAAACAACCTTTTTTGTACATTCATGGGGTGCCTTAAAGATCCTTTATTTCTCAAGGAAAGGCAGGTCCTTTGCAGGAGAGATCCGTATGTCTACAGCGGCCAGGTATTGCCTTACATACTTTCCCCTCTAATCAAACCGGTTTGGTAGGTCTGAAACCCCGCCCTGTGGGAAGAAACCCTTTAAATTGCAGTGGTCACGAATAATCATCAAGACTTGGGCACCCCAGACAGCTCGGCTTCCCTCCCTCTCCCACTTTCAACAAGCATCAAAATGATGTTATTTTGCCACCCCGAAAGGTTCTTGGTGTCACTTCCCAGGAGCTGACTTTGTAAACAGTTTGCAATGAAATAAACAAAGCCAAGCAAATGAATAAAATGATGAGTAAGAGTGGTTTAAAAAAAAACCTAGGATTCAGCAAAAAAACAGTCAAATATTAAATCTCAGTGATGTTAAAACTCTGGGCTTTTTAAAAATCAAAATGGGCCTTTCTCAGTGCTGGAAAAAAAAACATTAGTATAGACACAAGAAGGGCAGGGGTTGTGTTCTCTGCCTCTGGAGAGGGCACAAAATTAAGGAAGCCAGCTTTACACACTTAGGTAGAAGCTGTCAGGCGAGGAAGTGGGTGCAGTCCAGCTATACTAAAGTTTATACCCAGCAAAATTTGTTGGTTGTTAAGGTGCTTGGCAAGAAGGAAGCCCCTTCGAACGAACTCTTCTGAGTATTAATATGTACAACTGAGATCCAGTGAGACATAGCGGCTGGCGTGTTGGACTTGGGAGGCCCTGATTCAAGTCTCCAGTGAGCCCTGAACCTTGTTCTCTCTCAGTGTGACCTACCTTGCAGGGGTGTTTTGAAGGTAAAAGGGAAGGAAGGAGAGTCATGCCTGCCACTGGAGAAACAGAGGAAAGTGTAGCAACTAATAAATAAAATAAGATTGCACTGTTAATGAGAGAGAGAGAGAGAGAACACTCTCTTGAGCATATTAAATGGGAAAACTCTCCAGTTTAAAAAGTTAACTCATATGATTATGGCAGGTTGGCTTTTTTCCCTCCCTCTCTTTCAGCATCTGAAGCCCATGTGCAACACAGGACTATAAAACTGGCCTCCTTTTTAGGTGTGCTGGAAATGTTGTATGTGAAATACAGTACTTCAAACACTCATGCTACATGTGGTATAACTGAAACATTCTGGGTGTGCCCACACCATATCTGAATTACACCTTTGCTTCAGGCATATTTCAGCACATGGTACCTGGATTTTCCAGAACGGGCAACACTGACAATAACAGGACTTGGGAAAGATTAATTCTTTCCGACTCCCACTCCACCTTGGAATGGCTAGTCCACACCCACAGCAAATTGCCTTCTACTGAGCTAGACCGTTGGTCCTAGTTCGATGTGGTTGACGCTCATTTGCAGCAACAACGGAAGATGATTGCTCTGTTGTTGAGCGGCACCCTTTTTCTCCTATCCTGAAAGGAAGCTTTAGAGATTCCCTGGTCTTGGATGTAGGTCTTCCTCCCAGGAATCTGATGGATCTTTGCGTCATCATTAAATCCAGGACCTTGTAGCTGTTAAGAGCTGGAGGCTTTCCTTAAATGCAGGATTGGCATCCCAGAATCCCTTTCCACTGGGCCAAGCTGGCTAGAGCTTCAATGTATTTTATTTTCAAAACCTCTGGAGGCCAGTGACTCCACTCTCCTGCTTTACTGGGGTGCAAAGTTACCCAACAGACTGCAAAACAGGGCTTCCCAGCCTGACTCAGCCAGCTAATCCTGAAGGTAATCTTTCCCGATAGTATGCAAAACATCTCCAAACAAGCAAACAAACAAACAAACTGTCCAAGAGAACCATCAGAAGCTACAGGGTCCCATCCAGGTAATTTCCAGGAGAGGTGCTTATCTTTAACAACATAGCGAGGTAAGCTGGCTAGGTAGCTCAGCCGTTTATGGGTCTGGTTGGGAGTTTCATTCCCCTCGGTGCCTCCTGCAAGTGGAGCCAGCCTGTGGAGCCTTGGGCAAGCTGCTCAGTCCTAAAGTGACCGCAGAAGGGGAGGGTAAACCACTTTTGAGTACTCTCCACCTGGAAAACCCTGGAAAGGGTCACTATAAGTAAGAATTGACTTGGTGGCAGGCAGTTGTTATTAACAAGGCAAAAAGCGACATGTGCTCCTTGCCTTTCGTGGGAGCTGTGAAACTCACAGAGGTTTTGCAGCATGTTATTTGCAGCCCTGTTTTCTTCCTTTCAGGGCTTTTGAAATGAATAAAGTAATGACAGATCCTGGGCTTAGTCACTCCCCCGTTTTCCATTCATCTGCCTTTCCTCTTGGACTGTGACGAGGCTCTCATGGCCTTTCATATAGCTCTCCCGTTATTCATGCATAGTCATAGAAGCTTGGTCCGCTCTCCTCGTGATTTGTGGGCAAACAGTAGCTGCATCTTTCTTTCTGCTCTTATTTTATTTAAATACCTAGCCCGCCTTTTCTTGCCTAATTCAAGGCAGTACCCATACTTCTCTTTTTCCATGCTTTATCATGACAACCTGTAGGGTTGGTTGGTTGGGTCGTTGGTTGGTTGGTTGGGTCATTGGTTGGTTGGTTGGACTGTTGGGTCATTGGTTGGTTGGGCCATTGGTTGGGTCATTGGTTGGTTGGGTCAGTTGGTTGGTTGGGTCATTGATTGGCTGGTTGGGCCGTTGGGTCGTTGGTTGGTTGGTTGGGTCGTTGGTTGGTTGGGTCATTGGTTGGTTGGTTGGGCCGTTGGGTCATTGGTTGGTTGGGCCGTTGGGTCATTGGTTGGTTGGGTCATTGGTTGGGTCATTGGTTGGTTGGGTCAGTTGGTTGGTTGGGTCATTGGTTGGTTGGTTGGGTCATTGGTTGGTTGGTTGGGTCGTTGGGTTGTTGGTTGGGTCATTGGTTGGCTGGCTGGGTCATTGGGTTGTTGGTTGGGTCATTGGTTGGTTGGTTGGGTCGTTGGTTGGTTGGTTGGGTAGTTGGGTCGGTTGGTTATTTTTCCCCCCTCTCCCTCCACCTGTTTCGCCTTACCCCTCCCAGGCACTGCTGGGTCTGCTTCGCCACCGAGAGCGATGACCGGTCGGCGGAGTGGGTCTGCCCCTGCCGTTGCAAGGGCTCCACCAAGTGGATCCACCAGGCCTGCCTCCAGCGTTGGCTCGACGAGAAGCAAAAAGGCAACAGCACAGGCAGTGTGAGCTGCCCTCAGTGTGGCACGGAGTATCACATCATCTTCCCCAATCTGGGTAAGTAACACAGCCGGCCCAGATGTTCCCAGCTTCTGATCAGGTCACGTTGGGCAAACTCCCAGTCATACTGGCGAGGTACTGGATCTGTCCACTGAGGTCCAGCAAAGGCCTGGGTCCAAGGCAGGGGATGTGGGGGCAGCTGGGAAGCTGTCTGATGCCATGTTTGGGGGCAGCTGGGGTGTCTGACGCAGCCAAGTGCAAGGAGACGTTGGGCTAGTAACATCCAGCCAGCAACTGGAGCCATTTTATAGCTGCCCCTTTAGTTCTTGGAGCTTTAGGAGGGCCTGATCCAGAATACCTAGTGCTCCATGCTTCTTCCTTCAGTATAGGGTTTGGAGATGGGAGGATTTGCTCAGCCAGTGACACACTGGTTTCGCCTTCTAGTTTGGACTTCAGCCTGGACTCATTGCCTCCTGTTTCCAGAGGGTGATAATAGAGGTCTAGGATGATGGGGTGCATTTCAGGGTCAGGTATCTCCCCATTCTCTCTCCCCCCCCCCCCCCGATCCAAGAGCCTGGCCAGGTCACAGAGCTGGGGGATTGTTAAGAGCCAAGCTGCCAGCAATTCCTGCAGCCTTCCGTGGATTCTTCTCCTATTTATTGGCCTTCTTTCCTTTTTCTAGGACCTTTGGTGTATTTCCTGCAGCAGGTGGACCGGGTTCTGTCCAAAGTCAGCCCTTTTGCTGCGGCTGGGATTGTGGTGGGGACCCTGTACTGGTCTGCGGTCACCTATGGCGCTGTGACTGTAATGCAGGTAACAGCTGTGTGGGAGATTGGGGGGGGAGCAGGGCAAAGGATGCCCTTGACCACCCAGAGGGTCTGCACTCAGATCAGAGGACCTAAAGCTTCATGGGGGTTGCAGAGCTTATTTGCAATTGGTAACAACATTGGTTTTATCTGGGGGGGGGGGGTTAAAAGGGTTGAATGGCAACGTTTTCATTGGGTTAAGTTTCCCAGAGCTTGGAAAAGTTACCTTTTCTGGGCTACAACTCTGGACGGGTATTTGCAGTGGCTGTTTCCGGACTGTGGAACTCCTTTCCACAAGATGTTCTTTTGGCACCCTGCCAACTGTCCTTCCGCTGGCAGACGAGGGCCTTTGTCTTCAAAAAAGATTTTGGACTCTGATTGGGCAGCTTGGGCAGGGGCTTTAATGGCGTACGTGGTACTCTCTTCCATTTAGTTGCATGATGTGTCTTTAAACAATCCTCGAGTAACTTCATTCAGTGGTTGTTTTAATAGGATGGTATGTTTAGCTGAGCTTTTGTATTATTCTAATTTAATGTCTTTTTAGTTATATCTGGGGTTTTTTTAAACCCTTTTGCAAATGGTCTTGGGTCCCTGTAATACATGAGACAAAGGTAGGAGTGAAATGAAATGAAATAAAATCCTCAGGCCAGCAGTCACTCCTGGATGGAGGGTTCCGAGTCTTACATTCCACAGAAATGTTTCTGCAAAGCCGTGGGGCTTCCAGACCAACACTGGGCTGATGCTAATAGGGCCGAGTCGGTTGGTTTTTAACCACAGAGAAGGAGGGAAGGCTTACAGCAAGAACTGGCCACTGTGTGAGAGAGATCTGGAGGAAGGTTTCAAGGAGAACGATGGGTTAGAAATTGCCGCTCAGCCACAAAGCTGGAGGAATCTTACCTTTCCCATTCTATCTTTTTCTACTAAGGCTTGGACTTCCAGGGGAAGCAGTAGGAGAGTCTTGCTGGCAGGTGGTCAGAAGCAAAGCCA
This sequence comes from Pogona vitticeps, assembly GCF_051106095.1. Taxonomy (NCBI): domain Eukaryota; kingdom Metazoa; phylum Chordata; class Lepidosauria; order Squamata; family Agamidae; genus Pogona; species Pogona vitticeps. Next base: position 2,851,511 of record NC_135790.1, read on the forward strand.
GGTCAGATTAAATCAGGCCAAGCCTTCAATCCAGGAAGATCCCTCAAAACAGGAGTCAGGACCTCGGACAGCGCCCTGGGTCTTCAGCCCGCGAGCTAAGCCTTGGAGGGGCTTCTGGCCATGAAGAGGGGCTTCCGGCACCTTCCAAGACCAACCAGTGTTATCCGGCTCTTGGGACCTTCTAGCGGCGCGTCCCTAGCTGGTTTCCCCAGTCCTCTGCCCCTCCCAAGCAACACCCTAGCTGCTCTACCACAGACGCTTGCTTGCATATTCTGGCCAACCTACCTTGCGGTTGGTCATACTTCCTGGGGGAAGCCATGATGCCTTGGGGGGGGGCTCCACCTCCTCCTGCAACTGCTGGCTTTTACAGTGCAGGGAGGATAAAGTTCCCTTTTTTATGCATGGGGGAGCCATCCCCTGAAGAAGGTGGAAGGGGCTCAGGGGCAGGAAACGCTGCAGAGGGCCTTCCACTGAGCCAGGCAGGTGGTGTGTTTTCTCTTCCTCTTTATCGCTCCTCAGGGCATGGCGTTGGCCTCCAGTGGGAGGGAGTTCCACAGTCTGGGAGCAGCCACGGAGAAGACCCTCTCTAGTGTCCCCACCAAATGGGTGTGACCAAGAGAAAGGCCTCCCCCATTGATCTTAACACCTCCAGCCTTCCTTTTGCACCCCTTCCCCAGCTCTCTCCCCTGCATCATGGGATTCCACGACCTTAACCTTTTTTCTTTTTTTGCAGGTCGTTGGCCATAAGAAAGGCTTGGACATCATGGAGAGGGCAGACCCGCTTTTCCTGCTCATGGGGCTTCCCACCATCCCCGTCATGCTGGTCCTGGGCAAGATGATCCGGTGGGAAGATTACGTGCTCCGTGTCTGGCGGAAATACTCCAGCAAGCTGCAGGCGCTGCAGACCTTGGTCCCTGGTGAGCCTCTCTCCCTTTCTCTCTCTCTCTCTTTCTGCCTGCTTTGCTTTGCCTGGGCATTTGTGCTGGGCAGATGGGCGTGGAAGCCAGAGCTTGGAAACAGTCCTGAGTGGGGGATTCTGGGAGCTGTAATCCAAGGAAGAAACCTCTGTGACCTCTGATGGAAGCAAAGAGGCTGCCATGAAGCTTGTCTCTCACTGTCTGGACATTGGCAGAGGAAGCCAGCTTTGGGACACCATGCTTGGGTGTTTGTCTCTGCACGTGGGCACGTACCATTTTTGGGGGAGGTTGGGGGGAGAAGCATGCGGGCCCCCAGAGGCTGCCAGACTGCACCTCCCACGATGCCGCACCCTTGCCGATGCTGCCTAGGGCCGAAGGGCATTATGGCCGAGCATCACCCGGAAGGGCACCTTGCCCTTTATGCAGGAGAAGCAGAAGGCGGTGACCTGCAGAGTCCTTGGCTGGGGACTGGAAAGCAGGAGATTCGCGCAACGTCGCTCATTTTGCCTCTTCTGTGCGAGATGGAAACCCCAGGGTGGAGTTTGCAAGACCCCAATCCCTGGGGTCGCGGGACTCGGTGGACACGAAACAAGACCAACAACAGTTCTGCACTTACTGTATAGCATCAGTTTTGCAGTGCTGGTGGCCCACCTGGTATCTGTCAAAAGGGATAAAAGTGTTTCAGTATAAAAGGGACTTTGTGTTCAGGCTCCTGAACCTCTCTCTGATCCTGCCTCTGAGCTTTTCCCTGGCATCGGTTCCTTAGCTTCAGAGGGACCTTTGCAACCCTAAGGACTAGCCACCGTCTATCCATGAGAGCGGAGATTCCCAGGAGGCCGGATTCAGTACCCCCTTCCCCTTCATCCCTGCCCTTGGGGTTTTCCCCTCTCCTTCTGCTTCCTCCTCCTCCCAGGGGTCAGCCGCCCAGGTCTGCACGTCCCGCTGCCGGAGTCGCGCTACCCGAGCGACCACCTCTCCATCTCGCGCACCCTTTGCGGGGCCTTGGTCTTCCCCTCCATCGCCAACCTCGTGGGCAGGGTCATGTTCCGCAGAGTGAATTCCAGCCTGCAGCGCACCGTCCTGGTGAGTGAGAAGCTTGAGAGAGGACGCAGCTCAGCCAAACTCCGGGGGATCAATAGGGGGTGGAGGCAGCTTCTCTGCCATCGTGCCATGACATGGCTCAACAGTCTTCCCAGCGGCGCCTCTGGGAGAACGGTAGTTGAGTTGCGTGGCAGAGCATGTCTATCTGTCTGCTTGCCGTACGATGGCGATTCTGGACCAGTGGATCATGCCCTCCCCGCTAGAGAGTAGATCAGGATTTCAAGGGAACTGGGTTTACTTTGAAAAAGCAAGTGCAATATTATAGAATCATAGGATGATGGATTTGGAAGAAGCCTCTAAGGCCATTGAGTCCAACCCCCTGCTCAAGACAGGAATCCAAATCAAGAGGTGTCCAACAAATTGGTTGTCCCATTTTCTCTTGAAGGTCTCCAGCATTCGAGCGCTCCCCCCCTCCTAAGGTCATGGGTTCCTTTGTCGTCCTGCTCGAACAGTTAGGAAGTTTTTTCGTGATATTCAGTTGAAATCTGGCTTCCTGCAGCTTGAGCCCATTATTATGTGTCCTGCACTCTGGGATGACGGAGAACAGTCCCCCCACCCCATTACAATGCAGTGTTTGCATTTGGAAAATAATTGGACCTCTTGCTTGTTTTGTATGCACCTTATTGCATCCTCCCGTGGCATCTGTTGCCATGCTTGCTTTCTGGGTTTACAAATGCCTTGTATCGTTTTTAGTTGCTATGTTCCAGACATCATAAGAAATTATCGAAGGAGGCAGGAGTGAAAAGGGAACCATGAGAGATTTTGTTTTTGAAAAGACGACATGTTTTTTAATATGCTTGTTTTAGTTTTTTTGAACGATGACTCCCAGAATTCAAACAAACAAAACAAACATACAGACCCCCACACACACACCTCCAAAAAAGGTTTCTAATCTTATAACTTCCTTCTTTATTTTTGTTTTCCTGGCAGGGTGGAATTGCCTTTGTCGCCATCAAGGGAGCACTGAAAGTCTACTTCCGCCAGCAGCAATACTTGATCCAAGCGAATCGGCGCATCCTCAACTTTGTGGAGAAAGAGGAAACGGAGAAGGATTCGGCACAGCTTGAGGAGGACAGCGGGAGCGAAGCCGGACTGAGCTAGCCTGTAGACTGTGCTGGGGGAAAGGGGTCCGGATGCTTCCAGGTTCAGCAGAGAAAACCGTTTTCTCTCCAAGACGGATATTCGGCTGGCTGCTTCCACTCTGAAAGGAAGACATGGATGGCCAGGAGGGGCTTCTCTGTTGTGTGTTTGGGCAAGAGCCTGGACTGGGAAGGGTCAGACTCCACAAGGGGCATTACTACGAGCTCTTCTAAGCAGTGGCACAGTCCTACATTTGGGAGGGCAAGTGCCCATCAGAAAAATCCCTTTAGTCAACCTCCCTTCCCAAAAGCAGAGGCCACAAATGCAGGGAGCCGGATTGGTCTGTACCAACACATGGGGAGCAGGTCTTTTACGAAGTTAACGGCTCTTAATGACCTTTCACAACCACACAGTCCTCAACAATTCTGGATTACAACAGGGACCACCTGAAGTAAAGTCCTGTTCTAGTCATTGGAGCTAAATTGAGCCAGAGCACGACAGCCCAAAGGGTGTCATAGTCCCTGGTATTCCGATGCCCCGAGCACCCTGTGAGTTTCGGCTCCACTGCGCCACTGCTTGGAAGAGCATAATATTATTGTTAAAGCTGGTCGCTTCTTTGCAGCTTGACCCATTGATGTCACCTCCTCGGTCTTACTAATTTCTCTTCCATCTTCATTTTGAATCCTACACAGGAGCTTGTTCGCTGATTTTGTCACCAGTTGTGGTTGAAATAAAAAGGAAAGAATTCCATCATAAACATCCTTTTCACCACCTGAGTGCGAATGGTTCTGTTTTACTTGCTTATTTACAAACCGTGTGGGTTTCAAATCTATGTGCCTCCCCCCCTCACAATGGAAATCAGGATGTTGCAACGAGAAAGCAATTCCTTTCTTAACCCTAATATTCACCCCATAGAGGAAGTAAGGCTTAAAGGTGATGGCCCCAAAATTACCAAACTGAGCTTTAACTCTGCCCAGGGATTTGAACCCAGGGCAAAAGAAAAGTGTGCTGCGTATATGCCACCCCATAGTCCATAAAGCAGTTTACATTTTTTTAATTTTGCAGGCTACACATTGCCTCCCTCCACCAACAAACTGGGTACTCAATTTACTGACCTTGGAAGGATGGAAAGCTGAGTGAACCTCGAGCCAGCTGCTTAGGATTGAACCCAGGTTGTGAGCACAGTTTTAGCTGCAGGACTGCAGTTTAACCACTCTGCCACGGGGCTCCTTATCCACTCTTTGTAAGAAACCAGGAAGGATACAGAGGGATATGAGCTCTTAGAGGTTTCCTTCCCTTCCCCTCACAGACCATAAAGTAGCCTCCCAAGTAGTGAGTGGGGGATTCTGGGACATGTAGTCCAAAGAAAACATTTTTAAGCTTGGATGAAGCATAATATTTGTTATTATGCCCCAAGCTGCTACAGAACGAAGCAATTGTCGTAGAACACACCGGAGATGCCACGTCCTGGTTCTGGGAGAAAGGTGGAGCAGAAATATAATAAAACAGAGATGGGGATTATTTATTTATTTATTTATTTTATTAGATTTGTACCCCACCCATCTAGACCAAAGGTCTACTCTGGGCGGCAGATGCCACACCTATCGATTCTGCCAGCGATCTGAGTCTCTCCCTTCATTGCACTGATTTTCCCCAGGTATGCCAGCCCCTCCCATGGAACATACACCAGGCTGGCAATTTCTCTACAGTGCAAAGGCTGGTCGTATGTATGATATTTGCCCTGGCTGAGCAGCTGCCAAACACACACAGCCTCTGTCTCTGGAAGTCTTTGAAGCAAGAAGATCAAAGAATAACCCAGTAAAATGGGGCTACTTGGATACAGGACACGTTTTCTGTGACTGTGGGGAAATTCAATCCATGCAGCACTTCTGTGCAGGCAATTTATGCCCCAAAATATGTACAAAAGGAGATCTAGCCAATGGCTGAGATAACGCTATTGAGGTCGCCTGCTTCTGATTAAAAATAGTCTAATTATTCTTTTTTAAAATATATATATATTTAAAATATTTTAAGTTAAAGCCAGCACTTTGAACCATGTGAACGAACCTCTCAACATGTTAATTTGTTTTTAATTTATACCTATATTTCCTATCTGTCCATAATTTTAAATTGTGCAACACTCTGATGCGAATAAGAAAGAATAAAGGAAATTGCAAGATTGAATGCTTTTTCTCTCTCACGGCAAACAAACAGCAGAAGCAAATGGAATTAAACCATGTGCAAAGAGCACATTCAGTCTCCGGGTGTGTGGGTCAAGACACGCGTGTTCTCCTCTGACCTTGTGATGCCCATCTACTCCTCCTTTGGACCTTTTTCCTTGATGGGAAAAAGCCGAGAGAAGGCCTCACAGCTGGTTCTGCAGTCTATGCTGTCGTTTGCTGGGGTTCCTGCTCCCAGCCAGATGTCAGAACCCGGAAACTTTACATTGTAGGATTACAATTTCCAGTATTTCCCAAATCAGCAGAGATGCTCTCCGGCACCATGGCGTTCCATGCATGGCATTTTGGCCCACTGTGTTTCCGTGCATCAGTCAGCATGACCAATGGTATGGAGTTCTGGAAAGTGTCATCTCAAACAACTGAAAGGTACCAAGCTCCTGATTGTAGCGACTGCGGATCTGATCAATTCTGCCCCAACCTTGACAGCGGAGAGCTACAAAAGCCGTGGTTCTCAGTCTTGGTTCCCCAGATGTTCTTAGACTGCAACTCCCAGAAATCCTAGCCAGCACAGAGAGTGGCAAAGGCTTCTGGGAGTTTTAGTCCAAGAACATCTGGGGACCGGAGGTTGGGAACCACTGAACTAAATGATTTTGAATCTTTATTTTATTTTATTTGCTTTCTGGTGTCATTTGTAATTCGGCCACAAGATGGCAAAGATGGCTTGTCTTTTAGGAGTGAGTGAAAATGTCATTTTGCTGCACACTTTTTTTGTAAGAACTTCCTAAAACTCACCAATCTGTTTGTCTTAAGGGTGGAGAGGATTTGAGATTTAAAATATCTGCACATGAGGGAAACTGAACAAAAATATGAAGATGATCAGGAGTCAGACTGCCTCTAATGAAAGGCTACAATATTTAGAGTTGTCCGTCCTAGAAGTAAGAAAAGTAATGGAGAATACAGAGGTGAACAAAATTAGGCAAAATATTGGGGAGGAAAGGGATAAACTGGAGGTTGGCCCCGTTTCCCAGAACACAAGAACCCGATGTGGTCTTCCAATGAAGCGGAATGGTGGGAAATTCAGGATGAGATCAGAGCAGAGCTCCATCTAGTTCGGCATTCTGTGCTGAAGTACTCCTTTCCACAGTACAGAGCTGAACTGTGGAACTCACTGCCACAAGATGGCTCCCCATGTGGATGGTTTAAAGAAAGGGTTTGATTCTCTCTCTTTTGGAGATTAGGGTCATCAGCACCTACTAGGCAGAATGGTGACCAGGGGAGCTGTCAGGAAGGGATCAATGCCATCACCCTCACATCCTACTGGTTGGCTGTCCATAGCCCACTGCTTGACCGCTGAAAGGGCACAGAATGCCGAATGAGACAGAGCTTTGCTTAGATCCAATGTCTCATTTCTAAAGTTCTTCACTTCTCTGATTTTCTTTTCATAAAGCTCAGCTTGAGTCCTTATCACAACTTGTGAAGGCGGGAGCCATCATTCCGAAACTAGCCAGCCAGCCCAACTGATCTGATGGTCTATAGCCAGAGGAGCTGGTGGTGAGGGAGAATGGGGACGATGGTGTGGTGGATCCACAGCTTGCAGTGTTGAAGCCCAGACACGTTTTGGGTCATCAGGGATAACAGCATCATCCGCCACCTTTTCCAGACTTACCTGTTCCCTCTGTGCTTGGCTGCCGCCCTCTCAGTAGGTAGGAGGAAAAAATGGATTTTCCCAGGAGCAGCGTACTGTTGCAAACTCTCCCAGCTGTAACCTAAAGCATTTGGGAGTAGTCTTGTCCTGAATGGAAAAACAAGAGCCATTAACTCCAGAAAAGACCTGCTCCTCATTTATTCCTATGTCTCAATCTAGCAGCCAGCATTTTGGAGCCCTCCCAAAGGAAGTAAGTTATGGGGAATGAATGTCTGCATTTCCAAATCCAGGCACTCAGTCCTTCATCTTGGAAAGATTACTTATTTTTGGACTACATCTCCCAGATTCCTCCATCCACCCACACCACTAGGTGGGAGTTGTCGTCCGACAAAATACGGAAGGTCCTTGTTGCCCAAGACCCGAGTCTAAGGCAGGATGGGGTTCATGCTGCCTATGATTGCTTTTCTCAGTGCCCGTAATAACTGGTTTAGGAGGCCACGATCCACCCTAATGGCTTGTCAGGGAGGTCCCTGGAGTTCTGTGCCAGCTAACCCCCAAATTTGCTTTGATTTGTGCTTAATTTAGATGCTTTCAGCAATGCAACCCACATTTGGCACCCTACTTCTGCCTGGTTGCTAAGTGACACGTCTCTGCAATTCAGCTCAGGGGTGAATCATCTCCCTTCACCCCACCCCATCATTCTGGACACACACATTCCCTGTTTTTCTCCACAGCTGCCCCCCCACCCCGTTTCAGACCCATCATCATGTCAACACTCTCTCCTCCATACCATCCTTCTCCTGCTCCTGCAATGTCAGCGAGGTTTGGGCAGGAGAACGCTCCTCATGGGGTGGTGTGTGTGTGTGGCATTCAAGAGTGAGACGTGACAACAGCCATCGGGATTTTCTGACTGGTGCCCCGAAATGTCACAGCTTTACCCCCACCCCTAATTCTTGAAAAGCTGGTGGGTGGGTTGCAAATTTGGCAAGCAGAGTACATGGGGGAAAGAAGGAGTGAGACTTTTCTGTTTAATAAGACTTTAGAAAGCAAACAGAGGAATTGCGAGGGGACAAAGTGGGGTGTTTTTTTTTTCCACTGCTGAAAGAGAGCTGAGGGGAATCTTCACACCACAATTATACTGTTTTGTTCTCACTGGCTGCAGAAGGAAATATTACATAAACACCTCTCTCTCTGTCTCTCTCTCTCTCTCACTCTCTCTCTCTCTCTCTTGCTCTCACACACACACAGAAAGCAAAACTGCTGCAGACAAAGCCAACACAACAGAATGAGCTTCCCTCCTTCCCCCCCACCCCGCCACATCCCAACCATTCACTTATCCATGTAAGACTGTAAGATCCTCAGGGCAGAGACCGATACATTTCTTCCTCCTCCTGTAAGGCAGTGTTCTCGAAACCTCTTGGTTGTTTGACCTCCTGAAGAGACCCTTTTATCCATCCCACAGAAGAGGGAGAGGGGGAAAGGCTTAGTTATAGAGCATAAAATAGAACCACTGGGTTTCTAAGAGAGCCTTTCTTCTGCATACATGCTGTGTATGCTGAATGCCTCGGGTGTGAAAGAGGCCCAGAACAGAAAAGCACACTGTGAGAAGCAAAGCCTCTCTGTAGGTGAATATATGGACCTCTGGCTGTTGGAGTAAGAATACTTTCACCCATAAGTAGTTCTGTCCCAGCAGTAGTTCCGCCTTTTGAAGTTGCTGTGGTGAAGCCCCAAATCCTGGGAATGGGAATTCAAAAAGCATTGTAACAGAACCAGGGTCGGGGGAAACTGGTGTGTGTGTGTGTGTGTGTGTTTTTAGCTGCAACTCCCAGACTCCCCCAGCCAGCATGGCCAAGGATTCTGAGAAATGTTGTCTAAAAAAAGGAACGATCCCAGCTCTCAATGAAACCTGCCTTTGCAAGTACAATGGGGCAGAGCTAAGGCTGCGCCTGTCAAGCTGGCCGGGGGGGGGGGGGAGTCCATGGCAGGATCTAAGGAGTGGTGGGTGAAGTGTTGCAGAATATGGGAATCTCTGCTTTTTCACCTGCTAGGAACTAGTTCCTTAGCAAAATGCAGATCTGAGCAGACAGAGCAGAACCATGAGGACCAGTGACTCCGTTGGAGGGGCAGCGGTATTGTTAACATGCTGCCATTTCTGACTTATTCCAACCTGGGGAATGAATGACGTCCAGAAGGCCTTGTCCTTTCTTCCTTATCAGTGCCTCTCTTTTAAAAAAGAAACCCAAAACAGCTGATATACTCAAGTCAAATCCAATAAGAACCAAAACAAGCTGTCCCAGTTAAAGAGTCTGTGTTCTCTTTAAACTCCCAGCCCGGCTGGTAGGATTTTGGAGTTAGGATTGCACTGCCCACGAGTAGCTTATTTGACATAACCATGGCCATGATCCTGCTGCAATGCATACTCAGAAGGAAGTCCCATTCATCGATAGGCTCATTGATTCTGGCTGTTGTCTCAATAAAAACTTATTCCCTTCCTTTAAAATAACCTCTGCCCCCCCCAATTAGTTTCTTCTTGTTCATTTGCATAGACATCCCATGCCTGAACAGCTCCTTAATTAGTCCATTTCTCTTCTCCAGAAGGGAGTAAGACTTTAATTACTGGTTTCCTCTATGTTGCTCATGGTTTCTCATTTATTTGACTTATTTTAATTTGAAGGAGAGCAATTATGCAATTGCAGGGGTCTCCAGACTGAAGTGCAAGTTTAAATGTTTTTAATAAGTAATAATAACGTAAGTGTGTGTGTTTTAAATTATTGCCTGGGAGGAAGGGGAATTGACCTTTCATTTGTGGACAGGTCTGGAATGCTGCAGACTGAACAGAAAGGGTTTAACGGCAGAGTATGAGCCACTGTAAAAGAATGGGGCAGAGAGGAAGCTATTAAATACAGGGACAGTAGTCCTAAGAGGCTACAGTAATGTTTTGTCAGTCCATACGCTGATAAGCTGGCATTGCAATCATTTTTGAAGGCAGAACACACACCCAAAATCAGATTTATTAAACACAGAAGGGTCCCTTCCAGCTCTTTGATTCTATGATGATGATGATGATGATTGATGATGATTGATGATGATATGAGCAGAGAGGTACAGAAAAAGACCATTGTTTGGAAAGATTAATGTTTTGACTGAATCCCTCATATACGTCCAGCTTCTAAGGATTTAGTTTTTGAAAGGAGCTCTGAAACAGACATACAAACACTGCTTCATGCTAAGACCTCAGTTAATGGGCAGCACATCCACTGTATGGAAGCCTTCATAATCTGAAGACTACTAGGTCAGATAAATGGCATGTACCCTCGCTTTGAAAAAACATGTGGCCCATCAGTGTCGAAAGAGAAGAAAATGAAAGCTAAAGAATCAAAGCATCGGGGAAAAAACTGAATGACTCATAATTCTGCAACATTTCAGTGCAAATTCCAGATTTTGGACTTGTATAGTAAAGCTCAGGATAAGAATTGCTTCCTAAAGCAGGGCAGGAAAGGATGCTCCCCACCCAGACAAATTAAAGCGCATGGTCTCCAAAAGTAGCCAAGAAATGTTGGCATATAAATTTTTTTTTAAAAAAAATCCAAACCATCTCTCCCCCGCTCAATCCACCATCTGGCAATAAAAGTAATCATGTTAATTAACCATTTTCATGATATCAAACGTTTGCTGCTTCACTGCCTCGCAGTAGTGTTGGCTCAGTGAACGTTATAGACGCAGTTCTAGTGTTTCAGGTTCCTTGGGGGGCCCCCTAATTATTCATGATTTCAGGATCCATAGTTCTGTTGACTCATGCCATGCATCCAAATTTAAAGTGATGTCCCCATTTCTCATCATCAGCCTTTTGTGATCTTTAACGTGTATAAAATTAGTCACCAGATTTGCATGCATAATATTAGTGCACCTGCCACTGCCTGCCATTTAAAGTTATTTGCAGCACATCAAAGGAGGAGCGGTGGGGGGGAAGCAGCAAAGGCCGCATCCTGATTCAATTTGCAACAACTTCCCTTACCTATTTGTTCTGGAAACCTGAGCATTCTTAATTACTAGAGGCAAAAGAAGGCAAGTGGCTCTTCACAAGGCTACTAAGCATAGAATTTAAAAAGTAAACTCCTTCAGACTAAGATTCCCAGTATCCCCACTCAATTTAGCTAATAGCCATGCCAACTCAGTGATCTGGATGACAGTCCAACTGTTCCAAACTCTGGCTAAGTGTAAACAACAATGCTCATGGATCTCTAGCCTTTAGGATTAAAACATAGAGAAATCCATGCCTAGAAGAAGTGCTCCCTCAAACAGTAAAAAAGGTGCAATGGTGATGTTATATTAAAAGGAAACGCATCTGTATTAACTGGCTGACAGTATCCAATAAACAACAGGCATAAGCAAGCTCCCTTCAGATGAACCTTCTTTGGCCAATGGCGGAGGTCAAACTGTCTTGCCCTTAGAAAGAACTTGGAAAAGTTACTTCTTAAAAATAGCCACCCACAGAATCCCCATGCTTGCTGGGACACTCTGGAAGTTTTGCTCTAAAAAGGAACATTTCCAGGCTTGCTTGCTTTGTCTCCTGCTGTGCCACGACAAAGGGAGAATAAGTGGTTCTCCTTCCCTTGTAAGACCCAAAGCAATCCTGTGGATAGGTCAGGCCGAGAGATGATGGATGGCTGAAGAGCGGCAGCAAATGACATTTGTGGAGGTCGGGATTTGAATCCAGGACTCATTGAACTAACTATGACATTCTAACCACTAAACCTCATGTGTGAAAGTAAGCAGCCCAAGCTGCCACCAAGGGTGGACATTCAAATTATAGGCCCCAAGATCTCAGCTGGATATCAGGGGGAAAAAAACCCAGTTAGAGCAGGACGACAGTGGAACCAAGTTACCTCCGGAGGTGGCAGAAAAGCTGGAGGCACTCCAAGGAATCGCTAGACGGCCACCTGCCAGATATACTTTAACTTGGATTCCTGCAGTGAGCAAGGGGTCAAATTCAATTGTATCGTAGACCCCCTTCTAACTCCATGCCATGATCGTTTGATGCCCATCTAATGACGCAAGATTAGGCAGGTGCGTCCGGTGCCCTGCACCTGTCTGGACTCAAGAAGATGAACAGCCGAAAAAAGAGAAGGCACGCACGTACCCCCCCCCCATGTCCCGCCAGGCCTGAGACTCCACAAACATCCCAACCCAGCATTCCTGAGCCCGAGGCTTCATGCCTGCAATAACCAGGGCATCACGAGTGCCTGCCCCTGCCCTGGGAGACTTCGACCGCTCTCAGGAGCTTCATCATTTCTTGAACTGGTGCGCCAACACCAGCGGTGCGTGCAGCCAGAGCTGCTGGAAAGGTAATAAAGCACCAGGCTGTGTAGGCCAAGGAGCAAAGGTGCCATCCCTTTGGGCAGGAGGGAGGTGGAGGCTGGAGAGGGCCCACCTGGGCTAGCAGGGGGAGAGGCCTCCGTTCTGCACCAGCCATCGAAGGAACAACACCTTTATCAGGAGCTGTCCTTGGCGCTACCTCCGTCTTTCCCTGGGGGCTCCCCAGAGCCATCTGGAAGCTCCAGAACCACCCACCCTGACCCTGAAAGATGGGAAAGGGTGCCTCATGGACGTCTCATGATTTCTGGTGTGGCCAAATCGTCTTCTCGGTGTATTCCCATGGAATCTTCTTCGGGAGAGGAAGGATTCTTCCTGTTCTGGGTTCCACATTTTGTGTTGGTTTATATTGCACCTTAAAAACCACTGGTTGTGGGTTTGTTTTGTTTTGTTTTGTTTTTTGGAGGTGGGGGCAAATATTTTTGTGTCTGTCTGTGACATCAGATGCCTGGAGCATCACATGAGTAGCTCTGAGACTTCTGTGCCTTCCTGGGTGGGAGTGGGATGCAGGAGAGCAGAAACGCCTCTGCTCTACTCAGCGGAAGCTTCTGTCCGAGAAAACTAGCCAAGACCTCAGTTGCATTTACAGCAGAGAAAGCACCGGTGGCTGTTGCCCGCTGTGGCTGGTGGGGCAGAAGACACAAGCTCAGGTATGTGTGAAGAAGGGGACTAGGCAAAAAATGGGTCTTATTCATAACCCCATGATTAGGCAGGCAAGCCAGCAGTGTTGAAACATATACAGTACCGAGCAGGAAGAAAAGTCAGGCAGAGCCCTGATTCTCCACCTCTAATAAGGAAGCAGGCAGGAATGGGCTGCCCAAGAGTAGCTGGACACTGAAGTGGCGTGGGGTAGCTCTCTCGTGTGTCCTGAAGGACAATGCTCCAGTATGTGAGGGTTTTTTGGGAATTGTACTCTAGTAGCTGAGATTTGGGAACTGAAGACCACCTCATTTTCTTCCCCGTAGCTGGCTAGCGGAGAAGAAAGGCTGTCAGATTATTGATTTGGTCTGGTCTGAATCATAGATCCTATCTGGTCCGGTCTCTCTGCAAACAAGTATTTGTCACTGTAACGAGGTCAGCATCAACAACAGAAAAGAAAGAAAATCAAATCAATCCAGTGTGACTCATTCTATCAAGGGGAGAAAACATATCAATTTTGTTCAATTAGAAAGCATAATTAAAAAAAAGAACCTTTTACACGCCAGATTAGCCAAGGATCTCTCTGCATCAGCATCTGGAAATGACATTTCTCCGCAACGAATTCATCCGGCCTGTGTCTTTCAGTTGTTTGCTCATCATGAATATGGGAGCAGAAGTCCATCGTTTCTTGCTCCAAACGCATTAACATCTTTCTTTCTAGCATGGCAGTGATTTCCTTTTTTTAGAAACACTCCTTCCATATCCAGTGTTATGTTATGTGCTGTCAAGTCAGAGATCCTAAGTTTTCAATGAACTGAGATATTTAAGGAGTGGCTTTTCCAGTTTCTGGAAAATGTCTATGAGTGAATTCGAACTCAGGCCTCCTGGGTCCTAGTCCATCACTCTATCCACACTGGGTATCCATATACACTACTGGATAGTTCAGTGGTTTAGGTATCTGGAGTTCAATTCCTCACTTGGTCTCCTTGACGGGGCTGGACTTGATGATCCAGAGGGTCCCTTTCCAGCTCTGCAGTTCTAAGATGACAATGATCTTACAAAAATATGAGTGTCTGTTTTTCCTTTTTCTTTCCCCCCAAAGAGATGGTAAATAACAACATTACTTCCAAAGGTAAGAAGGGTTACAAAAGTAAAAGGCCAGGGTCTTTCTTAAAAATCAGTGAACCAATATTATGACCCACCAATAATGTACAATTAAAATTAAAATGTTAAATGTATGCTTAATCAAAACATGTAAAAAGGTGTATATATATATAAGCTTATAAAGGTGGAACCAGGCACATATGATTTAGCAATAAATGGAGACAGTCAGTCTTAGAACATTTAGAATATGTACCACCATGATTATGGGCGGTCGTCATTATATTATGTTAGCATCACTTTTCAAGATCAGTTGTGACTTATATTCTTCTGCAGTTTTTCAAACTATTATTGATAATAAGTATCTCTATCGGGGATATTATCTTGTTTGTTTGACTTCTGGAGCAAAGGTGTAAGCACAGTCAGTTTTCAGACAAAATAATCATTGGTAACATATTTGCTTTTTCATTTAGTGAATAACACCAGGGTTTTTTTTCCTTCAACTTTTATTTTGGCGGAACGAAAAATAACATTTAAAAGAATTCTGAGGTGAATGGATTCCCCTTCTAATGTTAGGTCATTTTCTTACTTTCTCTTCTATTCGTTTGGACAATTTCCCCTTCTAAAATGGAAATAAAAGTAATTAAGAAGTATTCAGCAATGCAACAAGACACCCAGCGTGCTTTTTTTTGCAATATTAATGACAATGAGTTATATAGAGACAGGGAGCGTTGTGAGTTACATAATGAATGAACAACGGGACCATCGTGAAAGTCAAAGCAGAGGTGGCCGGGAGCTACTCACTTAAGATAAAGAATGCAGCAGGCAACAGAAACTTAAACCTGGCAATGAGAAGGCATACCATCTGGTGATGAGTATTTTCAGTTCTCATGTACAGGACAGAATTATGGATCTTGCACAGGCTGCTGTAACGAAGATACAAGCATCTAAACTGTGGGTTTATTGCAGAAGGCTAAAAACCCCTTGGGCTGAGAAGACAGCCAATGAATGACTAAGGACCAAGAGATCAGAAAACTTGTGAAATGAAGAAAACTAGAATACTCTAGAGGCAAAAATGTTGGAACAGACTGTCCTATTTTGGGCACATCATGAGACGGCAGAATCTTCTGGGAAAGATAATCATGCTGGGCAAAAGGAAGGCAGCAGGAAAAGAGGAAGACCCAATAACACAAGATGGACTGGCTCCCTAAAGGAAGCCACAGCCTTGAGTTTGCAAGAGCTGAGCAGGACGGCTGAGGCCAGGGCCTTTTGGAGGTGGCTCACTCATGGGGCTGCCATAAGTCGGAGGCAATTTGACGGTACATAACGATAACAAGAATACACCACTCTCCATCATGAGAAACGAAAGATACAGGTGGTTACAGCTGATTATTCAAGATAAAACAAATAGGAAAAGCAGCACAACCAGGAGGAGAACATATTTGCCAAACAACCTTGCAGTTAGGTTTGGATGCATTGTTGAGACCCACCGTATCCAAGCTCACAAAAGCTGGTGGGGAGAACGTCTGCTCTGCCACAGACCTGCAGCTCCTCGCCTGTATAATTTAGCAGTGCCGGCCCTATCATGAGGCAGAGTGAGGTTTCTGCCTCAGGCAGCAGAAACTGGGCGGCTCAGCTGGAGGATGAGGAGACACATCCAGAGATCTTTATGGGTTGGAGGAGAAAAATGAACATACCAAGCACCCCAAAGGTGGGCCAGCTCCTTTCTGAGTAGTGCAGAATACAGATCCATCACCTGCCGTGAAATTAGGAGATTGAACAGCCAGCCAGATCAGCTCCTCTGGGGGTGGGGGTGCAGGGCATAGTTGGGGGTTTGTTTTTGGATTTGCCTCAGGCAGCCAAATAACTTAGGCTAGTGGTAGAAGTTAGCTAAAGTAGGGAGTCAAGACATAAAAGGAACAACAGGTAAGTTTGGCCTTGGAGTTCAAAATGAAGCCGGGCAAACATCCACGACAACATCCTATTTTCCCAGGTAGGGGAAGGATGAAGACCGGAGGGCCTGGCGTGCTCTGGTCCGTGGGGTCACGAAGAGTCCGACACGACTTAACGACCAAACAACCACAAAGGGGAAGGATCGTGGCTAGATTTAGGCACTTCAGGCTCTGTGGGCCCCTGAAACACAAGAATTATATAAGAATTTAGACTTAACGACTAAACAACAACAACAAAAGAAAGCTTCTGAAAATGAATGATAGAGCCTTTAATGTTTGGCCTCAATTATTAAAACAAGCCCACTTGTTCCCTGCTGGTTAATAAACTAGAGCCAGGCTTGATAAATGTGCCAATTAAATGCAGTCCGTCTTATGCAGATATTGCAATAGGAGCCAACGACATTTTTTAGAATGGCTCTCTTGGGGCAATGTTAAATTCTTGCTTGCGTTTCAGCCTCCAGAGTTTTCAAACCTCATGAGAGCTCTTCTCTCTGGTAACACAACAGGGAGTGTTGTGATGTTTGATCTGCATCCTGTTTATGCTTCCTCTCGCATCCTATCAGAGTTCCTGGAAGCCTGGAGCCTTCCCTCACCCACGCAAGAATCTTCCTGCCACCAAGAGCCCTCAGATAGCGAGACATTTCCTGCTCAAGCTGCTTCCTTCACCTGCTGGGTTCTCCTGCGATTCAGAGAATGGACGGAAGTTCATTTGACATCACTGGGCCTTCAGGTGGCTGGCACATTGACTCCGTCTCAAGCCGCCTGCCTGTCCTCCAATTTGGGGCGTTCTCAAGGATGGGGGGGGCCAAGTTCTGTGAAAACACTGTGACCCACTTCAAAGTTTACCACCTCTGCTAAAAATGCACACAAACAGTCTTCAGAAAGCCACTCCGTTCTCAGGTGTAATGCAAAAGGGGGTCTGTTCTTTTCCATTGTTTGTTGTTTTTCCTTTTCCCTCCTCAGCGCTTTTCCCTTTCGTATCGGACTTTTTAGGTTGTAAGCAAAGGCCTGCCTTGTATCTTTTATGCATATATCTGCTTTTGGTGAATCTCCTCAACTATAGAGAACAGGGCAAATGTTATAACCCAGCCAGCCAAACCTCTTTTCAAGATTGGCTAGAGATAAATTGCATTAAAACAAGTTTTGTGGTTTTTCTGCAGTTAAACCACAGAAGCCTCTGGGCTGCAAGGTCAGAAGACCTGCAGTTGTAAGATCAAATCGACATGACAGACTGAGCCCCTGTCGCTTGTCCCAGCTCCTGCCAACCTAGTGGTTCAAAAGCATGCAAAATGCAAAAATGCAAATAGATAAACAGGAACCACCATGGTGGGAAGGCAATGGTGTTCCATGTCTAGTCGTGCTGGCCATGTGACCATGGAGGATTGTCTTTGGACAAAAAAACACTCGCTCTATGAGTTGGAAACGGAGATGAGCACCACCCTCTAGAGTCGGACATGACTGGACAAATTGTCAAGGGGAACCTTTGCCTTTACCTTAAATTGCATAACTTTAATGCTGACGACCAATAAAACTGAACCTGGTAAAGATTTTCTGTGCCCTCATTCACTCTTCAGTCCAAACTGAGGTGGCACCCCAAAACTGAGAAGAAGGTCAAAACCTGAAGGCTACAATGGAATTCAGAAAAATCCTGAAAGGCAAGAATGTATTGTTGGAGACCGAAGCGAAGATAATCCAGACTATGCTATTCCTGATGATTGTGTACCAAAGGGGGCAATGAAGAAAACTAACAGGGGGGAAAAAATCAATTCATTCAAAAAGGTGGTGTTGAAAGAGAGATTTCTGGATGCCACAGACCATCAGAAAGTGGTTCCTAGATCAAATCCAGACTGAACACTCTCTCTAGAGGCCAAAAGGACCCAACAGGTGGTCCTACTTTAGGTACATCATGAGTAGACAAGACGGATTAGAAAGGCTAATAAATTTGAAGTGGGGGTGGAGAGAGAAGGCAAGGCACAACAGGAAATGGGTATACTCAACAAGGGAAGTTGTGGGCTTGAGTTTGCAAGACCAGAGCAGAACTGTTAAGGAAGGGATCTTTCCGAGGTCCTGAATTCACTAGGCTGTCATAAGCTGGTCCCATCCTGATGACCCCCCCCCCCCCCGGCAGCAAGAGATGGGCTGAGCCTGGGTGGGTAATAAGAGAAAGCCCAGCCAATGGGCTCTTGAAAGACTTGCCTTTTCCCTCCGAGTCTATGGGTTTCCTGCTTTAGAAAATTAAATCAACTCCAGATCCTGTCTTCCGCTACAGTGAACATCATATAGATTGACCCCCCAGGATGAACAGGGACCACATTTGTATCCCGGGCACCATCGTTTCTCATTATCTCCCAGGGAAACCGTCGGCCGGATGCTGCTTCGTCATGGACAGGCTTCCACTGCCAAGGACGCTCTGCAAGGGAGATCAAGCCTGTTATAACTGAGCGGCTTCGCTCATTACTGCTCGAGCCGTGCGCTGTTTTTCATCGGGGCATGTACAAAGTGAGAATATAACAGACACACACTTGGAAATCTCAGAGTCTGGAAAATTCGCCGTTTTCGACTGCCAAAATTCCATCAACCCTTACGGCCGAGGTGTTTATTGTGTTCTTTTATTCATTGCACCTATAGGCCACCTCTCCTCCGAGGAGCTTAAGACAGTGGTCACGGCTCTTGTTTTGTGTACTTTATTCCCAAAACAGCCCTCCAAATTAGCTCAGGCTGAGAAGGGCTAGTTGGCTCAAGGCCACCCAGTGAGTGCCATGGTTCATTGGGATGTTAACATGTTGTTGAAAGAAGAAGAAGAAAAAGACATAATTAGAGGACAAAAGCCCATTAGGGCTCCAGCCACTCTCTTAGTTTTCTCTTTGAGCAATCAAGGTTTACATTATAGACAACCCATCACTAGAACAGGGCATTCCTTAAGGGCTGAGACAGTGTGATTACCACAACAGAAGTTTTTCTGGACTCCTGTACTTTCCAGATTAGTTCGCTTTGTTTTGAGACTGGTCTGCAGGCCATAAATGTCCAAATTAAAGGGGGAAATGTGAAAAAGAATGAGAGAGAAAGCATAGGAACAGCACATTGTCACCTCTTAAAAACCAGCAGGTTTCTTTCAATGCAACATCTCATGGATCATAATCGAATTCCGCAGACACACTGAATGTTCAAATGACAACCTCTGCATTTATACATATACCTTCATAGAGATGGGGATCACCACCAGCTGAAGATAATACAGACAAAAGACATGGTGAAAACATATTCTTAATGTTGGACTAGGACTACTGAAATGTTATTTACTTAAAACTGCAGGCTATAGCCATGCTTATTAAGTTGTCTTCCAGTCAGGGTCACAGAAATGTAGAGTTGTTTCAGGACACAGGGCAAAGTTTGTCAAGAGAGATAACCAACTATTCTGTATACACATGTTACACAGAAATTGTTTATACAGTGCACCAACAAGCTCTAGTCCTTATTTAAGCCTTTAGAATACACCAGAATTTATGTATGTAGCCTGCTTCTGATGTCTCCCCCTTTTGTCTCCCTTTATAGTTCCTTCCCTCCCAGCACCACCATAATAGCCACTGTCTCTCAACACCAAATACTGTAGCTGGAGTCGCTAGGAGGCTGTTGCATTTTCCTTCAGTCCTCTGCCCTTTCCGCCTCCCCATATGCCAATCTCACAGGCCAAGTTTAACCACTAGGTAGCAAAGTCCTGGGGACCAAAACTGGTAGTTCATGACTCAGAACCAGTCACCTGCCTAGCTCTGAAACCAGGCAGAGAAAGAAGCAAGGGAGGAACAAATTTTTGCAATTTTAGGGGGTGGTGAATGTTCTGTTCCTTAACTAACATTTTCTTCAGCTTCGCAGCGAAATGATGGGATGGAGGGAGGGGGGTCTGACAGAAGCCCCGGGGACTGCCTGTGTGCCTGTGGATGCCAAATACCCCTGTTGGCCCCGGCCTCTTGCCCCTAGCTCTAGCAGTTGTGCCTCGTCCCGACTCCCCCGTCAGGACCTGGGACGTCCAAAAAAGGGGGCGAGGGGAGCGAATCTGGCTGGATCCCGCGTCCGTCCGTCCGTCCGTGTCCCCCCCCCAGCATCGGCGCCTCATCCTCCTTGGCCGTGTGCCAGGGACCAGCATCTTTGGCCCGGAGCAGGGAAACTCGCCGGGGGGGGGGAACAACCGCCCCCGCATGCACCAACCTCCCTCCCTCGCCTGCCTCCTTCCTTCCCTTTCACGTGTCTTTCCCCCCCCGGGGGGGGGAGAGGCAGGATTCGCTTTCGGGGCCCAGAGAGGATGGGGAGGCCGCGGAAGAGGAGGGAGGGGCAGGGGAGTGGCCCCCACGTGGGGGAGGCAGCTCCGTGGGCCAGACTGGATGGTGGGGTGGGGGTGGGGAGAGGGGGAGGGAGGGAGAGGCGGCACCAACGCTTTCCTCCCCCAAGGGTGGAGTTGGGAGGGGGGTCTGGGAATGTGCTGGGATGGGGGCGTCTTCTTAAGCCGGCCGCCGGTGCTTCCTCTCTCCGCATCCCCAAATCTGGAGCATCTCGTGTTTAAGGAGAAGGAGGAGGAGGAGGAGGAGGAAGGCGCAGGCACGTGTGGCAGAGGAGGGGGTGCGGACTCTCGCGCGGCATCCTTCCCCGCAGAGCCGGTGGAGGAGACGGAGGGAGAGCGAGCGAGAGGGAGCTGCGGGGCTGCGCTCCGGGCCATGCACTAGTTCAGCATCAGGTGAGTCCGCGGCGGCTTGCGAGCATGCGGGGTGGGGTCGGGTGGGGGGGCGCCCGGGTCCGCCTCACCTTTCCCTCCACCTGTCCCGTTCCATGACCGGCCCCGATCCCGCCCCTCGCTTGGGACTCCCCCCCCGCAGCGTCTCCCCTCCAAGTGACGTCACCGCCCCCCCTCCGGCCGCCGGCTTTGGTGATCCCGGGTCCCCGGCCGCCCCAAGTGGGTCAGGGAGGAATCCTCCTGGCCGGCCCTGGGAAGCCCCCCCCCCTCGCCCTCGGCCGCTCTCGCTGCCTTTCCACCGTGGCTGGGAAAAGGAGCTCCGGGGATCCCTCTCCCACAGAGACCCAGGCAGGTGGCCTGGCGGGGTTGCAGGTGTGGGCAGGTGGGAGGGGGGAGAGAGGAAGGGGGCACCTGCCCTCCCGGGTGGGAGCCTCCCAAGGGGCTCCTGCGGGCTTCAACCCCTCTGCCCATCCCTGTTTTTAGACAGATTGAGGGCACTTAAGAATAAGGATGCGAGAACGACCCTTTTCCCAGCGTTTTCCTTCAAGCCTTGGGTGGGTTGGGCAGGACCAGCAGGAGGGAGGTGGGCTCCCCCTGGCCTGAAGGTCCGTCCAGTCCTTCTGGCCAGGGAAGGAGTGGCAAGCATGGCCAGGCGGGGGTGGTGGTGGTGGTAATGGTAACACAGCCACAGAGGAGAAGAGTCCAAACATGCAGCCAGCTGGATTGGTCCCTATAGAAAGAACGGAGCAGGGCTTTTGTAACGTTAATGGCTCTTAACGGCCTGTCTAAGACAAAACTGCCCTCCAATTCTTAGCTTAAAAGAGTGATAGACTGGAAGAAATAGACTGTTCCTGGGAGGATTTCTATCTCCCCTACGGAGAGGGTAGCACCTAAGTGCAGAAGAAACAGCTAAACTCTGAAGGGGTGGCGGAGGATGCCGCACTCCCTGCTAATCTGAAGGCCCTCAGGGATGTTGACCCCGTGAGCACAGGCTCCACCATACTACTAACAAAGGCACTGGTGCAGATTCGGGTCAGATTTCAACCTGGAAAGAAAGCAGTAGAGATGCTGCCCAAAGAGGATAAATAAATATGAGGATGCCTTCTTGCTTGTTGCTTCAGGCTCTATGCACTACAGGTATTTGTTAATGGCAACCACACTGTACAAAGCAGTGGCTATCACAGGTTTGCTAAACAGCTACTCACCTGTGGTGAGCGATAACTGCCTTAGGCGATCAGCCAAGAAAAGGACCGATGCCCTTTCTCTTGGTGTTTCTTTTTGATGGGGTACCAGGTCTGAGGGAGAGACAAGGGGCTTGTGAACATGACTATAGGTGCGCAACGTTGGTGGGCTCTCTTTGCAAGGCGGGACAGAGAGAGGGAGAAGGAGAAGCAATGTTTGAGTGCTGGAAAAGGGTGGTGTGCCATAAAACGCGACTGCAGCCATTTTTGCAGGGTTCACGTCAACAAACAAGTAATATGCACTTATTGTGCACAAGCAGGAGTGAAGCAGTAACACACACACACACACCAAAAATGGCAGAGAATGCCAGTTCACAGACCCAAAAAGTGCTGAGAAATTCTCTTCCCCCCCCCCCAGTGCCCTACAGCAATCATGGGCAGCTTGTAAGATCTGATGCCTAAATATTTATTTATTTTATTTATTTTATTTTATTTGTATCCCGCCCATCTGGTCTGTTTGACCACTCTGGCTAAACAGAAATAGCAACCATCCCCCAAAGAAATGCTGCTTCAAAACATGGAATGGTATTTTTGCTGCTTCTAATAAATACTCCCCCCCCCACCACTCTAATATTCTTGGATAAGAAGGGATCAGAGAGGATTGGACTGAAATCTATGACTGGGGGGGGGGGAGAGCCAGGAGAAGGTCTGAAGCAATAGCCCCCTACATTTGGGGCTCCAGATGTTCTGGGTTTCAGCTCCAGATGTTCTGGGCTTCCGCTTAATGTTGGCTGCGGCTTCAAAGTAGCTGGAAGAGCAAACCCTCCGATCTGCTGGTTGGAAGCAGCTGATGCGGCCCGAAGCTAGGCAGATAGGCAACACTGATCAATACCTGGAGTCTGTCCAGGAGGAATCACATGTGCATCCCCAGTATGTAATCCCTGAGGTTTCCCGGAGGACGAGCAGGATATGCATGTGATCAACATATGTCTTCTTCCTTTGCGCAGGATAATTCCCAGTCAAGGGCAGAGTTTCGTAGGGAGGTGGTCCAGTTTCTACCACTGTTCACCAGTCAAAGAAACTCAGCAGGAAGGAAAGGGTGATGGACCACCTGATGAATCTCCTCTACCTGAATTTCTCGGAGCAGCTGAGCCTGTTGGAGGAAAGCGATATGTCCTGCAGCGATTCAGTGGGCAACGGCACCTTCCTGATCGTAGCTTACAGTGCCATCATTGCCGTTGGGCTGATTGGCAACCTCTGCCTGGTGTGCGTCATCGTTCAGCAAAAGGAGATGAGGAACGTTACCAATATCTTCATCGCCAACCTCTCCTGCTCCGACATCCTCATGTCCCTCGTCTGCATGCCCGTCACCGTCATTTACACCTTAATGGACCGCTGGATTTTGGGAGAAGCTCTGTGCAAGGCCAGCCCTTTCGTTCAGTGTGTATCTGTCACGGTCTCCATCCTCTCTCTGGTCTGGATCGCCCTGGAAAGGCATCAGCTCATCATCAACCCGACGGGATGGAAGCCGGCGGCCAACCACGCCTACCTGGCTGTTGCCCTCACCTGGGTGGTGGCCGGCTTCATCTCCTTGCCTTTCCTCTCCTTCACCATCCTGACCAACGAGCCTTTCCAGAACTTAAGCCTCCCTTTCGACCCTTTTGTCAACCACCTGGCCTGCATCGAGCACTGGCCGTCGGACCACCACCGTCTCACCTTCACCACCTTCCTCTTGCTGTTCCAGTACTGCCTCCCCTTGTTCTTCATCATGGCGTGCTACTTCCGCATCTTCCTGCGCCTCCAGCGCCGCAAGGACATGTTGGAGCGGTCCAAAGATGGCTCCAGAGCCGTCAGCCACAGGAAGGTCAACATCATGTTGGCTTGTATCGTGGTGGCTTTTGCTGCCTGCTGGTTCCCCCTCACGGTCTTCAACGCCCTCTATGACTGGGACCACGAAAAAATCTCCGTGTGCTACCACAACTTCATCTTCTCCCTCTGCCACCTGACGGCCATGGCCTCGACGTGCATCAACCCCATCATCTACGGCTTCCTCAACAGCAACTTCCAGAAGGAAGTCAAGGCTTTGCTCTACCGCTGCAGTTGCAGCAACGAGAAGGACAAGTACGAGAGCTTTCCCCTTTCTACGGTCAGCACGGAGATCTCAAAAGCCTCGCTCCGTAGTGGAGGGGGCACCAGCCTCCACGTGTGATGGCCAGGCTCTCGTGCAGTGCCTCCCGACAGCTTGCCAGGACATTCCTTCCTCTGCATCATGGTGTGAGAAGACTGGGAGTATCTCCCTTCTTGGCCTCTTTCTGAATCCTTCGGAACTCTGCCTTCCTTTTGCAAACCAAACTTGTATCAGGGATCATCTGAAACTGTGCGCAGCATCCAAATTACGTGAGTTGCAGTGCAGAGAGAATCACACAGATGACCAGACAGCAGAGTGTGTTGCAGGCTGTAATCCTGATTTAGCTTTGTTGTTGTTTTGTTGTTAAGTCATGTCTGACTCTTCGTGACCCCATGGACCAGAGCATGCCAGGCCCCCCTGTCTTCCATGGCCTCCCGGAATTTGGTCACTGCTGATTTAGCTATCTGTTCCTAAATTTGCCCATGAGTGAAAGTGTTTGGCCAACTTTCCCTTCTGGAGCTTCGGAGATAATTTAGGCACTAAAATGAATGGAAGTGGAAAATGAGATTCATGAAAGCAGCTTAGCCTCAGATCCAAAGTCATTGAGATGCTTCACCGGTTTAAGCCATGGGTTTTTAGATTCCCATGGGGTTACTTAAGAAGCCGATCTGCACAAATGATTCCTTAGAAAGAGAGCTCAAATCAATACCGGCAGGCACATTTTTTTCCGAAAGGTGGCTTGCCCAGTGTGCCTGATCTCTCCTTGCTAGATGCAGATGGAGGACATAGTAGGGGATTTTTACATGGTTTCCATTCAGTGAAGTCAACTCTAGTGGGGTCTAAGTGTCTTGGTTGCTGCCCTCCATAGAGAGAACTTTTTGCAATGCAGCAGGGATCCATGATAGACGTGGAGGAGGTTTTTGGCCAGAGCCAGCCCTAACATTTGGCATAGTGAGTCAATGGGGTTAGCCAGGAGATGCTGACAGCAGCCATGGTGGCTTTCTAGCTATTCCTCCTGAACGCCCCGGCTGTTCTCCTCTGTAACAGACAGACACACAACCTGCCCTGCCTCATTTCAAAAATTAGTCAGCTACTTTAGGTGACATAGAGCCATGGCTCGGTCCTCCAGATGTTTTTGGGCGTCCACTCCCAAATCCCCACTAGTTGGCTATACAGGCTGGGGATTCTGGAAGCAGATGTGAAACACATCTGGAGGAACAAAGAGAGAACTGCAGTATTAGAGGACAATGATCTCATGGCTGGAGGTGAAGGAAGATTAGTTTGCCCATCAAGTCAGCTTCTCTACGGGGACGAGAAAGCAGGTAACACCCTGCCTTTGCCCCATCATTGAGGTTTGGGCTGCAAGACCCCTGCCTTAATTTCCCAGTCGGAACAATATGCATCGCAATTCATTTTCATTGCCCTTTTTGCTGGGAAAGATTAATAAAACTCTTTCCAGCCAGCAGATGCTACACAAAAAGGATTATTTGATGATTGTAATCCATTTGAGGACAATGGGTCTCACTGAAAGATGCCCCTCTAAGAAAGGTGCTAATATTTTACTAGCCTAGGATGCTACATGTTGACCTTTGTTGGGGGAGAGGGAGAGTCCTCAGGCAGCAAAATGTCTTGGGCTCTCCTGAAAAGAGAAAATCCACTCTCCAATATTACGCTGCTCTCTTCTATCCGTAGGCAAAGAGTACATATTACGTAAATATGCAAGTACATATGTTGAGTTCAGTCGTTTCTGCAAAGCTTGATTAAGACCTCTGAATATTCCTTAATCAAGAGGGAATTGGTTTGCCCAGTACTACACGAGCGTCTGCATGCTGTAGTTTGCACACCGGTCCGGAGACTAGGGGAGGTTCAGCGATCTGATGTCGGTGGGGTGGGTTGTTGAATCCACTCCAGCTTCTGGTCTGAATTTTATCTAAGGTGCTGAACCTATTTCGAGGAGTAGAACTCAGCTTCTTGGGTAGCTCCTGTGAAGCTTGAGCAAAGCGACCTCCCCTACTGACTCTGGGACATAACCACCAGTCTCTGCAGATCATTTCAAATACATCAGGAATATGAAAGCGAGCAGGGCCCGGCAAGAAGGCAATGCTGGGTGAAGCAAATGGAGACACTGGGAAAACTGAATGGAAATTCTGGTTGTCTGTACCGGCCAAGTAATTGAAATTGCAAAAAGCAGCTAGATGCATAAGTCATGAGGGTAAGTACAGTTCCTCCCTGCTGGTGCATTTAAAGAGCAGATCGTACAAGTGACAATAAGGTTTCTGTCAGCCCAGGAAATCTTTTAAGGCTAGAAATAGCATAGATGGCATATTAGCTGTCTTACTTGCTTATGAATTTGGCACATACAAAAACATCACCGGTTTTCAGCAAGAATGCCTTCTAAACGCACCACTGAGATCAAACGCTCGAAAACAGCATGACTCACTTTCTTCTGGAGACTTTTCATGAAACGCTTGGGCATTTTCTTTCTTTATTAATAAATAAATAAATAATGAATAAACCTTAGAACTGCAGAGCTGGAAAGGAACTCTATGGATCACCAAGTCCATTCCCTATCATGGAGTTGTTCCAGGGAATCAAACTCCCAACCTCTGGCTCTGCAGCCAGATACATAAACCTCTCTCTCTCTCTCTCTTCCCCTTCTTCCTCCTCCTCTTTCTCCTTCTCCCTCTGGACTGCAGTCTTCATAATTTAGTGGCCCAGTTAGCTGGAGGATTCAGCAAGTTTTAGTGCAAGAAGAAGCACATTTTATCAACTCTGATCAACATGAACAAATAGTTGATGTTACAGAGAAGTCGCTTTTGTGAATTACCCCTCTGATTTGGCTGAAGAAGGGCCGGAATGCATTCACCTGCATGCACGTCACTGGCAGAGACCCCAGCATTGGAAGTCTATGGGTGGTGACTCACTGCCCATCGATCTCAAAAGGATGTTGTCGGAGTTAGTGCTTCATGAATTGTCCTCAAGATATTTTTCCTTTCCTTGAAATAACCACTTGTTCGTTCAGCTTGAGTTTTCCTGCCCACACTGCCATCATCACTCTCTTGTTGTTCTCAAGGTTGTTCCTTCTGCTATGTTTCCTTTAACAGTTGCATTTTTAATCATGTCATCTTTCCATTTGGTTTATGGCTTTAAACACACACGCGCACACACACACACACTTCATGTAGGCTGTTTGAGTTTCTCAACTTTTCACTCTGGGCAAAGAATCCATGATGAGAAAGGAAGTGTAATTCCACCAAAATTGTGTTATTGTTTTGTTTGTTTAAATGTGGAGCTCAAAACCTAAGGCTTAGGAAGGCAGCTTAGCAAAATTCAGAAGCAAATGCATTACAAAGATGAGGGGGTGAGGAACATGCCACACCAACTTCTATCAGCCCTGGCCAACATGGCTAATGTTAAGGGAAAATGGGATTTGTTGGCCATCAGCTTTTGGAGGGTTCCCTATCCTTCCTTGACAGAAGTTGCATAGCACTATTTCACTTCCATGTCTGATCCATTTCTGATCTGTTTCTTAACTGGTTCTCACGCCCTGGCAAAAAAAAATGCTGCAATGTTTGGGACGCTAAAAGCAAATCAGAGTTTTTGCATCCCAGCAATGATGACTATGTTCACGAACATTTACAAGCAAGTCGTCATATTGATAAACCCAAAGCAAGCATGCTGGGTTATTGGTCTCTGTTAAGAATGTGCTTCCAGTTTTTGAACATCAGCTGAATGTATCTAATGTCGAAACCCTCAATCCAGTGATACCTAAATCTAGGTAGGAGCAGATAGGAGATTTCTGGGAAATAGTGCTTTGAATCCATTTTTAAATGTGTCCTCTCTTTAACTGACTAAGCATGGGTCTGTTTTGTGGTGAGCAAAAGAAGAAATATTGTCATCTGCTTTACTACCCGTGCACAGAATGTATCTGTGATATTTTTCAAGAACCTTTGGTTCTTCTAAAGTTCAAAACACCTGAACAGCCAAACTATCTCCCTTCTGGATCTAGAGTGAATTCATGTAGACCAACACAAGCTCCAGTTTTACCTAGGTGAGAGGTGAAGAGGTATATCTCTAAGCACAAATTCAGCTTCAATTCTGAATGTTCTCACCCAGAAATCCTCAGGCATAAAGTAGCTACACTAAAAGGTTGTATTCAGTCACGGCGTCGTGAGAATTATTATTTTGGTGAAGGTACCTAATAAGTGCTTTCCATTACACTTTGCCTGCCTGACCCCATGTTGGTTAGCTTGGGATAGCACTGGTCAACGCTATGAAATTTAGCTGTTTCAATATGGGCTTTTAAAAAAATTGCAACAGAAGGGCTTGAAAACGTTAGCCGTCTTTTGTAAAAGAAAAAGAAAACAATTGTATTGTTCCCAGGGAGTAACTTGGGGATGTTACATCGATGTCTGTCACGCAACTCTCATGCAAATGGTATTATTACATGGAAATATTGTTGATATTATTAATAATCCTCCAGTTATTTGTAGTTCAGTGAGGCAGCTGAGAATTTCCTAGCTCCCACTACAGAATTATAATTCTCAGGATTTCCCTGAGGCAAAGTCATGGTTTTTTAAGCCGTTTTATTCTCCGGTGTTTTGGACATTTACCCGTTAACTCTGCAGAGACAGAAAAAGCAGGCTTTACTTCTCCATCATCATTTCTTGAATTGTAATAATCAAAGTATATTCTGGGGAGAAAGGGTTTCTGTTGTTCAATAGGGTTTATTATATGTTTCTGTCTAAATCCTGCTAAGAAAGAATAAAATAAGTGGCAATTTTGTGCTTTGGTGTGGCTCTTCTTTGATGTGGAATAACTGCATATTTTTTTTCTCCTTGGGCTGCTCCTATCTTCCTTTCCTCCCTTCCATGTCTGTCCTGCATTGTTGTCTAGACCAGTGGCTCCCAGTCTTGGGTCCCTGGATGTTCTTGGACTGCAACTCCCAGAAATCCTGGCTAGCACAGCTGGTGGTGAAGGGCTTCTGGGAGTTTTAATCCAAGAGCATCCAGAGACCCAAGGTTGCTAACCCTTGGTCTACACTACTGTACATACCTCGTGGGGCAGAGACCTGTCAAAAAGGATTCCAATGAGATATTTCAGGAGATGGGGTCTAACTTGTTGGTCTAATATAGAAAAGCCCTCTCTTTAGGTCAGTGGTTCGCAACCTTGGTATCTTGCTTATTGAGATACTCTGATTGTCTGAACGTGGCTATTAAGTTGAAATATGAGTAAGACACCAGCATTTTAAAATCAGCAAGTAGTACAAAGGACTGAAGTCAACAAAAGCTCCACTCCAACACACACACAGAAAATTACATTTTAGCAAGGTGTTTCCCTGGCTTGGTGCTTTCACCGAAAAGGCCCTGCTTCTTGCATCCATCCTCAGTTCTTTGGACAACCCAAGTGGTCACAAGAGCAGAGGCTTTCTATGAAGCCTGGTACCTGCTGGGGTCATTGCTTGCAAGGTTGCATGAGCAACCCAAGATGCTGAACCTATCCCCCCCAAACCTTTCAAGTTTGGATTAAAACCTGGAGTGGATTCACTATCCCTGTGACATGGAAGTCACCAGCTTCCCCTGGATCAGACCATGTGCTCTCTCGACCTGTTGCACTACAACTCCCATCAACCCCAGCCAGCATGGTGATACATCCAACCGATCTAGACAACTGGGGGAAAGTTGACTCATCCTTTCCTGCACTCTTCAGACCCTGCAAATATGATGGCTATCCTGTTTTTGACCCAAATGAAATGTCTGAACTTTCCAAGGCAGCCACTTCTACAGAGCTTGGGGGGGAGGGGAGTTCCTTTTTTGGACTACAGTTCCCAGAATCCCCATGCCACATCTTGTAGTCCAAATTTTTTTTTGCCAATATTTGTGAAACAGGCAACTTCCCAAACTTTATCAATGAGCCTTGGCCTAAGATGGAAGAAGGATGTTTCTTCCCCTCCACTAGATGTTGCACACTGTTGTTGTTGTTATTGTTGTTGTTATTTCTCCTCCTATTAAAACAAGGGGATAGGAAGGTACGTGCCAGCTCCAGACTGGGGAAGATTAGGGGTTTGATCCTGGAGCTCACAGACATAATAAAGAGCCACTGATCTAAAGATTACCCTTCAGGAAGGCCTTCTTATACAGGGGCTTGTGTAGGGTGGCCACAAGCCCTGTTTTAAAAGGAGCAATCCTCCATTTGAAAGGCTGCCAGGAAGCAACGCTGTCTCTTTCAAAGGTGGTCATTCATGCACAGCAGTTATGCTTAAATGACAAACATCACATCTCATTTTGCATCTTCCCATATCAACTAGCTTGTGCAATTGTATGCAAATCACTGTGTTCTATTATCCCCTCCTTTGGGATGAATATCCTCATTTTTGGTGCAACGGATGTGGGCACCCAAATGCTGCTCGCTGCAGGAGAAGCCAAGGGGCAACCTTGCAAGAGCTGAAACGGAGGGACATAATGCCGCTTGCTTCCAGTCTGGCATTTGTTCAAACTGAGTTCCAAAGATCGTAATTAGAGCGCTCCAAAGGGAACGCCAGCTGTCCTTCTCCTTGCTGAGTTGATCGCACCAGCAGGAACATACAATTTCTGTGTCAAAATCCAGGCTATTTGTGAAAGAGAAGACATTATCCCCATTTTGTCTTTAGAAATCCATTTTCATAGAAAAAGCCTCAAAGGGCCTTCCAAAGAGGGGAGGGTCACTGTTGCAAAAAATAAATAGATAACCATTTTGTTTATTCAAAGAATATTTAACCCATTGCAGTCTTGGTGGGGAGGGAGAGTCAGAGGGAGGGCTCCTTTTCAAAGGACTCCTATGGATTCTAATAATCTGTGCTTTTGTTGCACTTTTACAATGTTGAAGCTTTTGTGCTGTGTTTTGTCTTTTCCCCAGTTTTAGAACTAGGATGGCTCCCTGTCTTGCTTTAGAGAAGACTGGTCTTTCTATAGAAGCCTGGCAGCAGACGGTCTTCTGCTTGAGAGATGCCTTAGTCTGATTCTTGTACCAACCCAGCCCGAGGTCCATTTAGAAGTAAAGGCCAGAATCCTCTAGTAACACCGACATCATAAGCTGTTGTTGTTAGGAGCTGTCAAGTTGCCTTTGAGTTATGGTGACCCCATGAATGAGCAACATCCAAAATTTCCTGTTCTGAACAGCCGTGTTCAGTAGTTGCAAACATGCCTATGGCTTCCTTTAGGCAGGCAGTCCGTCTCACATTTGGACTTCCTCTTGTCCTGCTGCCTTTCACTTTTCCCAGCATTATTGTCTTTTCTAAAGAACCCTGCCTTCTCATGATGTGCTCAAAGAAGGGCAGCCTCAAATACAACATTTTTGCCTTCAGAGATAGTTCAGGCTTGGCTTGATCTACGTAGAACCCATTTGTCTTTCTGACAGTCCAAGGTATTGTCAAAACTCTCTTCCAGCACCATGTTTCAAATGGATCTCTTTTTTTTTCCTGTTAGCTTTCTTAACTGTCCAGATTTCACAACCACACATGGTGGTCAGAAATCCATCATACACAATTATTGAAGGGATACGGTCTGTTTAGTTAACTATTGCATGTATTTCAGGATATTTTAATAGGTTTGTGGCCAGAGAACCATAAGAACAGAAAGACGGATCCTCAAAAATAGCTTGTTAGCAAGAGCAAATATTATTATTAAACATCTGTACAGCCGACTCAATGGCCAGCACATAGGTTCCCTGGACATTTGAACGGGAAATACCATGCATCTACTGTATTTAAATTAGACTGAGGCATTTCGGTCTAATTTCTAAATGTGTGCCTAGACGTGTAAATTATCACAAGCAAACATTTTGCAAATCTATCTCTTCTTTCCTTCTCGGTTATGATCAAGTACGGCTCTCTTCAGGCAACCTATATGAATCATACTATTGTATGTTTGGCCCCGGGAAAGCCAGTAAAAGGTTGGATTGAAGACGTGGATCATGTCCACAACACTTTGCATCGAAGAAAAGACACTGCAAGAGTTTGCCTCGGTTTTCTGTTAATGCTTGAAATGGATTCTTGCTTCCCCAAACATCACGGTGAGCTGCGGCTACATCGGGTGGATAAAAATGGGGCAAAATGGCCCTGCCAGGCAGAAGAAACTTTCTTCAGGTGGCTTTGAGGAAAGAACAGAGGAAGCCCGCATTTGGGGTCTGGATGGCCCAGGAGAGCCAGTGCACCATCGGAGATGCTCCATCGGAGTTTTCCAGGTGGAGAATACTCAGAAGTTAGTTTAGTGTGAGGGACAATATGTGGCTAATGAGTCACATCTCTCATACCGAATCATGTGGTGCAGTCCATGACTCTGGACTGACTTAGGTGCCCCCCCCAGCCAAGCTACTATGGCCTTGAAGCTCACAGGAAGGGGGGTGCAGGTGCCTTAGTGAAGGGGGGGGCAGCTTTGTTTTTGACTACCACCGCCACAGATCCCGGAGCTGATGAGGCAAAAGATCTGGTGGTTGACGTCAGAGGGGCGCTTGAGCCTGCTCAGCTGTGTCACCTCACAGAGATCTGTTATTCTTCAAAGTCTGCAGCTGACAAGGAAGAAGGAAGGAGAGCAAGGGGGGGAGGCATGAGGGAGGGAAATGGTTCCTTCAAGAACGGATGGCCCACACATCAGCCAAGGAGGTCTTTTGAATGGGGGGGGGGAGAAAACCTCAATACACCAATTCCCAAATTCTGACCAAGTTGGATCATTTTTCATGGCATTCTGAATTTTTCTGAGACCGAGCTATTTTCAGAACAGTGCACCGTGCCTGTTAATCAGAATGTCTTGGAAATGTCTTCTGGGAAAGGACTTCATATAGAAATGCTCCATGTGGAAAAGACAGAAACCAAACCAAACAAACAAACAAAAAGAGAGACCTTCTGTTTACCTAGTGATCCCCTATCTTGTAACCTTGAGACTAGACTTCAGCAGGGCAATAAACATGGAGCTGCCTTTGAAAAAAGTCTAGAAATAGCAGTCAGTATAAAAGGCAGCTGCTGGAGTAGACCAGGATATTTCTAATGCCAGGAGAAGATCTGTTTGTTTTCCCAAAACATTTACTGTTTAAAGGAATGTTGTTATTTGGCTTTATTGCTACTTCTGTTCTGCTGTTTTACTTCTTGTTTTCTGTTACATTTTATTATGTTTTTTTTATTATGATGGTTTTTTTTTTTACCATAAACCATCCTGGTTATAAACCTTTAAATTGATGGGTAGGCCAAGAGGGTTCCATCGTCTATGCTGCCATCCAAAGGCATTCTGGCCCCCAGAAAAGGCTGCTCCTTATGTCGGGAGATGGGGAAGGTTGTACCAAAACCAGCTCAGGATTTTTGCTGAACGGTGGACATGAAAAAGGATTCGTTTAAAGAAAACAATTCCTACACAGGTTGCTAGACCAGTCAGCCACTCTGCAGCTGTTGTTTAACAAGAAAAATATCCACATGCGTCAAATGCAATCATGAATTATATGTGTTGTCTAGTCTGACATTAAATTTTGCACCAGACAATTCCAGACCGGGTGAAAAATCCAAATAAAAAGGGAAGGAAACAGAATGGGTGCTCTTTCTGGAAAGGTTTTGACACCCACCCACCCCCCAAAAAAGGGAGAATGATTATTTGTCCTGGAAGGCCCCTATGGATAATAATTCTCCTCTAGGAGTTTTCCAGTTTTTAGAAACATCTAGTTTTTGAAAATCACAAAATCATAGTATTTTGAGAAAATGACACAGAGGGTTTTTTTTGGGGGGGGGAACAGGGGGAAAGAATTTGCCCTCCAATCCTCTGAGCTTGCCCACCTTTGCTATAGAATGGAAAAGCACACCAGAGCTGCTGAGAGGCAAATGCATGTTCATATAAAATACTTATGTGGCTCTCAAGAATTTTCTGCAGATGCTTCTTGAATTTTGAAGCAGGCTGTCTGGCATATAGGGGCGAGAAACTAGGGAGGGGTGGTGGGATGGTGTTTAGGAAATGTGAGGTTTTTTGACCTTACATGCCATCTGTTAACTCCCTTCTGACTTATGGTGACTCTATGAAATTAGTGATTCCCAAAAGGTCCCATCACACACAGGCCTGTTGGTACATTTTCCCCACATGGTCCTGGAACCGCCGAGCTGTAGCAACTCAACGGCTTTCGACCCTTCCCTTTGAGGGTCCTTGGGGACGAAGAAGAAGCGCAATTCATTTCCTTCCTTCCGCTTTCTCCTTAGCCGATAAATCCTCGGGACACCTCTGGCCTCCTTCCTTCCCTGTTTTGCTGGGATGCAGCTGGTTCTTAAGGCAGGCTCAGGAACGTGACCCAGATGAAGGAAGCAGGGAAGCTCAACATTCCTTAGAACAGCTGCAGGGCTGGGTGTGCGGGGAGAAGGAAAAACAGCAAATTCCAGAGTGCCCTTTTGCTGAGTGATGACGGCCAGGGGCTCAAGAAAAGGGCTGTTTTCTAAAACCACTCCAAACCTGCTTAGGATCAGGCTCTAAATAAGCATCCCTCCATGGAGAGCCATGGAGGAAAGCTGTTTTCCAGCTTAATGCGCATAGTTCTTTTGCCTTGGTGTTATCAGAGTGTGCACGGAGCTAATATATCCAGAATAGCCAAATATAAACGGCCGTTGGGCTGTGTGTTGTTCCTTGCATCAACGTTTTCTGCTTCCGAGGCATTAATTTTACCCAAGCTCAAGGGTGCCGTTATTGAACAGATGCAATAACTGTACTTACGAACTACCTGCCTATGAGCTCACCACTCTAGCAGCACAGACGCATGGGGTCTCGTTACTGCAAATCATTCGTTGATCCTCCTGGTTTTGTTTCTGGGTTGTTATTAAGCTGAAGGCAGGCAGCCACTTAAGTGCAGGGTGTTAAAAATGGACAATGTTGGGCCGCAGGGACCCAGGCGGCTATGAAAGCTCCATCGACGGTGAGTCATTCCGTTTTGTAGGTTTCTTTGCGCGACTCTGAACTGGTTAGAGCCATCCAAAGGCAGCACAGCTTGGGGATGGGTGCTAGTCCAGAAACAGCAGCACTGGCAAGCTCTGTCAAAATGGAAGGTGATGAATCAAGGGCTCAGCAGCACAGTCATGGCAGAAGGGAATGAAAAGCACCTTCCCCACCACCACCACCATGCCATCAGAGGAAAGCTATGGGAAAAATGTGCTCATCTCACCCAAGCCTTCTTAGTCACTCCCTGGGGCTTGGCGGCCAGTTCTATCATCCTATGTGAGAGTAGCAACAAGAGTCACCATGGTTTGTGGCCAGGTAGCCATAGTAACACACCTTTTGAGCCCACTAGATGTGGTCATTACCTGTGTTAAGGATGGGTGCATAAATATCAGCTTACCTGGAGGTGCTTGACCCTCCCTCCCAGCCTGGTTGCCATAGGGCCCTGAGAAGTCTCTTTTCCAAAGAAGAGGTTGTCATAGAAACGGCTTGTATGGTTTGTATGGCAACTGTATTTCGTTTATCGCCCCGTCCAACTGGACTGTGTTCAAACGATCTGTGTGGAAAGCCTGTGTATAGAAGAATCACGAAGGGGTGAGAATGGCGTAGGTCTTGGGTGGACTTCACTGGCCTACACCACAGGGCAGAGATGATGCCAGCAGTTTCAGTACAGCTAATTTGAGCGAAAAACACTCCCAGAATGTCTTTATCGGCATGAGAATCATAGTCCAAAAAGTAACTTTTCCAGTCTACTGGAGAGGGCATGTCTGTAAGAAGCTGATGCACACAAGAGAGTTTATCGTTCAGCTAGTACTAAATGATGTACAGTATATACATACATTTGTCAGAAGGTGCTTCTCCATTGAATAACCCTCAAGGCAACTTACAAAAGTAAGACACAGTATATACAAACCCTAATAGCCATTTGTCCACACCCCTGCGTCAGTAGCAACAGGCAGCAAGTGCTTCCTAGGGCAGACATTGGGCAAGTTACTTTTTTGAATTACAGCCCCTCAAGTCCCCCAACCAGCACAGCTGGGAATTATGGTACTTGTGATTTTAAAAAGTAAGTTTTCCAAGCTGTCCCCATAGCATCTGGCTGCAGGATCTGAGTGCCCTTTGTCATTAAGAGAGGGAGAGAGAAAAGGGGAAGCCGACCCCTTGCAGCTGCTCTCCAGCAGTAGCCCAAGTTCTTTTGCTGCCTGAGGCAAAGAACAAGGTGGTCTCCCTTTCTGTTCTTTATACAGCAGCCAACCTGGTTGCCAG
Organism: Pogona vitticeps; assembly: GCF_051106095.1. Classification (NCBI taxonomy): domain Eukaryota; kingdom Metazoa; phylum Chordata; class Lepidosauria; order Squamata; family Agamidae; genus Pogona; species Pogona vitticeps. The sequence continues at coordinate 2,887,728 of NC_135790.1, forward strand.
AGGAGGTAGCCGAGCTGAAGGAGAGAGGGTGAAAAGGCAAAAGTTGTGACTCGGAGATTTCTCCTCCAGCACCTTCCTGCTGCCTCCCACCATTTGCCACCTGAGGCACCTGCTTCCATGTGCCAAAGGAGAGGGCCAGGCCCTGCTGCTTTCTGTCCTGGCCCTCTTCCATGCCAAGATGTTCTCCTCTGAAGCCACTGGATGCCCCATCCCATCGGTCTCTCCGTCTCATGGCCAGTGGCAGGGGCCCCCAGGAAAGGGCCTTCAGCACTGCAATTTCCTGGGGCAACTACTGGGGATTCAGCAGCCAGCAAAGCCCTCGGATCTTCCTCCGTAAGAGAGGCAAGTGTATTTGAGACTTGTGCAAGACACCTTTGTGCTAAAACCTGAGAATTCAAACAGCAACACTCTTGAGATATTTAAACGGGAAACCCAGTTCTCTAGCAAGCTCTCATATGCAAGCTACAACAGAATGAATAAGCATGTCCCAGGGATCGAGCCCTGCCAAACAAACCTCCTGTTTCTCAGATGACCCCTCCAAAGACTGTTTGTTGGTCATCATGTGGCCCTTTCAGGACAAGAAATGTCCTGTTTTTAAGCATCATCTTATTTCAAAGACAATCAAGTCTCAATATACCTATACTACAGTATTGCTGTTATAGCCACTAGTCATGCCAGCCACAGAATTCTAGAAGCTGTTGTCCAGAAAAGTAACTTTTCCAACTTCTGAAGATGCAGACTTCTTCCCCCACCCCCTCCAATCACTCTACGAATGGCCCTTGAGTTCTTCACACCCTGTTCTGTTAACACAATGGCACCAAATTGGAGTCAAAACAGGCTGTTCATATTTTTGCACTAACTATGGGCTGTAGACAGTGTCAAGCCTCGTGTGTGAAAACACCCTCAAGTACATCAAGTACTGCTCTGTGCTTGGCAGGGAGACTTATTCTAATTCTGGAATAGCAGATTAGTGAGGTTTTCCTGTAAATCTGAGGATTATGATGCTCCCTCCATCATACGTACTGTATATGCTTGCGCTGAAGCATTTCTTAACTTCTTGCATAGCTAACAGCACACATCCGCGATCCCAAGAAGCTGCTCACGAGTAAAACCTAAACCTCTTGCAAACCTGGCAATCAAACCGATTTTGGAGCTGGGTGCTAAGAACAGCAGAATTCTCTCCACTGTTGCACCAAGGCTAACTGGAGGGAGGCAGAGGAATCCAGAACTGATTTAAGTACTGTGGTCCCTGAAATAAATCTTTTTTTTTTTTTGCCATGGCCTAATGCCTTATTAGTGTGGAATTGCTGAGATGCAAATAAGATCGTCTTGCAGTTGCAGTTCACGTACCTATTAGGCAGTATCACCTCTTAGGTTGGGTCGGGTGCCACCGTCACCATTGATCCAATGCCACCATCTTGTGGCAAAAATCTGTCACTGCTTAAAGTCTTAAAACTAGTACAGTATAACAGAGGTTGTTAAGCATGTGTGAAATGACTTTATCCTGTATTCCTTCGAAATGGTGGATCGTTCTCCCTTTAGAGTCAAGACTGGTCTCTGATCATTCATCTTTATTTACTGGTTACATTTAGAGTCTCCCTTTTCTCCAGTGAGCTCAAGGTTCGCCTCCTCACCACAGCACTGTGAGGTGAGTCAGGAGCGGAGCGAGAGCGAGGGGTTTAGGCAGTGGTGTAGTGGAAAGAGGGCTCACAGGGCCAACGCCCTAGACATTATAGACTACCCCTCTCAGTCTTTCAGATTTCCCTCTGAGCTCACCTGCCATCTTCACAGCAGTTGGAAGGGAAATAGATTTTCCTGTGATGTTGGTGCAAGCTATCCTTAGTAGTAATGAGTTTGATGAAGGCTACCCCTTTATACTACTATCCTTGTTGTAAAGCACAGAATTTGAGAGAAGTTGGCCTTTGATGGGCAATTAAGAGCCATTAGCCTTAGAGAAGTCTGGCTCAGTCGTACTAAACCACCTGCTGGCATTTTTATGGAGCAGGGTGCCTATCAGAACTGCCATGGTCCCCTGCACTTCCGAATTTATTACTACACTGCTGGAGTCAAGGCATTCTAGTAAGTTTTACAGTTCACCAGGGGCAGAACCCATGTCTTCCAAGCCTCAGTCCAATACACTAACCATTATACCCTGCTGGCTCTTTTTGGGAAGGCAGTCTTCTTCAATCATGTCTGAAGCAATCCACAGCGGCTTCTGAAGTAAAGGATCTGCCAGCAGGAGGCTGTCGTTGCCCAGGGAATACCTGAATGTGTTCACAGTTCTCCCATTCTTTGGGAAGGCACATTCCATGTCCCCCGGAAAGGAGACAAGAGCCATTGTTTCAGTTCGATTCTTTGCTGTAGTTCCAGAAGGCGCAAACAAGGTCTTTAGCAGAGAAGTCCCACACCAAACCAGGATTCAATGGGAACAAGTAAGGGAATGTGGTATCAGATGGGTGTCGCCATGTAGCGCAGAAACCATCACCATCCAGAAAGGCAGCATTTCTATGATCTGGGCTAAATCTCCAGGCAGCCAAGCAAAGAAAGATATTTTCTCCTGTTCCTATCACTTTCCTTGGAACCTCCAAAAGAAGAATCTATCTTTAGAGAGCTGTCGACATCTGTCCCCCTGCACCCTTCTTCTGGCCCCCAGGATCAGTTAGCTCTTGTAAGGCTAATACCTCCAGGATCCACTTATAGGCCGGTCTATGCAGACAGCAGCAGCTGGGGGCGTTTGAGGTATGTGCCCATAGCAGGCACAGAATAAAAGTTAAGCAGCAAAGCGGAGGGGGCAGGGTGGATTTAAAAAAAGCATTAAACAGAAATACCATAAACTTCCGCAGCACTGTAAGACAAATGCATTGGTTAGCACACCAGTTTATATTCAATTTCCAATTTTTTAAAAAAAGAAAAACTAAGCAAAGGTTCCAGAAAGAAAAACAAGCCTCTAAAGTGAGTAAAACCTGTCCAGGGAAATACCATGAAATAAGTCAACATTCTACAGTACTGACATTGGAATCATCCCAAATGGCAGTTTTGATTCCATGTGATGATGCCACCACGAGATGAGAGCAGAGTTCACCATGCAGCTCAAGAACCCTCCTTCAAACACACTCTCACACACCCTTCATTAAAAGATATTTATTTGTTCCACTGTTATGCCTCCAAGCCAGAGCCTGGAAAGGATTAGAATAGAAAGAATGTCCCAGCCAGGATGTCCAGTTGAGTGGAGGATTCTGGGTGTTGTTGTCCAAAAACATGATCCCATTAAGATCTGGTTCCACTTTAAAGCATATGGAAGTACAAAGAACGCATGGCCAGGTTTTCCTTCAGCCTGAGGCCTTCAGATGGGTTGGGTTACAACTCCCATCCTAACTACAATAAGGGGATGGTAGGAGTTGGAGTCAAACTAGAAGAACATATCTCCCCTTGTCTAGCACTTGTGTGTGAGCATGAGAAACTGCCATGTTTCTCTCTGAAACAGGACATATATTTTCTGACGGCATCAATCAGAGGAAGACGCTGGAACAGGTTTTGCAGTTTTCATAAACTGCACAAAACTACAGTAACTGATGGTTTGCTGTGTAAACTTAACATTAGAAGCAACAGAGGTATTGTTTCTCTTTTGTTACCTGATCAGCTAGTCCTCCTGCGCTCCCTCTGTCTTGCCTAGTTCCACTAGGGCAAAAGATTTTAGCTTCGCAGAGATATTGTGCTCAAATTACTGACACCTCAAAGGGGGGGAAAAGGCAAAAACATATAGATGACTGGGTTGTTTTTTGTTTTGATTGGCTATCTCAGTGTGTTGAGACAGCCTTGTCTCATTAAGAACACATAATTTCAGACCTATTTGTTGCACCCCTAAAGCGAACACAGAAGGTGGGGATGGGAAAAGTTTTTATAAGAGCTTCCTTCCTGGGTCTCTCTTGTTCAGTCTTCTGCATTCAAAAGCAATAAAGAAGCAGTTCTGGGAGTATGATATATAGGCCTTAAAGCAGTCAGTAATCTTCTGTTGTTTCTCTTACTATTGACTACTCAGTAATGCCGCCTCTGAGGTTTGTTTAACTACTAAGTATTTACTTTATTTATTTATCATTATTAACTTTATTTATTTATCATTATTAATTATATAGTTAATATTATTATTACTTATTGGTGATTATATTACCATTAATATAATTAATATTATCAATTATTCATTCAATACATGTTTATTTTTTTATTAAGTAAGAACCTGTCTTCAGGTGCCAGCCGGGGAAGCAGTCATGGCTGCTCCTGCACCATGGAAGAGCAAAGCTGAGCTCCAGAGCACACCTGAAACTTACCCGGAGTGATGCAGCAGAAAAGATGTGCAGGAGAGAAAACCTATCCCTCAGAAAACATTGCTCTCCGTTATTGATATTTCCATTGAGAAATCATGGCATTTAAACTTGGGTTTTGGGAGGCGGGGGGGAGGCGGTCTTAAAACCCAACCGATCATGGTGATGTTCTACCGCCAGAGGCCTCCCAAGTCCATCCCTTAAAAAAACAAGCAAGCCTCAGTAATAGATTAGCTCCCCTTCAAACACAAGTCAGCTAACTGAGAGAAGGAGCATGGTTAGGATTCCCAGACAAGGCGCCTGGCAGCCACTCCAGACCGTATTCCTTTTTCAGCATTAGGTACTACCCAGGCAGCTCTTGAAAGGTGGGAAGGGGCAGGAAAGCAATGCCCCCCCCAATAAAAAGACCTTCTGGATCTCGCTGACCTCCTTTGCCTTCTGCAGCTGGTGAAAATGACTTTGAGGGCACAAATGGTCACAGAGCACACTTCAGTCCTGCTCACAGGATGGGACACAAATGAAATAAGGCTTCAGCAGAAGGCATTCTTGCCAGGAAGTTTTTGTTTCCGCAGTGGAGAAGCCCTTGCTTGATACTGGTTCTGCAAATCTTTAAAAAGTGTAGATGGTTATCTCTGAAAAGGAGATCTGAGTGCCTGAAGTGGCTTCCTGAACTAATACAGGAAGTATGAACACCCAACCATTCTGTAAATTTGCTGACACACATATACAGTATATGTTCGCACACATGCACACAAGGTCCAGTTGAGGCTTTTTCTTCTTCCTCTTCTCCACCAGGAGACTCAAAGCAAAGGCACTTATTTTAAGTTTGGTACTATATGTAATCAGTTTGACTAGTCAGTTCACATTTGTTTGGTGAAGTCTATCTCCTTCAAGTTGCCAGTTCCAAATCCTGAGGAGCATGTAGCTTCATGGGTTATGGATGGGAAATTTCAGCCCGTGTGATTTTCCCCTAGTCTAGTCCTGAAGTGGCAGAAAAAGCTACACCTGGCAGACTTTTATTTTAACTTATGAGTCTTTGTGGTTCCTGTGCTGCCATGTTTGGAACCATATTACGATGGTGTGGCTGGCATGTCTACATCATCTACACTTCCAGAGTTCCCTTAACTGTCTGCTCCCCTTCTTGCCAAAAGTTCTTCCTGTTCCTGGATGACAGTATGCAATACAGTACGCTTCTCAAATGTTCTTCTCGGTTGGCCCCTTCCGCAATTTCCACGGTTGCACCACCTGCTGTTTTCCCAATCCCTTGCTTCCTTCACTTAAGACCAAAGCACACATTAAGGCGAATGCCCCTTCCTCCGTTTTCCCTTCCACAATGCCACTTTCAAAGATACATGCTGCAGAATCCAAACTTGGACATCAGGCCCATGTTTATTTTTCAGTGACCAGTCAGAAGACAAAGCATGCTACATGCAAGATAGGAAGCTGAAGGAAATCACATGCCCCGACAAACGGAAGACTTTCTCCACTTGGAGGAGCACCTCTTCTAAATACAGGCTAAGTGGATTAGTTTGACTTCATTTCTTTTGGCCTTCCTACATCTGGAGTGGGAACTGGGGGCTTTTTGCTCCTTCAGACGTTAACAATACCAGGTCCCATAATCCCCTTTATCACGGTCTCCAGTGTCTGGGGCTGATGGGAGCTGTAGTCCAGCCTCTCCTTGGGGCCCCAACTCAGCCCGTTTCTTGGGCAGAGTTAAGTGAGGTGGGGAGTTGAAGAAGAAACCCACCCGGCCCTTCTCGCGTGTCGCTCTACTCCGACATTCCGTCTTGACTGCTTCGTCAAGAGTTCTGACAGAACTCTGGGGCTTTTGGGGTCGTGAGGAGAGGCCGGATTCCCCTTTGTGTGTTCCTAAGGCAGAGAAAGGGGGTTGATGAGGGTGAGAGAACCTGTGAGGCGAACGCAAGGCGGGAGGGAAGAGAGAGAGTGAGAGTGAGAGCGCGAGAGGCCACGGGCGCTGAGGCGGCGGATTCTCCTGAGGCAAGAACGACGACGACGACGACGACGATGACGCGCAAGCTGAGGCGAAAGCGCGCCCCCGAGGGAGAGCGAGGGCGAAGGGACGGACGGACTGGACGGACTCCCCTCTTGTCGCAGAAGGGGAAGGGAGGAAGGGAAGGGAAGGAAGCGGGGAATCAAGACGTAGAGGCGGCGAAGAGGGAAGGGAACGGCCGGCAGGAGGGCGGACGCGAGCGAGCGAGCGCGCGCCCGTACGCACGCACGCACGCACGCTGAGGCAAAAACACGGAAGGGAAGCGCCTCGCGCTCACGTCCCACCTTCCCCCCCTCAAAACCGCCCCTCCCCCCCCCCGCGCGCCTGACTCCCAACCTTCTCCCGCCCGCCTTTTGTGAGGCCAAAGTAGAAGAGGCGGGGCTTTTAAGTTGGAAGCTGGCGCTCGCTTCCGGTTCAGGGGGGGGAGGAGAGAAGAAGGAACGGGGGGGGGCTGTCGCCATACTGGCCAGCAAGGCTGGCACCTCAGCCGGCCACCGGAAGTGGGTCCTGCCCGCGAGAAGAGGAGGAGGAGGAGGAGGGAGAGGGCGCCAGCGAGCGGGGGGGGGGGGAGCGGAGAAAGCGCGCGCGTGCGTACACGGGGACGCGCCAGGCGGCACGGAAAGGGAAGAGGCAGGCGCGCGGGGGCGCGTAGGGGAGGGAGGGTGTCTGCGCGTGCGCGCTCGCCCGCCCCGCTCTCTCTGCGTGCGCGTGCGTGCAAGGGAGAGCGCGAGCGTGTGTGTGTGTGGAGAGAGGGAAAGAGAGCGAGAGAGAGCGAGCGTGTGAGGAGAAGGAGGAGGAGAGCCGGAGCGGACGGGCGGGCGGACGGACGGACGGGGGCGCGGGCAGGCTGGGCCTGACGACGGTGGCTGAAGGCATCGGAGGAGGAGGAGGAAGACGGAGAAGATGGCGGACGGGGACAGCGGGAGCGAGCGAGGGGGCAGCGGGAGCGGCGGCGGCGGCGGTGGCGGCGGGCCCGGAGGCGGCGGCGGCGGCGGGGGCTTCCAGGGACACCGCGGCGGCGGCGGCGGGGGAAGCGGCGGCCCGGGCCCGGAGCAAGAGACGCAGGAGCTGGCCTCGAAGCGCCTGGACATCCAGAACAAGCGCTTCTACCTGGACGTGAAGCAGAACGCCAAGGGCCGCTTCCTGAAGATCGCCGAGGTGGGCGCGGGGGGCTCCAAGAGCCGCCTCACCCTCTCCATGGCCGTGGCCGCCGAGTTCCGCGACTACCTGGGCGACTTCATCGAGCACTACGCCCAGCTGGGGCCCAGTAGCCCCGAGCAGCTGGCCCAGGCCTCGCCCGGCGGAGGAGGGGAGGACGGCAGCGGAGGCGGCGGCGGCGGGGTGGGGGGCCCCCGGCGGGCCCTGAAGAGCGAGTTCCTGGTGCGGGAGAACCGCAAGTACTACCTGGACCTCAAGGAGAACCAGCGCGGCCGCTTCCTCCGCATCCGGCAGACCATCAACCGCGGCCCGGGCGGCGGCGGAGGCGGCGGCGGCGGCGGGCCGGGCTTCCCGGGAGGCCCGCCGGGCCTGCAGAGCGGCCAGACCATCGCGCTGCCCGCCCAGGGCCTCATCGAGTTCCGCGACGCCTTGGCCAAGCTGATCGACGACTACGGCGCCGACGAGGACGAGCTGGGCGGCGGAGGAGGCGGCGGAGGGGGGTCCCGGCGGCGGCGGCGGAGGCCCTTACGGGGAGCTCCCCGAGGGCACCTCCATCACGGTGGACTCGAAGCGCTTCTTCTTCGACGTCGGCTGCAACAAGTACGGCGTCTTCCTGCGCGTCAGCGAGGTGAAGCCCTCGTACCGCAACGCCATCACGGTGCCCTACAAGGCCTGGGCCAAGTTCGGCGGCGCTTTCTGCCGCTACGCCGACGAGATGCGAGACATCCAGGAGCGCCAGCGGGACAAGCTCTACGACCGACGAGCCGGACCCGCCGGGCCGGGCAGCGGCAGCGGCGCCGGGGACGACTCCGACGGCGACGACGTGGACGACGACTGAGCCTCGGCCCCCGCGGTGGCGGCGGCGGCGGCTTTTGCTTCTCCTGCTTCTTCTTCTTCTTCCTCCTCCTCGTCCCACCACCTTCGCCCTCCACCCCACCCCATTCCCGCCCCAGCGGCCCCCCGGCCCTTCCAGGAGACTTGCCACCCCACAGGAGGGAGAGAGGAGGAACCGGATGGAAACGGGAGCGGCACCCGGCTCCCCCTTCCTCCTCCAGCTTTCTTCCCTCCTCTTCCTCTTTCCCTGGCATCGAGGAGAAGAGGAGAGCGAGCTGCTACAAGAAGATTGCCTCGTTAGACCCACCGACCTGCACCACTTCACACAGATCCAGATTTGCCCTCCAAATTTCTACCGCCCCTGACATCCTTATTTTCCCCCCGGGATACAGCATCTGCCGGCCAGTTGGCCCATCCTTCAAGACCTGTTTCTGACATCAACCAGGTCCTGCCCTACATAGAGGAATGCTCATGACCTCAGTTGACCTCCACCCTTGCCCACCGTGGAGAATATGGATCCCTTCCATCTAAATCTACCCAAGCCTTCCAAGGCTCCTCATCTGCCTAAGGACTGAAATATATATATTTATATATTTTTGGAAGAAGAAGAGAAGGTACTTGGATCGCATCTCCTTCTCTCTTTCCTCTTCCCTTCACTCCAGCATGTTTTTCCCCCCAGTTGGCATCTCTCCACTCTTGAAACCAGCATTCTGGAGACTATATGGCCACTGAGCACATTTCGAAGGAAGGGGAGAAGCCGCCACAACTTTCCACATCAGTGGGTGAGGGTTGGGGGGGGAATGCAAAGCCCAAGGGGGCCACTTCTAAAGATCAGTCGTCATAGACATAGCCCAGCAGAAGTGGGGTTGGGGGTAAGGAGGGGGGACATAAAGGGTGGGTGAACACAGAGTTTTCAACAAGAAAGCAGGGAAGGTGGAAACTATCTGGACCAACGTCCATCATTGTAGTTTCCCCTTTCCAGAATTGTTTGTCTTAATTTTGGGGTGAAAATTGCTAAGCTCCAGTTGCCTGGACTGGAATTGATAAGCAAATTAGCTGGCAGGTTCTGAAGATCCCTTTTTTAAAAGAAGAAGAAGAAGAAATGGGGGTTGCAGTCAGGCAGGTTAAAGAGAAACAGGCATAAAGCACAAGGAATGCAGAGTGTATTGGTGGCTACTCACTGAAGTTCTTCCCCTTCTCTCCAAATAAGGTGAAAGAGCAAATGGCTTTAGTAGTTGGTGGAAATGGGAGCTGCTTTTCTGCAAGCTTCAAAAGATGATCTTGTCAAATGAGTGGAATCTGGCTTGTAGGCTGGGTTTTTTGGAAAAAAAAGACACTTAAATTGGTAATTCGGCCAAGGAAACCTGGCTCTGGATCTGTGAAAAGGTTAAGAAGGAAACTGAAGACTTCTTTCATCGTGCAAATAAGCGGGACATGTTTTATGAAAACAGATGGCTCAGGTTCAGAAGTCCAGCATCAGTTATTCTTTTAACAATTTTTTTTTCCAAACGAAAAGTGAACCCAGTCCATTTTCTTCGTACCTCACATTCTGTTAATGGCAAAGCTGGCAAGAATGGTTTGATGGGATGGGTCGCTCAGAGCAATGCATGCCCTGTGGGAGCTTAATAGTCATCGCTAATACAGAGCAGAATCAAACCGACAAAGTTCTGTGACAATGAACATTACCCTAGCAGCAGTTGACCACCTGCAGATTTTATTAAAGACTGGCTACTGCCAACTTCTCTAGCTGTCTTGCCCAAACAAAGTTGGGTCTCCCTGCCCAAAGAATTTCCTCATCTATATTTTAAACGGTTTCTTACCTAAAACGATATTTTTTTAAATTGAATGAATTCAGTCCTATTCCCTCTGAAAGGAGTTTTTAGATACATTATATACTAGCAACTTTGAATTGAATGGGAATTACGCTGTTCATTACAAAGTTTCGGGTATTATTTGTGCAACATTTTAGAGGCAAGTAAACCTTCCTCTACAGTCTTTCTTTCTTTTTAATTGTGCATGCCTGTCCTTTATTTGAGCTGCCTTTTTAATTTATTGCATACCCATATTACCTTATTTTGGTATTAATCTTATCTATGCTGTCTTTGTTTTGTATTTATTAGAAAGCAAGGAGACGTAAAAACCATTTTCTCACTCAGTAGTGACTGTGGTGGAGAAATTGGCTAGAATTTTTTAAAAAATGAAATTGATTTCTCTTTAGCTGTTATAAAGATCAGCAAATAACATCAGAATAGTTTACCACAAAATGTTCAGCACACACATGATTGTCTATTTTAAAGCTCGTTCTTTACTCCCAGTGACCGTGGTAGATCTTTTTATGATATCCTTGAAGAAACTTTATTTCCATTTTTCTCCGTTGCAAAGAACTTGTTTCCTGAATTGTAATGGGAGCAATAGTATTTCTTGATGTTTTAATTACATCTGTATACTTGTACTGTATTTTTGTACTCTCTAAGGCAGCTGTTTTCAATAATGTCCTGCTGTATTTACCTATGTATTTTTGTTCAAATGTATGTAGTTCTTTGCTTCGGAGAACAATTTTCACCAACAAAAGTTTCAGCGTGCAGATTAACTGGGATAGCCGCAGCCCTCTAGGACTGCGGGAAAACTCTGCTTCACTAATTAGAGATTTAGGCAGCAATGAAAATTGAGGCTGCAGAAGCTTGGTGTATATTGCTATAACTCTTCACTCGTTTTAAAACAGTGTACAATACTTGTATAGACCAACAATGTTTTGTTGCTTCAGTGGTATTTGGGTTTTTTTGGATTTTTCCCTTCTGTTGCTCTGCTGCTGTGAGCCGATTAAGTTCTTGCAAAGATGCAGTACCCCTCCTTGTCAGGAGATTTTTTTTCTTTTTTCTTTTTTGGCTGAATTGCAGTAACTAGCCTTACCTTTGTATTATGTGGTAGTGACAGGGTTTTGACTGTCCCTGGGCCAGTGACTATAATTAGCTGCCTAAGAAGTATGTGGAAGTGGACAGAAGCATATATCAGTTGTATGCCAAGAACGCTGCCATATATGGTGTTGGCTTTGGCAACCACATAGAGTGTCCTGGAGTCATTAAACCAGTTAAACCAACATATTTTGAGTATACAGATGGACACACGAACCTTCGAGGTGGTGACAATGCAGTGTGTCAGCTAAAAGCTCTAAAAGTATTAGGCTTTTTTGGGCCCCACTAAGTATAAATGGTGGGCTTTCAAATTTTTAACTAATACTGATGTTATCTTACCATAGTGGGCTAATAGCTAGATTTCTTTGCTGTGGGAAAATTAGTCCTGGTGGCGCAAGAGCTTGTTAGGTGCAGGGATTCACTGAGGAAATGGTTGCTTGCAGTTGTTGGAACATGGGGGGGAGGGCGATGGACATGAGGGGGTTGCTTGAAGTCTGGACAGTTTTGGACCACCCCCTTCCCCACAAGAGCTTGGAACGTTTGTGCTTAAGACAACAGAAGCTGCAAGTGTTGTTTCAAAGTCATTTCAATTGGCCTCATAACACAATGGGAATTGTCATCTGCATTGGGCGATTGTAAATTTTCCCCATCCCAATGACACACCTTGCACAGAGTACATCTTCAAAAAAATCACGCTGCTCTCTAAGCCTGGTAATTTGTCTGTGATTGGTCTCAGCACATTCTAGGTAGGCACGCTTATGCCTGTTTAGAATCGCTGCTGTATATGTGATGGGTATATTCAGCCACATTGGGAAAACGTATTACTCAGATTACATGTCAGAGGAGTGAACCTTCTTATTCTTGTTCATGTTCTTGTCTGTAAATGTCAATTTGGGTAAGAGTTTTCCCATTCTTGGTGCTGCAGTTAACTCATATCCTTGATTTTTCCCCCCTGCAGCAATGTTGACAATACCTCAGTGCAGTTTACAAGCTGCTGCATACAGCATACCTATGATTAAGCTAGCTCAATCCCATTAAACTTTCTTTAAAAATCCAGTTACTGGATTTAAGATGCCACATGTTAGGGGGTGTTGATTCCAACTGCTTATGGATCACACTGGCTTCTTGAAATGTAGATTCTGGAGAGAGAGAGAAAAAAAATAGGTAACCTCCCTGGAGAGTTTTCCTGCATATCTGACATTTCTAGATTTCTATCATCCTGTCATCTGCTGTACAAAATGAAATGTAAATCTTGTATAGCATCAAAAAATGTAAATATTTGAGGCATACTGGTATCAACACCTGTAGCTCTAGATCCGATCTAGTTACAGGCTTATGTACTTTCCATGGTGGTTTGTTGCAGAGCGGTTACAGAGGTAACAGTGAAGGCTTGATTCTTGCTTTTTCTCAACAACAACAAAAGGCGAGCACCCACTGCTGTTTACTCTAGAATCCTCTTTGCAACAAACCCCAGATCTCTTTTTTAAAAATTCTGCTCCAATTTCTCTCCGCCAAAATTCATTTTATTATCCTCTCCTACCTTTGTTTTTGGGATAATGGGCGCAAGATGCAGGTTACAATAGGCCTCTCATATTGAGTGGTCCCATTGTTGACTGCAGATTTCAGGTATTGGAACAGATGAGGATGGCTTGTGATGTGCTCCCATCATCAAAAGCGGGAGGGGGTTGTAATATATTTGACTACACAGGACATTGGGAAAGTGACTTTACTCAGCTTGCTTTTCTCTTATGAGGGTGGCAGTCTTGTGATTTTGGTGGAAAACTGTTCAGTGCACAGACAAGAATTGACCTCTCAAAGTTTTAACAGAAAGATTATGGTACTTTATCTGATGCACAATTTAATCTCTCAGCAGATATTCTTTTTTTTTTTTTAAACTTGTGGCCTTGACTCTTAGTGGAAGGGAGAAGGATCTAGTTTTTCCCTATATGAAAGTGGCACTTTTTGGCTTCAGAATTATTCTAATTCTACATAGTTAGTAAACATGTCATTGATATGCTTCCTTTTTAAAGCAAGTAAAATGGAAAATGTATTGAAAAATGTTTGCTATGAAGTGCATTTAGTTTTGTAAAAGGGACAGGACCGCCAATTTAAACATTTAAAACTTAAAGCACCTTGATATTTTGGTGTTTTTTTTCCTTTTCTAAGAAATTTTTAAAATAATTTCTGAAAGCATCATGTGCAAGCCATTTTAGTTTTATGAGCAGAACCTTAGGGTATGTCTGTGTTACAGATCTAATGGTTTTATGGCGGAAGAACTGTTACAACATTCTCTAAAGAATCTTGAGTCATAGCTTGGTATGGAGATCCACTGCCAGGGGATCCATTGCCCTCCCTCAGTAAATTGAGTATTTCTGGAGAGAGAGAGAGAAAATGACTGTTAAATAAAACCGGTTGTGTTGATGTGTTCCAAACCGGTGCATTCAGACTATTCTGTACCTGGATGCTCAGACTTCTCAAAGCTGGCATGAATGCCAAACTGATAGCAACAGATCTTGTGTTTCTTTCTTGGTTACCTGTTTCACTCTGATAGAATTGTGGTGTAAATACGTTATCTTCTTCATGGTAGCTTCCTTCCGTCGTGTACTTCTCGATACACCCCAGACACATTTGGGATGTTAGAAACCTTTGTCTCTTGTCCAGTCCTGCTACTTACAGTAATTTAGTGTCAGCAGAATTGCACTGGTTAAATGTTCTTGAGCCAAATCATCTCAGTTGTCAGACGGGGTTTATTAAAATGTGCTTGCTTCAAGATGATTTGTTAGGTTTACGAATGATGACCAGGGGAAGCTTCCTCGTAGTAGAAGAGAATCCTTCCGCTCTCCCATGAAGGCTCTAAAGAGGTTCACATTTTGCACTTTTGTGGGTTTCAGCAAATCCCAGAAAGAATAAAAACGAAAAAGGACTGGGACAGATTGTTTGAGGGTTGTTTTTTTTTAAGGTATCTTGATGCTGGGGAAGAAAATATGTAGTGGTTTAAACCCACCAGCTTTCTCACAGGACTTCCAGCCCAGAGAAGTTTAATATATATAAAAAAATCAAACATCAGAATGTGGCCACGAACTACTACCTCTCGTACCTGTAGAATGACAGTTCTCTGCAATGGTGCTAGACTAATGTCATCTTAAAATTAATCGGATTGCTTCTCTGTTTTAATATATGGTGGCCTATAGCTAAGCTATCATGGTTGGAGTTCTGTTTTTTAAAGAATCAAAAATTACCTTGCATAGTTTTGAGGAGCAGCACAGTGTCTGAGACCTTTAAAAAAAAACTGAACAACTAGTTTTGTGCGCTTGACCTGGGGTTAGACTTGTGTTTTTTTAATATAGTAACCCAGCCCTTATTATGGCAAGGCCCTTTGAAAACAGAAAAGTTTCAAAAGGAGTTTGTAGTGGAGAAAGAGGAATAGTTGCAGGATCTCCCTGGGTGCACGCATGCCATTCTTTTGCATACACCCAAAGTAGCTTGTTCTTTCCTGGCCAGTAATCCACTACTGGAGTGGGGAATGTTAAGGCCAGTGGTATAAATTTATTCATATCTGGTTTTGAAGAGGAGAACTAGAGTTGAGAGAAGTATACCTGAAGATCTCTGGAGGGTTACCATTCTATACTTGCTCAATTTTCAGTCGCCTCTTAGTCTCTTCAAAGACAGAGTCTAGAATGTTGGCTAATTGAAGTTCCAATCAGTTATCATGACAATTTTTATATTTTGCTAATAGATGGCTTGTCACCTTTCTCCAGCCCTTTTATTTCTAATCTGACAAAGGAATAATGCTCAAGGTTTCAAGGTCTCTTGGAAATTCTGACAAAATTCTATCTTAAATTCCGTGTAGGGAAGGTGTAGTGTGCTTTGTCAAAGCTGTTTTGTAATATGCTGCTATGTAGCCTTAATTTCGTAATGTATTTGTGTATGTGTATGTGTACATATACACTTACATACAAAGTAAGCGGCCCATAATTAAGCAGAACGTCCATAAAGCTATTGTGAAAACGCAAGGAAGGTTTGCTGCTGCTGTCCCTCTGTGCCCCTTTGCCCCCCCCCCCATTTTACTGCCACTCTGTTCAGGTAGGTGGACAGTTCAGAACTTTCAGCGAAAACTTAATTTAAGTCACTGTGCAGCATTTTAAGCCAGGCAAATTTTCAAGGCTAGATGTTTAATTTCTTGCCCTGCTCTTCTATGCGGAAAGGCCCATCTGGTTAGAAAATCCCATATTTGAGTTCATGTGGGATTTATAAGAAGAATATAGCTTAATCTCTTTGTTTCTTTCCAGTGCCCTGTCTTCAGAATTGGAGCTGTTGGCTAAGGCTTGTTTCAACTTTTAAGTGCCCAGATATATGGGTTCGCAAAGGGTCTCCAGGCTTATTTCACCTGGGTGGACACTCTGGCCTTCCCACTGTTTTTACAAGGTAGATAGATGGTGAAGAGAGAGAGAGAGTAGGTATTTTCTGCATGCCACAGGTTGCATGAGCTGCTGCTTGCATTTTCTCCCAGTGTTTCAAGTCATCCCTTTTGATCTGTTCCCAAACGCGTTGCTAAATCTGGATTCACGTTGCTCTTTACTTAGTTACAGGTATAAAATCTATATAGAAAGAGTGGGGTTTTTTTTTGTATTAGTGTGGAATAGTGGTTTCCAGACTCAGCTCCTAGGGATTCTGAAGTTCCTCAGAAGTTTATCCTCAGTGAGAAGGCCGCTTGTCCACTCGGCAACCACAGAGGAGAGTTTTGGGTATTGAGAAATAGCGACTAGGCTTATCGGTGCCCTGTTTGAACCGAGAATTTTCCCTAGCATCCACCTTAAAATTCTGTGCAATGCATACCTTCTGCAGCCAGAGCTCAAGGCAGGCAAAGAGTGTTGTAAAACAGCTTTTCAGATATTGGGGGGTTTAAAAAAGAGGCAGACGTTGAGTGGTAGCCCTTTCTGTGGGAGGCAGGTTATTTTTGCTAATATTGCCAGTGCTGAATTGCTGGCTGTCTTCCATGTTTTGCCAAGATCCATGGACTATCTGCTCATGAGCAGGATTTGAGGTCTCTTGTTTCTCTTGCTGCTTAGTGAAATTCCATTTACATGGCGGCTGGGTCGACCTCGTGAGTATGGATCGTCCACTGGAGTGGCTAGAGGGTGCACCTCAGCTGTGCTTTTGTTGGCGTGGACACCAAAGTCCTTTTCCAGAGGAGGGTAGCACAATTGGCTGCCGCTCTTCATTACAGGTTTTGCTTGTTGCAGAACTCACCGTCTCTCGAGTCTTATGATTACGGATTTATCAAAAGCGAAGTGCAAAGTTACTAAGAACGGGTGAGTTGGTGGAGAGAACAGTGCCCTCAGGGAGTGGAGGTTTTGCTGGGCTGAATGTATAATTTCAGTAGTGAGCAAATAATTTAATTTGGTATAGAGTTGGGGAAAAAATGTGCAAGTGATATACTTGATCGTATATGGATGTAACCAATCAACCCATATGTAAATATACACATGTTTGTACATTGTATACATAGAAAGATGTCTGTGTACATGTGTATGTATTTATAAAATTGTTTCTCTGCTAGATAGTAAATGCAAAAGTAGCTCTAATTTTATATATAAATACATATATAAAAAGCTCCCCACTATGAATATATTATATAAATGCTAGAAGTTAATTTGTAGTAAAATAGGATTTCAGGAATATCTGCTGAGAGACCAAAAAGTTCACTTTTAAGTACCTTAATTAAAGAATAAAGTTTATTCCTCTTGTTTATTTTTTTATGAAAAATTAAATGCACTTTAACTGGCAACACACACACACACACAGAGCGCTGCATGGTGCAGTTTCAAACATAAGGAAATTTTTAAAGTGCAGCACCCATTCAAAATATATATATATATATATATACGTTCTTTCTCACCTGTCAAGCAGAGTGTTGGAAATGATTTGAAATCCCAGGGTCTGAGCTGCGGTTTGTCTTGCTGCCCTTTGGCTGAAGCTTAGATTCTGATTTCCCTTTTGGGGGCAGGGGTGGGAGAGGGGCTTGCAGGCCTGCTTTTTAAAGAGCAAAGTCGATACAGCCAGACAGTGCAGGCTGTTCTCAAATAGGCAGGTCCTGGATTTACCACTAGCTAACTAGCAACAAGTCCAAATGACGTAAAGAACTCCTCATGCTAGTTGAGCACTCCTTACAATAGCAGGTTTTTGCAAATGGAGTTTTACAGTCTATATTTAAAAATTGTATGTTTGTAACAAATAAAAGTATGCGGAAAAGTGAATGAACCATGTACCGCAGCCTCAGTGTTTTTGTTATGCGGGAAGGGGATGTTTTGTGTGATGCCATTGAAGGTTAAACATTACCATCTTTTATTGGGTCTGCTCTAGGTTTAATAGGCCACCAGCTATAACTTAGTTGAAATCCTGTTGCGTAGCTATGCCTGTGTAACTCAAAAGTTGCACAAGGTGTTGCAGCTTGCACCAAGGCAGAAGTTGTATCTAGGCAGTAATTCTGCACAGTCAGACACAGTCTGGGCATAACCTCTTGTGAACTTCCACAGGTTTAACTTGCGCTGCAACAAGTGCAATAGGATTCCAGTGATTGCCTGTTTAAACTTGGAGGGTAGAGAGCCATCCAAGTTGGCAGATGGAATATGAAGTGGCCCGGGGCCCTTGGGGTGGCAAAAGTTATTATTTTGAGGCATTAAAGATGATGGAATAGTAGATCATTTTAGTCTATTTATTGGATTTATGAGTGTATTTATCCTGCATGCTTATAGCAGTTTGGTGCTCTTTAACGGTCATGGTGTAGCTAACAAGATATTGGGATCTGTCGGTGAGTTGCTCAGAACTCTGCTGTAAGGCCATGAGATGCACTTGAGTCATTAGGGGGTGGTCCTCAGGCTGCCCTCAGCCAACTCATTCCTTCTTGCCCTCTTATCAAAGGCGAGGGGGCAGAGTCCTGCCTAAGCTTATCCTGATGAACTCCCAGACTTGCATTCTCTGGCATGGATGAATCACCGGGCTTGCCTCTGACACTCTTCCCTGTCCGCCTTTGGCTACAGGGCTTGCCACCACCAACACCCCCAACTGAAATGGGCAGCAGGGACCACTAGCTAGAGTTCTCCAGCCAAGAATCCCACATCCCTCAACAAACAAATGGCCCCAGGAAGCCATGGATAATAAATGCATGCAAGTACCTCAAATTTGACAGGCTTTGATTTTTCAGTGCAGAATTTGTGTCAATGAAATTCTGCAGCCCTGCCACCAGCTGCTACTGCTAAGAATTTCTTGGGACAAAAGCGTGACTTTAAAAAGATGAGTTAGAGAGAATGAATAAAGATCAAGGAATTGTGTATCTTGTTTCCTTCATTTTACAAGATTCATGATTTAATGATCTTTATCCGTTGTCTTTAACTGTTGGTTATGTGATGAGAACAATAGACTGTTGCAGCTGATCATTCGGTGTAGTGTGAATGGGAAAAGAAAGGCAGAAAAAGGGAGAAGGCCTTGCGTGAAGGGCCTGAGCGACTGATTTGGATGCAGTGCAAAATAAGAGAGAGGCTGCGTCGTAGGTTGAAACAGGATGATGTCTGTCCTGCAGTAGGAGAGAGGAAGAGCGAGCAATGTCATGGCAGCCCTCCTGTTCACCTGCCTGCTTAGACGGGAGCGGTGCCGGTAGGTGCATTGCAGGAGTGCCCAGCCTTTTCTGGCAGTTCGGCTCCAGTGCTACTGATCCTCAGCTCAAAAGGGGAAAAAAGGGGGGGGGGGAATCTCAGCAAAATCTCTGCTACTGTACTTGTAAAAAGGCTATTAAGAGATGGCTCGAACAGGGTGTGCTGCACGTACCTAGTTCCCGCATGGGCTCCCCCTGTGGAGTTTTGCCAGAGCAGCTCCCTCTGGGTTACCGCGCAGCATCCGCTGGTCCTAGCCCTCCTCTTTGGTTGTCTCCTCTGCCCTCCGCCTTTTGTCATTCTGACCCCACTCCCCACCCCCACCCCTCTGCTCCCAAAGCTTTATCTGTGTTCCGCGTTCCTAACATTCCACTTTGGACATTTCTGATGGCCTAGCAGGCCAGGGGGAGGAGGAGCCGCCGCCCTGGGGGTCCCAGATGGGCTTCCTGCTCTCAAATCACAGCTGGTCCGGTGCCATGGCTGGCTCTCGCACCTGCAACCCGTATTGCCTCTGTATTGTTCTCAGTTTTTCTAGGTCGCCTCTTGGCCTCTCATAATCCTGCCTCCCTTGTTTTCTTAATTGCCTTTTCTCTCCCCTGTGACGGAAGAAGACCTGGAAGATTCCCACAGCTCTCTGCTGAGCTGTCAAATTCATGGGCTGACCTCAAGCCGGACCGTCTACCTCTTGGCCAGACCTACCTCACAGGGCTGCTGTGAGTACGAAGTGGCAGAAAAGAGCCACATATACCACCTGGAGAAAAGGTGGAATATAAATATAGCACATCATTGGATTTTCTGTTCCTTTGTCGACGTGCCAAATGATGCTGCAAAGATACCTCTCCGTCCCAAACTGAATGAGACACCGGTTGAGAAAGGGGATTTGCTGATTAGTTACAGTTATAGCTCCCTTCCAGTAACCCTATGACACTATACAGGGCTCTCCTTCAGGATAAATAAATAAAAAAGAATAATTACAGTAGCCTGTGGACACCCATGAGCCTCATGACTGAGTGGGGAGTGCAAGAGGTCACTTCAGTAAGCATTACTAGACACACAAGCTGTACCTGGGGAAATGCTGTCTTCCACAGAAACAGTGGGGCATGGGAAATTTGGACGTGCAGTTGCTTATCACAACCATTCCAATAGCCAGCCCTTCCTTCCATAAGGAGAGTCCCAAAATGCAGGCAGCTAGATCAGTTCATGTCACCAAATAGGCAACAGGTCTTTTGTAAAGTTAATAACTCTTGATGGTCCATTCAAAACCCAACCACATTCAGATCCATTACATTCCAACAGCAAAACAGTATACTGTTTCTGGAAAAATCCACTCCTCTCCTGACTACTGAGAGGATGGCAGCTAAGCTCAATGAGAAAGGGGGGGGGGGGTAAGCATAACAAGAACTTTATCCCGATTTGCATGTCCAACCCTAAAAAGGGAGATTCCTTCCTCTTCGCCTGAAACTGGAAGCATGCTTCACATTTGCAGGTGGAGGAAATGTGAGATTATTCCTGTGTGCCAGGAACCCAGGCCAGGTGTCAAGTCACAGTTCCTTGCATCTTGTTGGAAGAAGGCAAGGCCAGCCCAGAAACAAGAGATCCAGAGAAGCAAAAGCCAGTCCTGAGCTGCTTTGCCTCCCAAAGAGGGGCGGTTTCACTGGGTCCCTGTCATAGGAGAAGCGTCAGTTGTCAGGAAGCAGATTTGAGTTAAATGTTAGGGGGGAAATTCCCTAAAGACAAAAGCTGTTCCACAGTGGGTGGGTGGGGGGAAACTATTTTGAAATGTGATGGGGTATTTGAAGCAGAAGGTGATGGGGGACTGTCCTTGCACCCCCCGCCTCGATGATCCCATTTCCCCCACAACCCAATATGCTCTGAAAGGAGTCAAGTCTCCCTTCTCCTGCCAGAAGGAAGAAGGGGGCCAGGCTGGCCGGTCCTGATTTAATTAACTAATTTATCACAGCATGCCAGTGTGGGAATGGTTTGTCCTGAGAACACAATGTAATGTTAAGATTTGGGACTGAAACTTGGCAGAACGACATTCAAGTTGCCATTGAGCCATGAAATTAAATACTTCAATATTGGAAACTTGGGCCAGCTGTATTACCTCCCCCCCCACACACACACTGCCTAGACTACCTTATCGGGTTGTTGTGAAAATAAACAAGCAAGGAAGAAAATGGTGCACACTTGCTTTGAGCAATACCAGGAGTTGCCTTCTGTGGGGCAGACTATGGATCCATCTTGCACAACACCATCAATTTCCTCAGGATTTCAGGGGGGGGGAAATCTTTCAGACCTGGAGATCTGTGGCTTTCCTTCAGATCTGTGCTCAGCCACCACTGGTAATGATTGCCAAGCCCAACTCGGCTTCCAAAATCAGAGGAAATCATAGATGTTTAGAGTATAGATTTAACAAAATAATGAGTCTTGTGCGCCTTTAAGGCTAACTTATTATTGAACATAATAAGGCTTGGTGGACAGCAGCCGAATCCTTCAAGGTGGGTGGAGTGTAATCTCATACTCCTTCTCAGGGCTGACCCCAAACATTTTGCTGCCTGAGGCCACAAGAAGGAAAATGACATCCTGCTAGTCCATATGGAGAATCTGAGCAGGCTGGCAGTCATCCTTTCCTTGAACACTGAGGTTGGGCCACGCCTTCTCCAGCGCTCAAGGCCACCCTCTGGTTTAAGTGGCTCAAAGCAGGTTGTGTGACTACAGTACTTGGGCATCAAGGGGGGGGGGGGAGCTCAAGAGGAGAAGCCATCATCTGTTCCGTGAGGCACCTTCAAGGCCCGTTGTGCTCAGCAGAGAGCTGTTAATACCTGCAATGTAGTGGAGATGCAGCAGGAGAGACTCTGTAGACAAGACCACGGACATGGAGGAGGACATCAACTGATGCCTGTCCTGGGTTGTCCCTCCTACTCCTGCCTTTTGGCAACCTGGACCGCTGGAGGGGCTGCAAGATGTTCCGGGTGTGGTTTACAAGTGCTATCCCCTAGTAAGTACCCAGGTCCAGCAGGGATTTGAACCCAAGTCTCATGACTCGAGTCCAGCGCTGTCCCTCCTATAGGAGACTGGCTCTCTAGAAGATCAGTCATAATCAAATGACAACAACAAGGTGATTCTGTTCTTAAGGTACAAACATGACGATCATAATCTACAAGACGATCATAGATGACGAGGACCGAGGTCCACCCACCCACCCAGCAAGGCACCCAACTGAGTCCACAGTTTTCACATTCTTTGGGGAGACGCAGGCCTTTCTTCCCCCACCCCCGCCGGCCCCTGAGGATGATGAATCCGAGGGACCATCCCAAGCCGTTAAGTCGCCCCTGCGCACCTCAGACGGCGGGCCAAGGCTGGTTGTGTGGCATCTGCCCCCCTCCGCTGAAGCCGCCCAGTTTCGTGGTGCGTACTTTGCCCGGGCAGGGAGGGCCTGGGGCGCGCGCGCACAGAGGCGCGTCCACACAACCACACCACAGCCTTCCTCGGCTGGCGGTGCGCAACTTGGCTGCCGAGGGCCAAAAAAGGCCCAGGGCCGGGTGGGGGTGGGGGAGGAGGGCGAGCTCGATCGGGGCCGCGGAAAGCCTGCACGGGAGGAGGCGCGCCCGGCCGCTTGTCCTCATTTGAGCCGGTTTTTTCTCTCCCCCCCCCCCCCAACACGCACACCCTTCCCACCCAGGGAAGCGCGCATACATATATATAGCAGGGCGTCCGGGCTGCCTGCTTGCGCGCTCCCCGCTCGCCTGCCGCAAGCCCGGGCTGCGTCAGCGGCTGATCTTCCCCGGCGTTGCTGGGCTGGGGGGGGGGGGGCTGCGTCTCACGCTTCCTGCCGGGCCTCCTCCGCCACTCAGGATTTAATGATGCATCTGATCGCTGCTCTCTTTTGACGTAGGGAGAGGTGGCGGGGAGGGGGGGGGGAAGGGGAAGGTCCGAGAGGCGGAGGTGGAAGAGGAGGAGAAACGAAAAGGGTCGGAGCCTGGAAAGGTTCTATTTCGGACTACAACGCCCATCGTCCCCGGCCAGCAGGGCCTAAGGCGCGCGAGGGGCTTCTGCCCTTTCCTCCCCCCCTTTTTTTTTGCTGAAGGAGGGGTGAGAAGGAATATCATGCAAGGCGGGGTGGGGGCAAGGGGAAGATAGGGGCTCTAAAGACGAGCCCTGGCTGTTAGAGGTAGAGAAGGCATTGGAGGCCATGGAGGATTTCCTGCCAGAGGTGGAACAACAAATGACAACCTCCCCCCATGTCCAAACTAGCACCCCAAACTTGTTATGTTGCTTCCAGCTGGTGGCAACCCTGTGTGCAATAGGGGCCTCCAAAAGATCCTGTCATTAACATTAACTCAAGGCCATGGCTTCCATTATGGAATCAACTCATCTCATCCCCGTCTTCCTCTTTTCCTGCTGCCATCAACCTTTCCCTACATTATTGTCTTTTCCAATGAGCTTTGTCTTATTATGTGGCTAAAGAAATCTTAGCCTCAATTTCATGATTTTCCCCCTCTCCTTCCAGGGAGAGTTCAGGCTTGCTTTCCTACCTGATCATTTGTCTTCCTGATGGTCCAGGGTACCTATAAAGCTCTCCTCCCAACACCACATTTTGAATGAATCCCTCCTCCCTCGTCCTCTGCCATCTCCCTTCCTTGCCCACATTCACATTGGCACATGGTGGACAGAAATACCATCATATGGAGGAACTTGGCCTTGGTCTCTTGTGACACAACTCTTACTTTTAAGGATGTTTTATTCCCAGGGCTACCCAAATTATTTAGCATCTGTGACAGCCCTAAACCCAATGTCTTGCCAATAATAACACAACAACAATACTACTTTCACTTACCATTTGCTCCCTGAGTGGGTGCTTAATGGTAGGGCCAGTTCTAGGAGTCTATCCACAACTTACTGTTGCGAATCCTCCAGTGTGAAAACAGCCCTACCCATTAGGTAATACAGTCTGCAAGAGTCTTTTTCAGGGCAGGGAGAAGCAACATAGTAGGTGGTGAGTATAATCTGTCTGCATCGCACACACCATTGCAAAACCAAGCCAAGTGTGTGGCTTATATACCATATTATAGTACTTAAAGCACTCTCTGGTGATTTACAGTGTAATTATGCAGGCTACACATTGTGCCACACACACACACACACCCAGCACATGAGCTGGGTACTCAGTTTATCGACCTCAGAAAAATGGAAGGCTCAGTCAGCCTCCAGCTGGCTACCTAAAACTGTTGGGATCAAACTCTGGTCGTGAGCAGAGTCTTGACTGCAGCATTGCAGTTTAACCAGGGCACCACACCTGTGCATTTGACATGTGTATAGGTACAGCATACTGAACTCTTGTATCACATTAAATAGCTCTGTGTCGGGCAGCAAAAGGCACTGGGCCAGCCTCTGTGTGTTGCTTGCAAGGAATATCAGTTCTCTGCCGGTGAGGCATGGATTTAATCCATGAAAGAGGCTTTTTTAAACAGCCTTATCACCCGAAGTCAAGATAGACTTGAGAGGCACATGATGCCGATGATGATGATCTTATTCTTCCACACCTGATGAATCAACAGGAGAGAGCAGCAGATTCAGCGGGGTTCCTCCAGCCAGGACTGCCTCCGTCGGATCGAGGCCCCTATCCGCCCGCCCAAGGCCGCCTGCTCCCTCCACCTCCTGGTAGGGCGGCCGGGTTGGAGGCCTGCGGCCGTCCCTCCAGCTTGGAAGCCGAGGAAAAAGGCCGGCCAGGTCGGTGGCTAAGGCTGGCGAACACAACGTATCGCAGGCAGAGGAAGAGGAGGAAGGGAGGGCGGAGGGAATCTGAGTCACGTCTCCTGCTGGACGTGAGAACCGGGTGTTACAAGAGTGTGGCCCCGTTTTCCTTCGCGCAAGGCTGTGATGCGGTGTCACACCAGAGAGGGAGGGAGGGTGAGGGGGGCTGCGCCACCCGGGACTCCGCGCTGCTGTTCCTAGGCGAGGTTCTCAGCGCAGGGAAGGGAAGGGAAGGGAAGGGAGGGGGAGGGAGGGAGGAAGCGAGCTCCATTCAGCTTCCCAGCCCAGCGGCGGCGCGCATCCGCGGGGAGCTGCCGTGCCAGGGCTACGCAGAGCCCTCCCTCCTTTCCCCCTTGCAAAAGTACACACGCCGGCACGGGCACATCCCTCCCGGGAGCGAGCTTTGCGCGCATCCCTCCCCGCTCTCCCCCCCTCCCACTCCTCGCTTTACCTTAGATGAACCCACCCGGCCGGCCTGCTCGCTCGCTGGCTGGCTGGCTGGCTGGCTCGCTCTCTTTCCAAGCCAGCGCGACTCCAACGGCGCCGGCGGTTGGCTGCGGGGCCTCGGCCACGGGTGGATGGAGAGGACGCAGCCGGCGTGAGATGGATGGGCCGGTGGGCGAGGAGGAACGGCCTTGACACGGTCAGGCTCGGGCTCGCCCTCTCCTGGAAGGCTATTCCCCCCCCCTGCGCCGGGGAGAATCATCGGGGGCGGGCGGGTGTGCCTTCGGGGTGTCCCCTCCGCCAGCCAAGTAGCTCCATGGAGGATCGCAGGCCAGTGTCCCCAGCCACGAGGAAGCCAAACCCGGCGATCTCCGGCAGAGTGTCGTCCCCCCCCCAACGCCCACGCTCCGTCCTCTCCTTTGGCTCCGTCCTCAGTCCGAAGGGAGCCGGCAGCCCAGAAATGAGAAGGGGACTGAGATCTGGCAGGACAGCCACGAAGGAGCTCGGAAAGAGCCTTAAGGAAGAAGATGGGTTGCCGGAGACCAAGACCAAGGTCGTCCCTAAGGACGGTGGTCCTGATTACTGGGTCGGGGTGCAAAAGATGGGCAGTGAACAAGGCTGGGTGGGGGTGGGATCGGCTGGTGTGAAATGTAGTGCTGGAGCAGAGGTTTAATGGTGGGACTGCCAGAAAGACAAATAAGGGGGTGCAAGGTCAAACCCAGCCTGAACTCTCTCTAGAACGGCTAAATGATTAAAGGGAGGTTATCTCGGCACATCAGGAGAAGCCAAGAGTGGCTAGAAAAAAGCCATAATGTAGAAGACAGCAGGAAGAGAGGAAGGCCCAATAGGGGATGGATTGACTCAGTAAAAATACGCCGCGCGCCCTTCAGCGGGCAAGACCGAACCAGGGTTGTGAATGTTTTCCAAGGGCACGGATGCATAAGCCAGGCCACCATCAGCTGGAAGTGACTCGGGGGCACACCCCAGCAACACAGCCAGGGACACGGTGTTGCGGGCCATCGGGGGAATGTGAGAACTGTAGTCCATCAACGCAGCTAGAGATTTTCAGGTGAAGGAAGGATGAGCGAACCCGAAGTCGTGAAGCCAGAAGGGGTGTTCGCTCATTAACCTTCCCTGCTTGTTCTCGTCTCAGCCTTGGGTATCCATTGCTCCCCTGCGCGTGGCCCTCCTCACCATGGGCCGAGTAGTAAAATCTTGTACTAGATAACCGTGGTTTTCTCAATAGAGCTGTCTGTGGTTTTTAAGCAGCGCCCGCCTATTGCACAGAATCCACTTAAAAGCCACTGAAACCGAAAGGACTGAGGCACAGTATCAGGTAGGGTCGAGAGAGGGAGACCTGTTTACGAGTTCAGCTCTTTGGAGACCAGAGCAACTGAAGCAGGGTGACCAGTGGGAATAAAGTGGCGTGAGGGTCATCAGGTGGCCTGGAGAGGCACCGCGGTGGGCTGGTTAGCGCGTGGGCCTGGGACTTTGGAAATTCCTGGCCCTAAATTCTTCAGGAGCCAGAAAACTCCCCGGGGTGACTTTGGCTCAAGGGCTCCGGCTCAGCCTCAGAAAGGTGGCTTCTGCGTCGCTTTGATCTCGGGACATAAATGGTGTCTAAGAACCCGCTAGAAGTAGGGGCGCCCCTTTCGATCCTAAACGCCGGGAGGACGAGACCCCCACGGGCCCGCCAGCAGCAATTCCTTCAGCCCGGCAGGCACCGCTTGGGATCCGATCGGGCGAGGCTCTGCCGCCCCCACCCACCCACCCCACCGCCTCACCGGGTGTCCCTCCAGCCTTGGCAACTCTCGCCTTTGCGATCGGGGAGCGGGGGGGGGAGAATTGGCGAGAGGGAGGGGGCCAAGCGATGCGGTGTAGGTGGGGGGCGATCTCCGCCCCAGAGAGGCGTCCCCGTCTCTTCTGTCGCTCGAGCACGTTCCTCGGCCGAGGGGAGGACTCGCTTGGCCCAGGAGCCCCTCCCTGCTTCTCTTCCTCTTCCCCCCCCCCCTCCCGGCCCCGCTTCCTCTCCTGCAGCAGCTTCTGGCCCGCGGCCTCGGCTCGCCTTGCGGACGTGGGTTTCCTTCTCGCGCGATCGCGCGGCGATGACAAAGGACGGCGACCGCCTGCCAGCCAGGCAAGCTGCTCCTCCCGCGCCCCCTCCCTCCCCTCCCCCGATCCCCCCCTCCCTCGTTCCCTCCCCCGCCGAGGGAGCCAAATGAACAATGCCAGCTCGCCAGTACACTCGGCACGCACGTAAGACCCGCCCGGCTGAGCAGAGGCTGCAGCGTCGCCGCTCTTCCTGCGCGCTGAGGACGGCGCGGGGCCTGGAGGGGTCGGCCGGCGCTGCGGCGGCTGCCGTGGGAGAGGCGCTGTAGCCGGCCCGGCCCGGCCCAGCCCAAGAGATTTGGCCGCCCGAGGCTGAGCAACAAACGGCGTCCCCTCCCCCCCCCCAGCGCGTCCCAACTCAAATCAAGGCGCGCAGGCGGGGGCGTCGCGTGGCCCTTTAGAGGTTGGGGGCGGGATAAAAGGCCCGCGGAGGGGCAGGGGCGAGCTAAGAGGGAGAGAAAGCCGGAGGGAGGGCAAACGCGAATGCCCCTCCACTCGCAGACTGGCCTGTGCAGGCGCAGAAGGCGGCATAGGCGCAGTTCACACATACACGTGGGAGGAAGGGAATCGATCCTGTAGCAGGAGGGAGCCGTTTTCTTTCGCCTCCCGGTAGGGCCGGCTCTACCCTGGAGTTTTCTATCAGCAGTCTCTCCTGCCCTGGGATGACCGCGTCTGCTTCCGATGACGGCGAGGGAGGGGAAGCAAACTTGGGACTACACCTCCCATAGTCCCCCTCCAGGCAATATGGCCAGTTTGCATGGGCTTAGGTCTACCTGTGTCCACCCCTCAGAATCTGACCATGGCCCGAACCAGGAAGGAAAGAAGAATGAACTGCCTCAAAGAGGACAGGGCGCTGTGGTGGTCCGTGAGCTGAGAGAGCAAAATGGAACTTCCTCTTCAGGGGCAGTCTATCTCTGATGCAGCAAAGCTAGCCAAGAGTGCCTGTGGCACTCTTGTTCTTTAGGCCATAGAAAGTCAACACCTCTCAAGACAATAGCCTTTATCCGGCGATTCACCAAACCTGGTGCATTCCAAACGTGTTGAACCAGTAAGTACAGCCGTCACCCAGCCTCTTGCTGGGAGCAGGAATCCAACCCCTCTGGGAAACGGTGTCTGTCCCCCCCCCCCATCAGTCTACACACCACCATTCTCCAGGGTGGATTGGCAGCCGCCTTTCAGGCTCTCAGAGGGACTTCTCTCCCAGCAGGGGCCTACCTAGGGCAGGGAGGTCGGTGTGTGTGTGTGTGTGTGTTTGACCAGGGTGTCAGAATCTGGGGGAACGGGACAGGTGGAGGGGAATGGACCCACATGTTCTGAGCACT
This sequence comes from Pogona vitticeps, assembly GCF_051106095.1. Lineage (NCBI taxonomy): Eukaryota > Metazoa > Chordata > Lepidosauria > Squamata > Agamidae > Pogona > Pogona vitticeps. Next base: position 2,916,240 of record NC_135790.1, read on the forward strand.
GCTACCCCCTTCAGTCACTCCACTATGGGCAGAAAGAAGCACAAAGCAGACAGCGCAGACCCCAGAGAACAGCTGGATCGGGTTCGATTCCCCCCCCCCCGGCCTCTTTGGCAGGAGCTGGACCCTATGCTCCATCGGGTCCCTTCCAGCTCTGCACTTCTAAAGTGATAATAAAGCATAGGGCCACTGCAACCTCAAATCCAGATGTTCTCTCCCCTTCTTCCACCGTCTTCCTGTGAATGAAGCTTCGCAAAGAGGGCCCTAAAACACCAAGCAACACAACGTCTCCTTAACAGCTGTATTTTTCCAGAGTGAAGGCCTGCAAAACAGAGCTATTCAGACTGGCCGCCCTTTGGGTTAAGGCTCCCCTGGAATTCCTCACTTAGTTCCCCCTGCTTTCAAGTATCTTTATGCCTGGGGGATTGTGGGAGCTGTAGTCCAAAAAAGTCCTCGAGTCTGCACAGCTGTCGGGCAAAGCATCTGCGCGGCCGCTAAAGGGCAGGCCTTCGTTTGTTTCTGGGGAGGGGTGAGAACAAAACACTGGCACAATGAATATGTCGTGAACTCCAGCAGAGTGTCCTCAGAGCCCTTGTTTTTGGAGCCCTGGGGTTTAAAAAGATCCTTCTCCTTCCGTTTCTGTGAGCTCACCCTGGAGACGTGCAGAACAGCTTCCCAGGCGGTTGACACGAAGTCACAGCACAGAAAGGTCAGATTAGCATCCGCGGAAACCTTGCATCTTCTGTTTTACTGCAAACTCTGTGTGTGCATTTTTGTATGCATGAGGCAAAAACAAAAGAAAAATCAAAGAAGACAAAAAAAATGGTGGCACCTTAAAAAGTAACTGCTCTGTTTTAATGTGAGCTTTCGTGGACAAATCCACTTCTTCGGACAAGGAAGTGTATACTCGCTTAGCATTATTTTCAGCATAACATATTATTTTCTAGCACAGCTTGGAAAAATTGTTTGACAACCATCTTTCTCAGAGTCCTTTAAAAACACCTCATTACTCCAGTGTCTGCCTTTTAGTCTTGTCCTGCCCTTTTCTTGACCTTCCCGGTCACCTTAAATTTTTGGCAGTTATCTGAGAAAGAAATAGATCCCTGCAGGTGATCCGCACCAGTTCCCCAGGGAGCTCACCTGCTGGAGATGGAGGCCGTGTTCTCTTTCCCCACCCCGCCTTCCCAGAGATCCCTGGAAGAAGGAGACTGTGCACCCATCAGCAGCCGCCGCCAGCCCCGTTCAAGGTCGCTGCGCACCAAGGCTGGTTCTCACTGCTAAAAAAGCAAGAATTGCAAGCTGGAATCACGTTTGTCCAGAGGCTTTAATGCCTTCCAACACAAGAAAGCGTTGGCTCCAGCGAGATTTGAAGGCAAAGCAGAAAATGTAAATGATGATTTGCCTTCCTTTGAGCAGAACAGGGCAGAGTTTTGGCAAGGTTCCTTTTTCGGGGGGGGGGGTATCTACAACTCCCAGAAAAACTCTGCCAGCATGGATCCTGCCATCCATTTTTTAAAATGAATCGTTTGATTTTATTTACACCCCACGAACGACGGAGCGGTTCAGTGCACAGAAGGGGGACTGGTGGATAGGGCCCTTCGGGGCTCGTGCAGGATGATCATGGACTCCTATGCCCAAGATCCATGTGCCTCCAGATTCCTTGCCACCCCTTTCCCTAAAAATAAACTCTGCTTCCCCCCCCCCCCATGGTTGCTGCAGTTTGAAGTCCAGGTGGGACTTACTGGGAAGAAGCCCTCCCCATTGCTCCCCCCCCAACACACACACACACACACACGGTGTCCTTCAACGGCAGCAGCAACGAGCGCACGGAGCATGCCCAGCACCCGCTCAGCGCGCGTCCTCCTCCTCCTCCGTGCGATGCGCTGCTGCTTACCGACGGCAGAGGCAGCCTGCCTCCTTCGCAGCCCGCCGTGTCCTCAGTTGCCCTCGCCGCCGATGCGCTTCCATCTGTTCCGAGCTTTTCCCATGAATGAGCGCGGCCGAAGGAAAAAGATTAATGGGCTTGATCGATACGAGCCTGGGAGGCTGGATCGCCCCCGCGGTTTCCGAGGCCTTGCAAAGCCTCCAGGAACGGTAGCCAGGTGGCAAATGGAATCAGCAAAGGCGAGGGAGAGGCTGCCTCTGGTAGCCTTGCGTGACCAGAAAACAAACAAACAAACAAACAAACAAACAAAAAACAAATTCCATGGCATTGCCTTAGTAGGCATCTCCCCTTTTTAAAATTTTCCTTCCTTCCTTCCTTCCTTCCTTCCTTCCTTCCTTCCTTCCTTCCTTCCTTCCTTCCTTCCTTCCTTCCTTCCTTCCTTCCTTCCTTCCTTCGATTTTCCTCTTTTACAAAATACAGAGATTCTCAGGAGCATCGCATCATTCATGTGAACTGGAGACCCTCAGATACAATCGTAACAACTTGACAGCAGTCGGTAGAGAAGCCCCTATGCTGGAGAGCTCAGCATGGCTGGGAGTTCGATTCCCCACTGTTACTTCTTCCCTTCCAGCTCACTTCTAAGGTTATTGTTATTATTATTAAAAAATATCAAATACAGCCCATCAAAATTATAAAAACATTGACTGGTATTATATAACTGACACAAGTTTCAACATAAGTCCTAAGTATCTGTTAAATATTGGAGCAGTATATTCCCAATTTCTTAGATCTGCTACTGTTTATATAATATTGTGTGAAATTTCTTGATATTGTTCGCAAAGCCCTAACGAGAGTGGGAACCACTTAAATGTGTTCCTTCCAGTTGCCAGGTCTCTGTACAGTATTTTGTTGGTATTTCCAATTCTTTATCTTCAACTCTGGCATCCCCTGGAATTGCAATGTCAATGATCCAGGCATTTCTTTGTTCTAGTACTATGTCTGTTTTGTTATGTTCAAGGTGTCTATCGGTTTGGATCAGGAAATCCCACAAGATCTTGACTTCCTCATTTTCTGACACCTTCTCTACCTGATGTTCCCACAGGTTTTTGGAGGCCAGCAAATTATACTTTTTGCATAATGACCAATGCACTAACTTTGCCACTCTGTCATGTCTAACTTTGTAATCTGTTTGTGCAATCTTCGGACATTCGCAGATCAGGTGTGACACAGTTTCATCTTTTTCTTGGCAGAGTCAACATTTGCTGGTAGCACTAATTCCTTGGATCTGAGCTTTTATCTTGTTGGTTTGGAGTGCTTGTTCTTGTGCAGCAAAGATCAAGCCTTCGGTTTCTTTCTTAAGGGTCCCCAGTTTTAGCCATGCCCATGTTAAATTAAGATCATGCTTTCCATCCATATTTCTCAGGTGCTGTCCCTGTAGTGGTTTATTTTTCCAGCTGTTTAATTTATTTTCAAATTATTATTGTTGCTCAAGCCATGGTCATGAGCAAATGTTCTCCTCACCTGAAGGAACTTTGCCCTCCCCACTGACTTTTTCAAAATGAGGCATTGGGGACTGGGGGGTTATTATTGTTTAAAGAAGAGACTAGACAGGAAATGTGAAAAGAAGCAGAATCTGGCTTAATGGGTTTTTTAATGTCTGAAGCCTTGGTGTGTAAGTTTTTCCATCAACATCCAAGCCCCCCCCCTTGCAAAGCAGTTTAGCTCCATCATCACAGTTCTCAACTTTTCTCCCCCAGTTCTCTGCAGTCAAAAACTGGCCATCCAAATCCAGGCAGAAAAGCATAAAGTCTGACTGCAGAAGTTGCCCTAATTTCTGCCATTGCCTCTGACTACTGAAAATGCCTGCATTCATCTGATTTTTTTTGGGGGGGGGGTTAAATTTTTGAAAAACATCTCCTCGGTGGCATGGCCAGTTTGCACACAATCCTGTATGGGGTGGCAGATCAGGCCAGCTGACGGATTCGAGGGCATTTTTTCCCCAACCCAGAAAGCAACATTTCTAAGCTCTTTCAGGAGGTGACACAAGACAGTGACTTCTCAGTGGTGGCATCTGTAGAGTACTGTCTGAAGAAAAGTTCACCAGAACTTACAATTATCATTTTTTTTAACCTAGCACTAGGAGATTGTATTATTTTCCCAGGAAAATTAGCAATAATTTTAATGCCTCCAGATCTTTGCACTGCTTCACTGCTGGTGGGTGTTCTAATTATATCCCTTTATTGTGAGATACTGCTGCTTTTATCCCCTTTGTAAGATGCTGCTTCCTACCAATGGCAGAGGCAGTCTGCTGTTTCATTGTTCTTTTGTACTGTGCATGCTTTAAAACATTTTATATGTGTGTATATATATGGACTACATCATAATCAGCCTTGAGGCTTGTTCTACCAAAAGGTAAGGTCTGACTGATGCAAATAAAGAAATAAAATCAGTGCCTACCTGCAGCTGGCTTATTTATATTTGTGGATTTCTCACTAGCCAAAGTTCAAATATATATGTCAGCTTCAGGTAGGCACTGATTTTATTTCTTTATTTGCAGCAGTCAAACCTTACCTTTTGGTAGAACAAGCCTCAAGGCTGATTATGATGTAGTACACTAAAAGGTAATCACATACAATAATAACAGAGAAAGAATATGGAATGGCTTGATAAAACAGCAGAACCAGCATGGGGAAAACCCAAATCAAATTAGACCACAGATAAAAGGCACTTTATAAGAGCTTGAGTGCCGCTAAAAGCTTGTGCCCCATGTCATGCATTACCCTACATGCAATCCTGTGGTTCAGGAGGACACTGCTATATCTCACAGAACATCCCTGGCGCTAGAAATCTCTGAGCTATGACAAGCTCTGCCAAACCTTTGTCTCAGAATCTCTCTGAATTGGCTGAACAAAAGAGATTCTTTTTCTATACTAGAAGACACTGACAAATGTCTATACAGACAGGATAGCAAGCTGTTTTAGGACTGTAGCATTCAGCTACAGCTAGGTCCAAGGGAGGCTGAATCCTATCAGGGTTTTACTCCGAACTTTGAAACAGAAACTCAAGGTCCTAAACCTATGTTGGACACAGGGTTCACAACCTAAGACCTAGAGCACTGCCCTCCTGACAATGGTGGGGTCACCCTCTACTGGGCAGGTTATGCTGCAAGTTTGATGGCCCTCTCACAAAAATCCCTGCTTGTAGAAACCTAGCCATTCACAGAGAAGAATGCAGCAGAGCCCTTTCCCTGACACCCTATGTGTTCTGTGTTCAGAGATTTTGATTCATGGGGAAAACCTAGCAAGCCAGTCTTTACTGCACGTAGTGAAAGGCTAGTATGATTTGACAGATGGTGTAAGGAAAATAATCTATTTTTAAAAAGCTATAATAAAATGAAGTACTATCTACTCTTAAAACACTTTGGAGCTGAAACAAACTGTTCATAACAGCAGATAAAGTGACAGTCTTTTAAAATGTACTAATAAGTAACTTTAAAACTGCCAGTAAAATAAGTGTGTAATTTCCTGGCATAGACAGCTAATGATGTAAGGTTGATTACCTTCCGAATGTTGTATCACTGTATCCTGTGGAAAATTTTTCTGCGCAAAAATCTGTGTAAGAACATATGAGAGAATATCCCTGGGTTTTCACACAAGGGATAGAACAATACATATACAAGAGCTTCCACCTGATTACTGCAAAATATGTCTTCCTGTCTTGTCAAAGGGAAGCCTCAGTAAATAGAAGGGATTATCTGAAACCCTAGTTTTGTAATGGATCTGAGAGGTCTGGGGAAAAATCTGGGTGAGTGGTCTGTGGAGTGCACCCAGAGAGAACTAGGGAAAAGTAACTTTCTTGTACTAATAAAAAAGGTTCAAAGATAAAAAGAGAAGATTTTATTTTTAATGCAAAAGCAAATGATAATATTAAAACACAAATGAACTAAAAGAGTAATGTGCCTTCAGATTCATTCTGAACTTTAATCTGAACCAATCCGATCCCTTGGCAAAAGCAGTTGGTAAGTACTAAGCTGGCAAGCCCATGGGGCAGGAAGAGAGAGAAAGTGGCCCAGCTGTCTCGGATGCCGCTCCATGCCACTCCATGCAAGAGCTAGCATACGGCCCTGAGCAATCAAGAATCCTGTCCTGAACAGAAGAAATGTCCTCCACACCTGGTCTTGTTAGATCATAGACCCCCTTCTAAAGCTGGCTGAGAAGGACAAGATTTTTCTTGGAAGAGAGCAGTCTGGGGAGAGATGGAGACTGAAGGAAGTTAAAGAAGGAGAAGCATTCATCCCTTGAATCTAGACTTTCTAACTGGTGGCGAACCCAACAGCTGCAAAGGGGAGTACAGTCCTGCTGCAGAGGGAACATGCAACTCCATCTTGGGAAACCCTGGACAGGAATTCTAAACAAAACCCCAGAGTGCTAAGAATCTGGGATAACGATTCTGAATTAAAACCTGGCAGGAAGTCAGTGTTACATAGACTCTCCCCTGTTGGATGAGGATGAAGGAAAGACTGGTTAATGACACTTGAGCACTCCCCCCCACTCTCTTTCAATAATAAAGCCTACCCCGCAGAACTGTGAGAATGTATTAGGGAAGAGAGGAACCATTGTTAAGATACTATGAGACCATCGGGACCCAAACATTGAGAAATCTTCCATTTCCAGGTAATGCAAGGTAGGGCTTTTGCAAGGAAAGCCCTACCTGGCATTTTCCTTTGCCTCTTCTTTCCCTGCTATGTTAGAGGCTTCCTTGAATTCTACTCTGCCTGTCGATAAAATTGTTTGTGTGCTTGTCATTAGTCTCCTAACAGCATGTTCCAACTTAGGAAGAAAAAAAACCCTTTTAAAAAAAGTGTTAGAAATGTTATGGAATCCTGTTTAAATGAGCTCGGTCACTCCAGGACCTTTGTTGCTATGCTTGGATCCGGGATCAATTTTCGTCTCCCACTCCCCAAGTTCTCATAACTTGAGAAAGCCTGCCACATGGTGGCCAATCCAAATAGCTAATAAGAACCCAGTTAGGCAAATTCTAGCCCCCTTCCCTCATTACCAGGGAGGAAGCATAAAATAAAGCATAACTGAACGTAGACAGTTGAAGATTCTGGGAATCGTCTTTTTTTTTTTTAAGTTATATTCCCAAAGCTGTGTTCCAAAGTGATATTTGGAAATGTTTGACTGAGTGGAGAATGAAGAGGTTAAAGAATTTAAAAGAGTTGATGCAGTGAAGGTTTTGCTCCCTAGATCAGTCTACTCTAAGGTCACATCTTGCATTACAAATTTTCCTAAGATACAAAAAAGTAAACTCTTGGGATCATATGTCGGGCTTGTTCCTTTCCTTGTGTGCTGATTCATCCATTTGCTTTCTTTCAAATAGAGTTTAGAAAGTCACTTTTGGAGGACTACAACACTCATAATCCCCTAGGTGCCATGGATTCTGGGAGCGGTCACTCAAAACATGTCCTTTCCAATTTCTAGTTTTGAAACCATATAATGTGCCTCTATTATTGTCTAGAATGCATAGCTTTACCCCAAATGGAATGTGTATGGATGCATTAAAAGTATATTGCTTCTTTTATTATTATTTATTAAAATGATTCATTAACTGTTTTCTGTCCACTAGGCCCCTTAAAGTAATATGCAAGAAGATATATAAATAAATTATTTAAAATAACTATTAAGAAATCCAGAAAAAGATATTAAAAAAGATTCTTGAAAACAACTTTTAAAATGTGTGTTTTTTTAAAATCAAAACCCAAAGCTAGAAGAAATAATAGCAGGGACTGGAAACTGAACAAGGTGGGAGCAAGCTTTCTCTCCCCCCCCCCCCCCGGCCATTTCAGAGTTGCTACAGAGAAGACCTGGACTTCCACATTTGTCAACCTAGCCTTTTGGGGGGGGGGGGACCTTCTGTTGAAGATCTTCAGATTCCACAGAAAGCGCATGCAGGGGGGAGGCGGTCTTTCAGCCCAGATTGCAAACATCAAACAGACAAACACAAGAGGAGCTGTGGGATCCGGGCAGAGTTCTGTCTAATCCAGTATCCCTCCCCCCCCCCCACAATGGTCAACCAACCAGCTGTCTCTCCAAAGGAGAATCAGAGTGCAAAAGCACCCCTTCTCTCATACTTCTTCTGCTATTGGAGTGAAAACTGAAGGCAGCTTCACAACTGTTCTGGTGATTTTACAGAGGCAGTGGGTGGGAAATCGTCTATGACATCTGAGACAGGGAAAAGACAGCTGCAGAGGACACTGGAGAATCTATGGCCACAGCGGCTTTCCAACCCATACCCTCCTCAACGGGCTTTCCCTTGTTTCAAATCGTCTGCAACATTTTTCTCCCCTGGAACAAACACAAAAGGGGTACCTCTGTTCTGACCATGGGAAGAAGTTATCGAACTGGCTTCACTGTTCCAAAAATGCTACATCTCCCTTGATTCTGAAACAACATCAAATTGTCTCCAGCGAAGGATATATATTGTGTATCACCCACTTAATCCTATAAAGCTTCCCATGAAGGGGAACAGGATCAAATGTGGCCTTAACAGCCTTATCTATATTTTCCTTTCTCTTGCTTCTTAATAATAATCAATCCCATTTTCTATCCTCCACTTGGGATTTATTTCTACTGCTTCCCCGCTTCCATTTGCATTGGGGTGAAGAATGAGGAGTGAGGGGGAATTAAAGAACCTCATAATGAGGATGAAAGAGGAGAGTGCAAAAGACGGTCTGAAACTCAACATCAAAAAAAAAAAAAAAACTAAGATCATGGCCACTGACCCCATCACCTCCTAGGAAATAGAAGGGGAAGATACTGTATGGAGGCAGTGACAGATTTTACCTTCTTGGGCTTCATGATCACAGCAGATGGTGACAGCAGCCATGAAATTAAAAGATCCCTGCTTCTTGGGAGGAAAGCAATGAGAAACCTAGACAGCATCTTAAAAAGCAGAGACATCACCTTGCCAACAAAAGTCCGCATAGTCAAAGCTATGGTTTTTCCTGTAGTGATGTATGGAAGTGAGAGCCGGACCATAAAGAAAGCTGACTGCCGAAGAATTGATGCCTTTGAATTGTGGTGCTGGAAGAGACTCTTGAGAGTCCCTTGGTCTGCAAGGAGAACAAACCTATCAATTCAGAAGGAAATCAACCCTGAGTGCTCACTGGAAGGACAGATTCTGAAGCTGAGGCTCCGATACTTTGGCCATCTCATGAGAAGAGAAGACTCCTTGGAAAAGCCCCTGATGTTGGGAAAGTGTGAAGGCAAAAGGAGAAGGGGATGACAGAGGATGAGATGGATGGACAGTGTCATTGAAGTGACCAGCATGAATTTGACCCAACTCCGGGAGGCAGTGGAAGATAGGAAGGCCTGGCGTGCTCTGGTCCATGGGGTCACGAAGAGTCAGACACAACTAAACGACTAAACAACGACGATGAAGAATGAGCAAAGGATTTTTCCAGGCCTTTAAACTGCACCCTTGCAGCAACAAACTCCCTAAGATTAAAGAATGGAAAACCAGCCCATCTCTGTTGCATTCCTTTCTCACTGAGCCATGAGAAACTGGTGACAAGTAGAGAAGACTCAACTGTCCAAGGAAACTAAGAGTGTGACTACACTGCAGTATTACTCCTCCAGGTACTCTTGAGTGCTGCAAATTGATTCAATATTTCCTAGCTCCATGGTGTTATTATAAGTGCTGGGGAAACACACTTCTCTTTAAGGAATTATTTATTTTTCAAATAATTCTAGAGCGCACTGAGCTTTGACCTGTTTTTGATTGTAAATGAACAGCCATGTCATCGTGGGTGAGGGCATTCCTTGTGCTGACATCTTGGTGACAGGTTTGAGGTATTGTGGGATGTTGTCCCATCAGGAAATCAGCCATGATGCCAAAGATGGACATCCGTTTATTGCATCTTTTTAAAAAAACTTTGGCAAAGAGACTAGAGTCAGTTAGGATGCTCAGTCAAAACAAGTGACAGTTTCTCTGGACATGCTCAAAGGGAGACCTTGTTATTCAGCTATTTCAAGGCTTCGTGCCAGCCTGGGAAAGAGTTTCTGAGCCACATCTCACTGAGTCAGAGTTGCAATCAAATTCTGAGTGCCCATGGAGAGCTCTTAAGAGTTCAGATCAAAATGGAGTGAGGCGACTCACAAGGAGCCCAACAGCAACTGCTTTCTCCTGCCTGCCCCACTCTTGAAGTTATCTTTCCCTGTTTTCTTCTCTCAATGCCCCACTGGCTATTTTACAGCCTCTAGATACCACAGCAAAAAATAACTGAGTCAATTTAACAGGTGTGTGTGTGTGTTGTGGGGGGCGGGAGGCTGTGGAACAAGTGGTGTTCTCTTCCCCATCCATCTCATTCCACAGAATCCTCTGGGGGTCGGTGGGAGGGGGGCATCTTCAGTTGTTCTAATCCCCACCCTGAGCTTTGATATCTTCCTGGGTTTGCCACACAAGCTGGCCACTCTCCCAGAGGGGCAGGTGCAACGCAACCCCCTGAATGCCATCTATTGTGAGTGGGGAGTTTGGCATGAAAGCAAGGCCTGACGGTATGCGCCAAGGGAATGAGCCACCCATCCTGCAGGCGGGCTCTGCAGAACAGGCCTGTGTCAGCTGCAGGAAGGAGAGCTTTGACCCAGAGGGAGTTCCGACGTGACAACTCAATCTATGGAGTCCTAAGTGATTGCCTTAGGCTCTGCTGGAACAGCAAAAACTGGATGTCTGGGTTGGGTGACAGGAGCTCATAGAGTCTCAGAGGGAGCAGAAAGCTGCCACATCTCTTTTGAAATGCAGAGGAAAGCTGGCAATGTCAACCCAATACTAGGTGGAGTTCACCCAACGGTGGCTCATTGATGGGGGCAATAGAAATACTGTGCCATCCCATTGCCATTTCCTGCCTGCCTGCCTCCTTCCCAGAGGCAGGAAACCTCCGTATATTTGTATATATGTGAATGCCATGTCCCTCCTGCCTGCCTCTGTGCATATTTATGAGTATGTCTATGTGTGGATGCCAAGTTTTACCCCTGGAAATTTAATGTTAAAAACTAGCTTCATGGCACAGGGGTTAAACTGCAGTACTGTAGTCAAGACTCCGCTCAGGACCCGAGTTCAGTCCTGACAGGCTAAGAACAAAAGTATACACATATTAAAAAGAAAAAACAAATTCCAGTCTGAGAAATGGAAAACATAAAAATGGAAAACACGAGTAGTACTAAAATCCAGTCAAAGTAATGCATAACAATCAGTCTAAACATTTCACACAGGTAGTTACTGTGGGAAGGCTTGCCTGAAAAGAAAGATTTGTCCTGCTTGCAGAAGGACAGTAGATGGCCTCCAGTGGGAAGGAGTTCCAGTGCCTGGGAGCAGCAACAGAGAAGGCCCTCTCCTGTATCCCCACCAAACATGTCTGTGAAGGTGGTGGGACCATGAGAAAGGCCTCTCCTGCATATCTTAACATCTGAGCCGGCTCATAATAGGAGATGCGATCTTTGAGACAGCTGGGACCCAGGCCATTTAGGGCTTTATAGGTTAAAACCAGCCCTTTGAATTGTGCCCAGAAACTGCCGTTACAGGAGGGTCATGTGCTCCCTGTATCCAGCCCCCGCCAGCAATCAGGCTTCTGCGTTTTGGACCCACTTAAGTTTCTTGACACTTTCCATCGGCAACCCCACATAGAGTGTGTTACAGTAGTCCAGTTATATATATAACTTATTTGCATGCATTAACTGGTTATTTGCATGCATATGTTGGTTAAATATATATATAAGGAGAAAACAAACCAATTTCTGAGCCTTGAGGCTAAGCTTAAAATGCTCCAGTCTGGCTGAGCAAACAAAAACTCACATTCCCACCCTCAGCCAGGTTAGTGACTAGTTAACCTGAAAAGCACATAAGAAAGAAAGAAAGAAAGAAAGAAAGAAAGAAAGAAAGAAAGAAAGAAAGAAAGAAAGAAATTGTTTTTCACTGACTTACTTGGAGAATTTTAATTAAATCTTCAACAGCAGGAGGACAAACAAGACAGTAGTGACAAAGCTGAGGATTTTCCACATCTTTTTGGAGCATAGTAATTTTTAAAAGGACATGTTTCAACCAAAACCTAACTTAATCTAAAATATAAAATAATCCATTATGTACAGAAGTGTATTCCTTCAGGGTGGGAACCAGCAGTACTTCTGGGGGGAAAAAACACCCTACCACGCTTGGATCCAGTGCTATCAACATCCTGGAAAGCTACTATCTTCCTCCCCCCCCCGCCCCCCGGCCTTGGCATTTGACCGTTATCTCGAATGCCAATGGAGCAACTTTGGTTGAAACAGTGTGAAACCTGCTCCCTCTTGTGGTTAGCATGCAGCCTCTTCCCTCCTCTTTGAAAAAAAAAAAAGGTAAACCACTTCTGAGTACTGTACTTCATGCATAGGAAACCCTGTCGAAGGTCATTCTAGGTTGGAACCAGCTTGAGGGCACCTGTGGAGGCTGCCAATGTTGTGGTTGCCTGCTGCCGCCACTGCCGTGCATTTTAACCAGAACCTGGCAATTTTGCTTTTGCCAGAACTTGGCAACAATTTCCAGAGGTTTTAGAACATTGCCCATCTTTGACTTTATGAGATGTGTACCCTGCTTACCAAGGAACTCACAGGCAGAAGATGAAATCTGGAGAAGAATTCTAGTGGAGGAGAATCCCCCAGACAACATAGTCACTCCTTCTGGCTGAGAGATCCTAGAATTCATGGTCCAAAAATAATATTCTGCAAATAGCAGGGGCCACAGTTTATGAAATTCTCTCTGCTCTTTTTATCATCATAAGGAACTCTTTGAGATAACTTGAGACTGAGGGCCCATTCGCAGAGCTTCCTAGCTGAGAACATGAAACCAGATCTTCCTGCTTTTTGGGTAACACTATGCCAATAAATTCCCCACATTGGCTTGGTTCCTCGGTACATTTCATTGATTCAGTGGGCCTACTCTAGAAAACAGACGCCAGGCCTGAGCAAAGATGAGGGGGAAGAGGGAAGAGGGGTGGAGTAGCGGTTGAAGATTGGGGATTCACTTAAAACTCAAGAGGGAGGGGAAAAAGAGAATATTGAATATAAAGGTGAAAGAAGATGGCACAGGAATCACACGTGTTAATGTAGGAAATATTGACAGTTTTTACCTTTGAGCTTTGTGGTGAGAGATGGGCTTGGTAGTTGTGATGAAAATAAAGGGCAGTAAATAACAGCAGAAGTATTACATTTGCTACTGACTTAAGAAACTTAGGCTTATATTTAATCCACGTATATGGATGTCCATCATGTGTATACAGTACATTTTATCTCAGCTGTTTCTCTCTGTATTCTTGATTTGTAATGATTATGTTCTAAAACAGTGACTTTCAAATCTTCCATGGAGTGTCCTGGTAGACTGAGATGGTTGGAGACAGGCTTCTGTGTATTGTGGTTTCTGATCTCAGATTTGTTACCCTTGACCCATTTTCATAGAGATAGTCCTGTTTGTCCTGTGCAGAGGAGTACTATGGCAAAAGATGGCATAGAACACATTAGCCAAGGAGCAAGTGAAGCTGTCTTTGATGTTGTGTGTGGCATTGTTAGATCCCATAATTGTGTTGCCAGAGTAGATGTGTGGGCAGAGTTGGCCTCTGGGTCTGTGGCAGGGTTTAGTTTCCCTTGTCCGTGTTGCTGTCTTGTGGTCCATTGTGTGCAAGTATTTGCTTGAGGTTGGGGGGGGAGGGTTGTCTGTAGGCAACTATGGGTCTCCTACCAAAGGCTTCAGAGAGTGAGGTGTTCTTGTCAAGGATGGGCTGGAGACTGCTTAAGGTGCATGTGAGTGGTCTCAGTTGTGGACTGTAAGTGACAAACAGCAGCGTTCTGTCATTTTGTCCTCTGGGTCTGTCTTACTTCTGGGTATGCCTCTTGCTTTGTTGGTTTATTCCTTAATCATATGAGGTGAGTACTGTAGTCTGAGGAATGCATTTTGTAGATCTGCGAGTTTGGAGTCTCTATCTTGTGGGTCGGAGCAGATGGGATCATATCTTAGGGCTTGGCTGTATATGATGGTTTTGTTGTGTGTTCAGGATGAAAACTGGAAGACTGCAGGTGGGTATATCAGTTGGCTTCCCTTCCTTCCTTCTCTCCCCCCACCCATCTTTGTCCAGGCCTAGTGTCTGTTTTCTGTCTCTTGAGGAATTTTTATAACAGAGCCCGAAAACAACATAAGCCATAAATGACTGCATGTAAATGTAACACACATCCAAGAGGCAATTCCATTCAGCATTTCATTCTGTTTCCACATGTCTGTTGAAATGGATATGGTTACAAAAGCTCACATTAAAATATAATAGTTAGTCTTTAAGGTGTCACATGTTTTTGTTTTTGTTTTGTTTCTTTGGATTTTGCCAGATATGCTTGCACAGACTGGCATGGCTACCTCTTCCAAAACTACAACTGTGAAAGGCACTTGTCTCATTATGTGAATATATCCCATTATCAAAGAATTCATCAAATCAAATAAATTTAAGCCATTGGCCAAAACCCTGTTACTTAACATAATAAATTGCACTATAGGAGGCCCACTGAATCAATGGGGATATAGTGGGCCAACTCCTCCATAAATTCTATTAATTCAAATTAGCCTACTTCAGTGTGATTTACTATACTAAGCAACAAGATTTTGGCCATTCTATAGGTAGCTCTGCCTCCGCGTCACTAACTCTGTACCAAATCCTCAATTGTAGAATTAATATTTTGTAAAGCATTCATTGGATTTTGCCTGATATAATGAAAAAAGTACAAGGTAAAATAAATAGGAGAATTGTAGGAAGGGGAAGAATTTGTGGCCCAAAGATGCATTGCGACTGTCTTGGAAGCAGCTCTCCATCACCATTCAGAGTTGTTGCATCCAAAGTCATAGTGTCCACACTCTTATGGGAGAGGAACAATGATAAAAAATGATTTGGTTTTAATGAATTGTGGATCCCTAGAGTGGGATAGTAGATAGAGAGAGGGATTAGGATGCAAGATACCTGGGATTGAATCCCTGCTCGGTAAGATAGGTAAGACCTTGTCCATGGTTTTCCGTTGGGGTTTTAATTCCCTTATTCCAGTGGTTCCCAATTTGGGTCCCCAGATGTTCTTGGACTACAACCCCCAGAAATTGTGGCCAACACATCAGGTGGTGAAGGCTTCTGGGAGTTTGGGTTCAAGAACACTTGGGGATCCACGGTTGGACTTGGCCCCTACTCAAAAGGAGGAGGAGCATTTAGTTGATGGCGGTGCTTCTTCACCAGGTCACAGGGCCATCATTGGGACAATTTGGTCTTTACCAGGTACAGCCCTACCATGGACAGCACCCCTGTTCCTCTGCTCTCACTGCTGGTTCAGGGCAGCTCAAGAGGTCCATCTATCATCCCTGTCCACCCACGTCTCTGTAGATGGTTCTTCTATCCACCATCTGCCAACCAGCCCAGTCGCTAGCCAGTGCTTACCCTGGACTGCCGTTCTTTTAGGGATATCTGCCCATATGTGGGCTGCAAGGCACCGGTTTCCATATAATAATGTGTGCTTATTTGCATGGAGACATGCAAAATGATTTCCCACCCACCCTAATGTAGAGAATTTCAGTACACCTCCCTAACGTTGGAGGAGGGAGTCTGTGCGCTTGCAGAGTTTCCTATCCACAGGCTGCCATGTGTGGGTGCTAACACAGACTCAGGGGACTTGAGGTCCCTCAAATCTTGTTTCCAGTTTTCCTTAAATCAAATCTGGACCTCACAAGGCGCTTAAAAAAAAAAAAAGGGCGGGCGTCCTCTGTCAGCCCTTGAAAGAGGGGACTGAAGGGAGGTCACCAGACCACCTGAAGCCGGTGCAGGCGGAGGGGACCGCATCGCCAAACCACGCACATGTCTCCTCACAAGGAAGTCCTGCTGTCCTGAGGGGTTTACTTCCAAGTGAACAAGCATGCGATGGAGTTTGTGACAGGGAATCGGGGCTTTTTTTCCTCAGTGTGTCATGTTTTTTGCCTGATGTTTGTACTGTTTGAGGAAAGAAGCGCCGCCGACGCCACCTCCTGACGGGATTAGTTTCTGAGCACAGCACGGAGCGTTATTTCCTCGAGAACAGCGGACTTAGGAAGTCTATGGCGCGGGGGACACACCAGACCCAGTCCGCGAATATGGGGCAAATAACTGTTCCTGTTCCTCTGAGGAGGCCAACGACTCCATTTTCCCCCAATCTCTCTCCGCGCAAACAAACAAGTGGGGGAGGGGGGACCTACATGGGCGGGAAACTCTGTTTGCTCTTGATTGGTTCAGGGCCCCGTTACTCAGCCAGTCCCACCTATTGGACGATGCTCGCTTTCTATGACTGGCCCAAACGCTTGCCATTCGACACTTTACTTCTGGACGGAGCGAGCCTTTTTCCCGCCCCTTTCGCTCTTGCTCTGACGTGCCGTGTGCAAAGACAGAGTGGGGGGGCGGATTGGTGGTGGTAAAAAAACAGCCGTTAAACGGGCCTCGGGGCGGAGCTTCCTCAAGGAAGTAAGAAGCCGTAATTGGATTGGTCAAGGCGGGAGGTTCAAACTAGCATGGCTTGCCCTGATTGGCTCGTCGTGGCCGCGGCAGGCCAGGCTCCCTCCTCGCGCTCAGGCGGGTTATTGTCTCTTGACTTTCTGAGGCGTCTCTAGCTCGGAATCGGGACCGGCCCTCGCAGAGTAGTGACGGAATCATGGTAAGGAGAGGGAGAAATAACGGCGCCGGGAGGGCGGGAGCGAAGTGTGGGAGGAAGCAAGCGCGGGCCGTCAGGCGGGAAGCCCTTGTGGGGTTTCCTCCTCTATTTCTAAAGCGGGCTGTGAGGGGAGGAGGGTGTCCGGTGCCCGGCGGGGGTGAGTCCCGGAGAGTTGCACGCTTTGCTTCTCTGGACCTGTCCTGGTGTCGGTTATTTCGCCGGAGCCTTGCAGCTCCGTGGGACTCCTCGCCTGTCATGTGGCAGAGATGGTTGGATTCGAACCCAGGTTTGTAGGTGGTGTGGAGGGCGAAAGGGCTCTTTTTATAAACAACCATTAGCGCCACAACCCTGCCTCTTTTTGACCCGGGCTTTCCCCCCACCGAGCCCCGCCTCTCGGAGCTTCTGCGCCCCGCACGCCTTCAAAAAGTAAGGTGTGAACGCGTCCGACGCGTGTCCGGGGAAGAGCAGCTTTGCCGGGTGGCGGCGGGAGCAGCTCCCGGCATGAGGGAGGTGGGCTTGGAGGGAGGGAGGTTCTGCGTCACGTGTGAAGCCGAGCGCGGCTGTCGACCGAGGGGGATCCTCGGTGGCGCGGGCGCCTCTGCCGGAGAAACCGGCGGGCTTTTCCCGTCCAGAGCCCGCGCGAACCTTTCCGGCCGGGGGCGGGTGTCTCAACCTCGGCGCTTTGCCCCCCCCTCTTGGTGGCTCGGGGGCTTTAAGAGGGTGGCTTCCCGTCTCGTACGTAGGCCGGGGCGTCGCTGTTTCTCCCGGCTTGGCGCGGCGATTTCCTAGCAACGTAATGCTTGCATAAATGTCAAGGCGAGGGGAGCTCTTTTCCGCCGCCGGAGCCGGACGGGCGGCTCTGGCTGTGACAGTCCTCCTCTGCCTGCCAGCCAGCCCGGGAAGGGGCCCTCCCGTTTCGTCCCCTCCCAGCCAGCTCTTCCCCGCGCCCGCCAAACGGAGCTCTCCGGGCGAGGGACACGTGTTGACCTGAAGGGAAGGCCCGCCGATTTCGGTGGGACTGGAGCCCAGGCAAACAGTGCTCGGTTGGCAGTCGGCCCCTTTGACTCGGAGGGCTCTCGTTGTTCATGCCCACAAGAAGATCGTGTGTCTGCAAGTGGGTGATCTTGCTTACCTACCGGCGTCCGCCCAGATGTGAGTCTTGCAGGGGGTCGCCTGGAAGTTTGTTTTGGAAAACCGGCCTTTTCTGCTCCAAGTTGTCAACAAACATACATTGCTGAGACTAAGGAGGCCCTGTTCGGAGCTTCTTTCCAGGAGAGACATGTGGTGGTCCCCTTGACAGCTTCTGTAGTTGCACCTCTGTTTGAAGGCAATTGTTTTTCAAATGCTGAACATTTGGCTTGTTAATTCCCCAGGAGGGGATATTGTGTACAGGTTGTGTCCTAGAGATTAAGTTGGACTTTCACTCTTGCTTTCCCCACTTGTTTTTGTCCTCCAGTCTTTGTTGTTGTAAATCAATATGTAGTGTTGAGTCAGATGTATCAAACTTGTTGATGGCTACAAATTATACAGCTATCTTTTTCTAGTTGAAAAGTATAAAGTATTTGCATAACAAATTTTCAACAGAAACTGTCCCAGTAAGGTGGTGTTTAAACATGCCTTTCTGCTTAATGCTGTCATGTTACAGTATTTCATTATAAATAAAACATTTAATTTCTTAAAGAGTCTGTTTCAAGCCATGTTGCCTGTGTTCCATGCAAGTTTGAAATATTATATATTTGGCTTGATTAAATTCTTTAACAAGTTGGATTACTTGCAGAAATGAACAACTGGATTAAGTAGCTGCCTTATCATTGTCTTTCAATGATGTAAACTGACTTTAAGGAGAAAGATGGAGTAAAAATATTTGAGATGATGATGATATATAGAACCAGCCTAATTCCACTTCTCTCTGTATTTCTTGGTGTATAGATGCAGTCATAAAAATAATTCCTAGATGGTATTCCAATGAAATGAGTAGGCAGCCTGGAATAAACAAGTTGAGGAGTATATTTTTTGTTCTGCAATCGTGCCTTACTATGTCATCATGAGTTTAAATAACCAACAATTATTTGCAGCTACCACCAAGTCGTTACAGCAGTAATGAAAGCTGAAAAGACAGCTCATGTGTACAATTGGTAACTGATTATGGCTTAAAGTATTACAGTATTACTCTTAGTGTTCTAGTTTAACATTTTGTGGTCTGGGAGAGTTTCAGTTGCATAGACTTTGCAATATAGTTAACACCCATTAAAGGCCTTATCTGGAGCCAATAGTATGGAGGAGTAAAGTTGGAAACTTTGTCAGATACCTTCACCTCAAACTGTACAGTCTGTAACAATACTGACTAAAGTCAGAGGTTGAGAGTTTAGTTCCTGACTGTATCCCAGAAGAGCCAGCCTGTGTTGCCTTGGGCAAGCTGTACAGTCTGAGAAGTGCCCCCAGAAAAAGAGAAAAGTAGTCACTTTCTGAGTACTCTCTATCTAGAAAACCCTGAAAAGAGTCATCGTAAGTCAGAATTGATTTGACACCATATAGCTATTATTATCAACTGTGATGACACTTCAAAGTGAAAAAGGTCTCAAAATTTTGCCAAATTTCCCTCTTTTTCAGAAGTAAAGCATCTCTCTTGCCATTAAACAAGTCATAGAACTAACTAGAGAATACGTTGTTTGTTTACTCTTCTAATTTAGTTCAGGGAGAATCAGCATACTCAGTTGATGTACAATACAGAGCTCTAGAAATGGATAAATGATTGATTTAACACTGTAATATAACTGAACTATATACTGTATGTAACTAACAAAAAAGATTTTGTTGCTGTGACCATTCCTATTGTTTTACCTTTTTATTCCAAGCAAATCATTGCCTTTAAAGTATTATTTAAAGAAAACTATTCAAATAGGAAAGTCAGCTTTTGAGGAAGCTTTTCAGACATATTTATTTATTTATTTATTTATTTATTGGACTTATATACCGCCCCATAGCGCTACAAGCACTCTCCGGGCGGTTTACAATTTTAATTATAAAGGCTACACATTGCCCCCCCAGCAAGCTGGGTACTCATTTTACCGACCTCGGAAGGATGGAAGGCTGAGTCAACCTTGAGCCGGCTACCTGGGATTTGAACCCCAGGTCGTGAGCACAGTTTTAGCTGCAGTACAGCGTTTTAACCACTGCGCCACGAGGCTAATATGGAATTTACTTTGTATTTAACAAGTCCTGAAGTGCATGAACTAGAGTTCTAATGTTCCTCTAAAGGCTTAAATGCCAAATTTATGGGCTCACTATATTAATATCAGAGAAAAATTAAAAACAAGAAATGTTGTAGCTCCTTAAAGGCTAACTGCAATAGTTTAGTGTGAGCTTTTGTGGATCAGGTTCACTTCCTCAGATGTTACAGGGCATCATGGGACTGTGCAGCTTGCCCAAGGTCATGTAGGTTGGCTCTACTTGCAGGAAGCACAGTGGGAAATTAAACTACTAACCTCTGGTTCCACAGTCAGAAACCTAAACCACTGAGCTATCTAGCTAGTACAGAACAATCATACCAACCCCCAAACTATTGTGGGAACACTTTTCTAATTGAGAGCTAAAGTAAGAATCTGGCAGAAGAGGTTACTCCACCCTGAAGTAATTAGAAGCTATTTTTACATAAACCTGAAAAAGGCCTTGTATTGAAACAAACACCAATATCTTGTTGTTGACAGTATCTCTTGTACTGGTAGATTAAAGAATTGTTACATGTTGGACTTTAGTGCAGTATGGATATAATTTATATCTTTATTGCATTTTTTTTAACCTGTGGTGTAATTTATTGTAAGGAGACCATGGCTGAAAAAATTGCACCTGTGGTAATTGGTAGGGAATTATGCCTAGGCAGCCCACATGCCATATCTGAATATGTAACTAGTTGCACACTGTGCCTGTGGAACTGCTTGCTGGATTCTGGATTCTTCTCCCTTGGTGTGTGTTTTGCAACCACTTGTGCAGCTTTGAGTATGAAAAGGGATTTGGGCTCATTAGTGTAAATATTTTGATAGGTGGAGCCCATAATGGCTTGGATATAAAAGAATCTTTGTGACTCAATGAAACATTTGGTTCTAGTTTAGATTTTTTGGGAAGGATATAAATTTTAGAGATGAATCTTTGAGTTGCATGCAGAAGTTGGAAGAAGACGCTGTCTGTAGTCAAGTAATGTTGTAGTAAAATTGAAATGCTAAAGTAGACGAGACCACCCATCTGTGAAAGTGTTTATCTATATCCAGGATGAGACAAGTGTTGTGTATGCAATATACACATATCTCCATTTTGACCCTGCTCCTTTTGGGTATGTCTTAGTATTAGACTGGGTTACTGGATTGGAACCCTGTATATATGCCCTGTTGGAATAAACAGTGCTTTTTGTGGGGATGAAACAGTTCTACCTAATCTGTAGTCTGTAATAGGAAAGAATTGTTATGTTTCCTTTACTGTCTTTGAAGTCTTGTGAAAATAGAAATCTGGCCATAACCCCAAATTATTAAAAAAATACAACAATCTTGAAATAGTTTGGTAATTATCACCTTTGCATATTGTTTCAGTGCAGAGGAAAATATTTCATATGACAAAGAGACATAATGTGAACATGTCTTTATAAAGAATTATTGTAACTCGATCTGGGTCTCTGTCAGTTTCTTAGTTATTAATTTATTTATTATAATTTTGGGTACTGAGGTCTTCAAACAAATTAAGCCTAGAGTCATCATTGTTTCCCCAGTGGCATTGCTCTCCAGGCTTTCTCTTTAGCATATGGCAACTCTGCATTAGTTGCAGTTATACCAACAGTATTTGCAGTGTTGCAGCTAACTTAGATTTATATCATCAGGTTATCCATTACACTTGGCAGCAGACTGGGTATGAGATACAAATCTCATGGAGAATATTATATATAAACCTCCACTTTGCTGTTTTTGTTGAATTATATAAAAAATAGTCTTGGCATTAACAGTATTCTTAAGTTTATTCTTGTGTAGATCAGATTTTGTCATCTTTTTAGCAATAGGATTTAGAAGTTTGATATCTAGGTTATTCACATTCCATATGTTGCAAGAGCTGTTTTATTTAGAACAGAGAAAGTTAATGAATGCAGACCCAGTGAATTACATCAGTAATTTTTGCATTCTGAAAGAAATCACACTCCCTTCCTTATAATGCTATGACAAGATCAAATAATATTTTTATTCTTTTCTGTGTTTCCATACAGCTAATTGTGAAATGGAGATTAATCACTGATTCTAACTAGAAAGTGAGGACTCCACTAGAGATACACAGGAAACATTTCAGTTTCATAACCACTAAAGAGGAAGGTCTCATTGCTTTCTGTTAGATATGAATCAATTGAGCTTTAGCCCTAGAATTACTGCAGAAATATAATGGGTAATATTGAAGGAGGGAAACATTGAGTCTAGGGTTCCAGTAGATGAGTGGCCATCTCATGAGAAGAGAAGACTCCCTGGAAAGACCCTGATGATGAGAAAGTGTGAAGGCAAGAGGAGAAGGGGATGACAGAGAACGAGATGGTTGGACAGTGTCACCAAAGCTACCAACATGAATTTGACCAAGCTCCAGGAGGCAGTGGAAGAGAGGAGGGCCTGGCGTGCTCTGATCCATAGGGTCATAAAGAGTCGGAGACGACTTAATGACTAAACAACGACAATATTTTTGGAAAATTAGTTTAGTCACACAAATTGTGGTAATTCAG
Organism: Pogona vitticeps; assembly: GCF_051106095.1. Lineage (NCBI taxonomy): Eukaryota > Metazoa > Chordata > Lepidosauria > Squamata > Agamidae > Pogona > Pogona vitticeps. The sequence continues at coordinate 2,938,588 of NC_135790.1, forward strand.
GCATTAGAAAAATTGTAATGCAGTAGTCTAGCATAGTTCTAGTGTTCCCACACTATACTCACATCAAGCCAGTAATTTAAGTTAGGCTGAGAGTTGTGACTGGCCCAAACACCTCATGTGAACTTCATAGCTAAAGGTCCTAGTCAAGTTGCCTATGGTATTTAAATAGGCATAGTTTTCCTTCTTTAACGCAGGTGCTGTTAACATTGAGGGAGGTTTAGGTGCCATCTAATACATGCCATAATTCTGAACAGATTTTGTAGAAAGTACTCTCAAAATTGTGGCTTGTCTTTGCATGTGAGCAGATGTAAGTCTGTGATCTTAGAAAACTCTAGAAGTACTCTAGCCCCCACATTTTAAAGAAGTAGCTGTGTTAGTTTGTGTAAGCATATATAGACAAAACTAAAAAGAAAAGCCCGTTGGGGCACTTTAAAGAATTTCAATATGCGCTCACATTGGAATATGACAGATAGTCTTAAGGTGCCACATGCTTTTCTTATTTTTAATCTTTGTCCTACCTGCAGGATTTTGTTCTAACAGGAAAAAGTGAAGATCTGCTCTGGAAAGAATGTTTGTCTTTGAAATATTCCACAAAGACTGCATGTTTGTATTGGCAGATGTGTCACTACTAAATTTTGTTTGTAGGCAAAAATGGGAGATTGGGAAAGCCTTTTTCTGCAAGCTAATACAGTAAGCAATAATCCAGTTCATCTTTCCTTTTCTAATGTAGGCTGGAGGCAAGGCTGGCAAGGACAGTGGAAAGGCCAAGGCGAAGGCGGTGTCTCGCTCACAAAGAGCTGGACTTCAGGTAAGTGTGATTATTTTTCCTCGCATATCTCCCTCTTTATCATAGATAAACATTGGAGTTATTTTATTCTTCACATATAAAAATAACATTGTAGGAGCTTTTTTTGTCTTTTATTTGCCTCAACTGTGTTTCTCGGTCAGGAGATGGACATCATTCTGAATATCCAGGAAAGTCTCCTTGCCTGGACAAGAGGATACAGGAACAAATGATTTCTAAAGAAAGGGTCTTCTTTCTCATGTGTACAGTGCATTAAAGTCATCAGAATAAGTTGCTGGGCATGGATGAAATGGTAAAACGGAACATACAAAATGTACAAAAACATTTCCACTGGGATAGTCCTGAAGTAGATGAACAAAAGACCTGAATTTATATTGGGCAGTTTTCTGTCACCTTAGGTGATACAGAGGTCTGAACCCCAGAGAATAGCTACTGTGGATATTCTTCTGAGCAGTATTCACTTGATAGACCTGTGTATATTTGGAAGCCAGACAGTTTATACATTTTCAGAACAATATAAAGAGGACACCTGGCCAATCTTTAAATGCAGTCTTTGGCAAGAAGGCACTGCAGGAATTGACAGTGTTTAGTTGTAAATACCCTTCCCATGAAACTTCCCTCTGGGCCAGTTATGGAGTTTATTTTGCTCCATGACTGAAACACGAAAATCTGTTTAGATTATCCATAAATCTTCAGGAATTGAAGGATCACCTGACTTCATTTAGGGGTCCTGGGAACTTTCCAAATGCTAGGTTTGCTCTTATGAGACACTACCATGTTCTTCGCTTTGTAGTCAGGTGTAATTTGTGGGCTATTAAACCATGTACTTCTTTCTCTTAGTTAACAGGTTTTACTGCTTGTAGTAGGGCTTTTTTGCTTCTTGAAAATCTGCTTTGGGGGCCTCTATAAAAGACAGCTTATCTGCTAGGCTTCTACTGTTAACTTTTACCACTTAAAAGAAAGCTTAGCAACTACCTCTCGAAATATGCTGGAATTTTTGTAGCATAACGGTATAGTGCTTTATAAGTTGTGGTACAGAAGCATTTATGGTGCTCTTTCCAGAGCAACACAGATTATTTAAGGAAAGAAAATGGAGATTTCTCTTCATTCATTGCATCATGAAGTACGCAGTATTTCTTAACTAAATTCTCAGTAGGTCATGTGTGAAGGGGCTCTGAAGTATAAAACCTACCTTAAATTCTGCTAAACAAGATCAGCCCCTTGTTTCCATTCTACAAGAGTTCTGTGTCACCTGGAACATAATTGACTAGTCTCTCAGTGAAAACAGTACCTACCGTTCTGATGATGGTGCTAATAGAGGCTGTTTTAAATGCACCCTTTTTCTAGAATTGTTTGCTCAACCAGATTGTCAACTTTTAGAAGAGCAGTGCCTCATTGTTGACTTTGACCATGCATGCTGAACAGGTCCTTCTGCTTTCAGTTCCCAGTGGGCCGTATTCATAGACACTTGAAGACTCGCACCACAAGCCATGGAAGGGTTGGTGCCACAGCTGCCGTGTACAGTGCTGCAATTCTCGAATACCTCACTGCTGAGGTAAGTTCTAAAAATCAGTATTGTCAAGCCACGCAGTCTGGAGATCTACCAGAAGCTAGTAGAGAAATGGCATATGTTTCAATTATTTAAAAAATCTTGCATTTTAAGAGAAAGCAAGAACTCCTGAGGGTCACAAGTCAGAGCTAGGGGACTTTTGTTGTAGTTCTCAACACATGTTCCCTTTGGACTCTGAATATGAAAACAGAGGCTGCTATCAAAGCATGTTTTATTTGAGGCAAACCTCTTGCTTCTTATTAATCTTGTTTTCCAGTAGGGAACCACAGGATTCGCTTTGAATCAGATTTTCAGGAAATGGCATCAATGTTTCAGATGGCTGCCTCATGTAGAGAAACAGAAAATATTGTGGCCATTTTCCTTTTTATTAATCTTAACAAAGAAAAGGACAGATCATTATGTTAAGATGGATCCAGATTTGGTCATACCTTTAGTAGAGTTACTTAAATTCTGTTGATTTTGATGAGTCTGCTCATAGGTGTAAATCAGGATCTAATCTGTTATTGGCTACAATAATATAATAGGCTGCTATAAATTTTGGGCATAATTATTTCTAAGATCCTGAGAAACAGTTACCTATTCATCCTTCTGTTACAACCTTGCTTCTAAAATGAATAAAAGGGTACCAGAGTTCTATGTATATTTTTGTTTACTTCCTTTAAAACTTCAAAATCATGGAGTTCGGACTTTCCAAGTGCATACCGCACTTCAGATTTCTGTGTCATTACCGAAGGCCCAGTTGAATTGCATAATTTTTGTGCTGCTGTGATTTTGGCTGCAGAACAAACCCTTCAGCAGTAGGAGCAGGTTCTGTGTAATGTCTCTGTTTAGCTCCTATGATATTATAAATACAGGTTTTAGTTAGGTGGTTTAATGGTCCTATTAACTTATACATTTAATATTTAAATCAGAACTACCTGTGGGAAAGTTCACCACCTATACAGTAACTTTGTGATATGGTCAAGAAATTTAGTTCCAGGTCCTGTGTTTTTTTTCCTAATATACCAAATAGATTAACATACATGTCCTTCTGAAGTTTGCAAGTATTAATATTTGCATATTTATTTGTTGTTGTTTTAAGTGATAAATACATTAGTAAGAGATTTAAATTCTTCCGACAGGTTTTGGAGTTGGCAGGTAATGCATCCAAGGATCTCAAGGTAAAACGTATCACTCCACGTCATTTGCAGCTTGCTATTCGTGGTGATGAGGAATTGGATTCCCTTATTAAAGCAACCATTGCTGGAGGAGGTATGTTGTGTTGTTGCTTCCGGGATGACTAGAATGGTATAAAAGCAGTGGGGTGAGGTCCTCAAAAGGTGGAACTTAACTATATTCATACAACTGTTCAGTACAGTACTTCTCTATAATATAGTGAAGTACTATCATCCTGGAAGACTTTTTAGAGGAGGGCCTATGAAGAATTGGCTTTGCTCCTTTGTAGGCTATTTTTTACTATGTTGTTACATCACATCTGTAACAAATTAATGCAACTGCATTTACCATTTGGGTAGCTCTTGCAGCTTAGTGGACATAACTGTTACTATTTCTTACAGTTCGCTCCTTTAGAAGTGTCCCTGATAACACTGGATTCTGAGCTGTTTCAGGAGTACAAATTAAATGTGCTATTTCTCTTCTGAAATATGTTAATTTATTAAACATCTTTTTGCTTTCAGGTGGTGCCAGTTTTTAACAGAAGCACAAAATGAATCTTAAGGAAATTCCTTGAGTTTTTGCAATCTATTGGAGAACACTTCGTTGTCCTTTGGCATCACCTTCCCTCCCAAATAATTCCTCTAAGCTTTTCTTTCCCATTATCTCTTTCATTTTGGCTCCAAAACTAGACCAGGAATTAGAACTATGTCATTTCTGTATATGTACCAATAAATCTTCATGTCCCTCTTGGCATCATGGGGATAACCTAATCTGATTAACAAATTTGGGTTATTTTATTCTCCAAATGGCAGAGTAATAACTATATTGCTCCCATTTTATACTGAACGTTAAACCTTACATTTAAGATAGTTACGTGGCTCCTTCCATGTAAGCTCTCTTTTCTCTGTGTTTAAGTTGAAGCTCTTTACTGAAGAATGGATAACAACCATTGGAATAGTTTGAGACCTTGGTGTCTGCAAGATATGGTGTTCAGGGTTTTCTCAGGAATGTAGACAAGTAAATATTAACTTGACTTTTTTCTGTGTAGTAAATCTCAATGTTATCATGTACTCACCACTTCTAACCCATTACTCTCTTTGCAGGTGTAATTCCTCACATCCACAAGTCTCTCATTGGAAAGAAGGGACAGCAGAAAACTGCATAGAGAGGAATTTTAAACAGCCCTCTTCCTCCCTGTCATTGTACTGTAACTGGGACAGAAGAAATATGGGGATATGTGGAATTTTTTTAAAAAAATAGTTAAATGGAAGAGTATAGACAATTGACTGTAGACTTAAAACATTTGTATGTTCTTTAGATTCAAAGTTTGACACAAAAAAGTACCTTGTTATGTGGCAGCAATTTGTGTGTTGATTGGCTAGGTTTCTCCCATGTGTTTTATACAAAAATGGAACTGATAAAACCATTTTTTACAAAATTTGCTTTTGTGTGTTATTCTGGTGTAAAAAAGGTCAGCACAGTAAAAGATTGGTGCCATAAAGTCCTGTGGAGGATTTTAAAATAAATGTTGCTAATTTTAGACTTAAATGTGGCCACATTCATGATTAACTTTGTTTTTTTATTTTGCTTTTTTGTTGCCTGTTGATTGACATTATGGTAGGTGCATGAGATCAGTGTCAAATTTAATTTAACATTAGAGAATATACCAAATTTATTAAGGCACTTTTTAAAACAATAATTTTAGTTTGCTTAAACTCTTTATAAAGATTACTGTATGAACAAGGAAATGGCAAAAAAAACACCTCTTGAAATGGGGTACGAATATATATATATATCTAGGAAGAAATTATCCAGAACAGATAGTTTTACACCTAGTAACCTGCTTGTGGTTGTTGGCTTTACATTGAGTTCTGATCTGTTCTTGAACCAGCACAGTTGCTGTTTTGGTCCTACACAGGAAAGGAAGATCTTAGAACTGTTGTTTGGGCTGCCTCATGCGATACGATTTCAGGCACAGTGCTGACATATCCTAGTGGAAGAATAGTCTGAAATTTTAAGAATTTATATTTGCTTGAACCTCTGGCAGTTTCTTTGCACCATTCTGTCCTCCAGTAAATGTGTTTAAACACACTATGTTTTCATTACAGGACTAACCTGCAGGGTTATTCTCACTTTGAAAATGAGAGGGGTTGCAGCCTTTAAAGCAGCGCACTGTAAAAAGAACAAGGCAAACCAGATAAAGCAAAAAATTGTCTAGATGGATGAGATGCGACAACTCTGATGGATATGGATTTGGTATTTTGGTTGTATGTGTAGATTCCTTGGTGGCCGTTTGCCTGGAAGGATGTGTGGTAACGAGGTCCAGTTTCATGTTAACACCAGTGTGACAGCAAGTTGAGTCAGTGAATTGGGCAGGTTTGCTGTGTATTTTATTTTCAGACGCCCTTTACTAAAAAATTGAGCACTCTAGCTGCTTAGTGTTGCACAATAACCAAGGGCAGAACATTAACATGACTTCTGTGGGAGTATAAAGTGTAATGGCAGTAAATACAGTGATAATGAGGGTGTTTATTGATTCAAGAATATTAAGAATCTCACTTCAGTGTAACTGAACAACTTGGACAGATAAACAACTGGAAAACAGATGATGTTTGTCTTCTGTTACCAAAATGTTCGGTGTTGTAGGAATTGAGACTTTACATCAATGTTCAGGATGTTGTGATTTCATTTTCTTTGTGGGGTATGGAATGTCAGTGGATGTGTTAATATTAAAAAGGACAGATTTTCTAAGAAATAAGAATAGAGGAGGAAGAAGGATGTGTGGTCATGTATGAGAATCACAATACACAATTCCAAAGGGTGGACTGAAGAGTCACTCTTTCATCTCGTTAGGATTTCAAAACAAAGAATGCATTTTTGCATTTCCCAATATATTCAGTGCTTCGGTCTATCTGATCAGTTTGCTGCAAATATTTGCTGTGCTTGTATGTTGATACAATGATGTGTTGTTGTTTTTATTAGGCCAGAAAGTTTGGTTTACCCTCCTAAGGAATACATTAGGGAAAGGTTTATCCATGTATATAAACTTGGGTTCAAAATGTAGGATCCGTTCTGTGATGTATCTTCCCCGTATTCCATGATATGTTTTCCTTGCTGCAGATAAGTTTCCACACAAAGGTGGCTATATGATGTAGGTATGATTATAATGGGCTGCTCAGGAGTTTGAGATTCCAAATCTAATCTGTCTTCATACAGTGGACCCTTGACTTACAGATGGCTTGACTTACAGACTTTTTGAGTTACAGACTTCTCTGACCGCAAAATTTAGGTTTGACTTGCAGCCTGAGAATTGACTTACAGACCAGAAAAAAACCAAAATGGAACAAAAACGGCCTGTTACGGGATTAATCGGTTTTCAATGCACTGTAGGTCAATGGAGACTTGATTTACAGACTTTTTGACTTGAGAACTGCCTTCCAATACGGATTAATTTCTCAAGTCAAGACCCCACTGTATAACCTGTATTCAAGGAACACTAGAGGGCAGGCCTGCAGCCAAAATCTTAGTGACTCCTCTTGTACATGTCTGATGCAAGAAAGGCTTGAGACCCAGTTCTGTAATGTTTGAAGAGGTAAGTCCATTAAGCAGGATGTCGTATTTAAATTTTTATTTAAAAGAACTGCAGTATCTTTGGTTAGAATTAAAATCCTTTGATTGAAACAGTGGAGATCTGTTGCCAGTAGTAGTCAGCTAGGCTAGATTAACCAGTAATCTGACTCATTAAGGCAACTTCATTTATTGATAATAGAGGTAGGATATATGGCTGGATTTTGTTTTGTTCCAACAAGCCAGATCTTAGGTAGCACTGGAGAATGCTATTCTCTGGAGAAATGCTGCCCTCTGCTGAACATGGATCAAATCACTCAGGTTTCAGGCATTCAGGATCAAATAGAGGGAGCAGAAGGTTTGGGATTCCGTTCCAGCAAACTGCTTGTGTTCTCTGGAAATATAGGGAGACCGCTATACAGTATGTACAAGGAAGAGAGAGATTTTCATCTGTTGTTTTTGTCGGTCACACAGTTATACACAGGAAGATATGAGTTCTTGACCTTATTTTGGCCCCAATACAGCTCTTCCTGGGTGAATAACTGCTAAGTTGGGCTAACAGTTTTATCAACGTTTTCTTTTCTTTTCTTTACTCTGGTTTCTCTTCAGATCGTATAAATCTTTCGCCTTTAACGTTTTCTTTTCTCAGTAGGCTCCATTGTGAAAGCTATTTCCTGCTGGTTCCTTGTAAAAAACAACAACTGTGTGACACAGTAATACAACTCAGCTTTCAACTTGTTTTAAATAAGACTCAGATTCTCACCACAGTCTTTTTCCTAGATGCCCAAATTGCTATTATCTTACCATTTGAGTACACCAGTAAGCCTCAAAGCAAGTTTCAGCACCAGTTAAACGTCTTCCCTACCATGGCAAAGAAGTTCTCGTTGTGTTCACTGAAGTAAGTGCAGAGTTGTTCCAGCAGTAACTCCTCTACAGCAGGATGAGGTCGCCCTTTGGATTTGTCCAGGCAGTGGTGATACCCTTTTGCCTGTAGGCAATAGAAACCCTTTGTTTGATTGAAATAAAAGTTGTCTGGGCCTAAGTATGGTGCCAGTCCCAAGAAACGCTCTACATGGCGCATTTCTGAGAGTGGCTCCCGGATAAGGCCACCCCCATCGACTACATGAATCTGTGTCATCGGAAAGAACTCTAGCCACCGAGCCAGATGCAGAGCGTAGAGGCTGCGTTGCATGGGCTTGTATCGGGTGTCGAGTTGCTGGCCCCTCCTCAGGATCTGCTCTAGAGGTTGATAGGGTTTGTGCCGTGTCTTGCGGTTGTTCAGAATCTGAGTGTAATCAGACACTAGCCTTTCCACAGGGTCCCGCACAATCAGGAGGAGCTTCATGGATCTGTCCATGGCATGGATCCTTTCTGGTGCCTTGAAAGAAGAGAAATAGCCTGGGGTTTTTTCCACAGTGATTTGAGCAGGGTGTGAAAGTGGCATCTGTTGGCTGTACCATTCCAATCCCTTCTGGTAATTCTCCTCCACATTAAAAAAATGTACCTCCGAATTAGCAGCTGCCACCTGAGGATGCAAGCTTAGCATCTCCAGCAGGGCCCGTGTGCCCCCCTTCCGCACACCTATGATGATGCTTCCGGGCAACTGTTGTTTCCAGTTGTCATTTGTGCCCTGAGAATGGTTTCTGTGCCATTGGGCATCCCAGTTTTCAGGGGTCTTTGTTTCCTCTTCTGAATGGATTTTGCATACTTTCAGAAGTACGAGCAGCAAGCAGGTCCTGACCATCTTCGTTTGCTTTAAGATGGGAAGTAGTTGAGTGACCCTATAGTGGTGAAGAAGCGTGTCTTCCTTTGTTAATCCAACCATTCCATACCTGGGCTTTTGAAGTGGAATCACTCTTCTGAATAAGAAGAGATTTATCTGTAGAAAATTGTACTCTTTCAAGGCAACTTCTGCCTCGGAATCGCTTCTGGGCCTCTTCCTGTTTTGGATTCTCCTGCCCAGAAATTCCGCTGTGATTTTTCCAAAACCACTTCAACAAAAGTGATTTGCTTCACCAGGAGCCTAGTTCCAAGTAGTTTCTGTCACCTGAAAAATGAAAAAGCTGGCTCATTAGCCCCTGTATAAAACCACAGTAATAGCAAGAAAGTCCTAGAATTTGAACACACAAGACACCTAAGGTTAAGACAACAGATAAGTTGCGAAACTGAACTGCAAATTTCCAGCCACCCACAAGCCACCTACAGCAGTCTTGGGAACTGGCAGTAGCAGCAGCAGCATCAACGAGGAAGCTTGTTCTGGATTCTCACAGGATGCAAAGCCTGCAAAAATACACCCCTTGACTTGGACAATGTGTCGGTCAGGCTACTTAAATTGTAATTCAGTCTGGAATCCACCCTCTGTTGTGTGACGCTGTCTGTGTTTGAAATATTCAACAAAATATTTGACTATAAGAAATTACAAAAGATGAGCTTACAGCTGGTGGCGACAGATGTGAATCACCAAAAACATCAGGGCTAGACAAGAAACCAGTTTATGTGATTCCAGTGCCTTTTCTTGCATAAGGCCCAAGAAAATGGGCCTGCACGCCTGCTGCTAGATGTGCACATGAGTCATAGTTTAGAGGAATGTGGATGGAATGAGAACTGAGCAAAATATGGCACAGACTGTTCTCAGTAAGCATGCCATGTGCATGTTTATGTTGGGGGCAAACCATTAGCATCTTCCTGCAGCCTGGCAGTAAGTTGAAAGAAGCTATCTCCACTTGTATATTAGCTATAAGGTATCTACGGTATGTATGCATCTTCTTTCTAGGATATTTGGGGGGTGAGACTTAATTGGCTCCCTTTTTCATGGTTGCTAGAGGAACCAATGTTCATTGGCCCAAATCTTTTCCTTTGTGGAGGAAAAAATCAGTTTGCTGGAGGGAATTTTCAGCAGCAAATAATCCTGGGTGGAATTGCTGACCCCTCTTTGCTCCCTCGTGGGTGGTGGTCCGCCTTTGACCACAGCATCCACCAATGCATTTTAGTTTTTAGAACGGTGCGTCCCCCTGCTTTTCTAATAAAGGTGGCCATTAGGAATGGAAAAGCTGCTTAGGCATACCCTTAGCTACTTATTGCACTCGACGTGTCCTGTTCCGGCCTGCGCTTGTCTACAAAACATACAAAAAAGGTCCAGGCTGGATGACACCTCAAAATGCGCTATCTCACCTAAGAAAAGGTTGGACCTGGTGAAAAGTTATGTGGAGTGAGACATGGATACGTTTTCTCCCCAAATTTCCATGCTGTAGCTTGCATCTGTATGTATTCATATTAAATGTTGTTCTTCCTGCAGGGACTTAGAAGCACCTACGTGGTTCTCTCCCTGCCTGTGTTATCCTCTTAACTAGCTTTAAGATAGGATGGGAGAGATAATGGAAGGTGACTGGGTCAGGGATACCCGATGAGCTTCATGGCTGAAGGGGGATTTAAAACTGCATTGCCCCACCAAGCTAATCACAGCACTAAACGTGCTAAAAACAACTTAAGTCTTCCTCATGATCAGATCCAGCTCTGAATTCTGCAGAGCCAGAATTGCAAAGCTGGAGTCCTCTTGAGTTGGGCCAGTGATCTTTCTCCTCCCCCCTTCAGAACGCCTTATCTTTCTAAATGAGACTCTGGGGGCTGGAGGCCAGGATGCGTTCGCCTGCCTAAATTCCTCCCCAGGGCTGGCCATGGCGTCACTCCGTGCTGCACGGCTGCTTTCACCTGTTGGATGAACTCTGATGTAAGCCTCCAGAGGCAAGAACCCCCCCTGCCCCCGCTTCAACATGAGACTTCTGGGAACTTTCACGCCACAGCTGCTCACAGGGGCCAAGAGCTCACACTTGAGCAAAGACAAAGGCTGAACTAATCCCTTGTTAATTAAGATCCACAAATTCCCATACCTTTACATAGGGCTGAGTTGCTTCAACCGTCACTTTCACCGGTGCTGGTAGTAAGTCTGCATTATCAGTTGATCAAATAGTTAGGCATCCTTCAGTCTCGAAAGACTATGGTAACGTGTTCTGTATGGAGGATTTGAAATAGCATCTAGTGTGGCTGAGGAGGCCGATTTGAGAGTGACAATCCCTTCCACACTGAAGACAAATTCAATCTGTCACCTGTCCAGCTCCCTGGTTTTGCTGCTTTTGTGACTTCCTCTTTGCCTCAGCCTGCTGGACAAGGGTCTCTTCAAATTGGGAGAGGCTGTGATGCAAGATCAAATAGATGTTAATACTAATTCACCTTTGAACCCTATCAGTTGATTTCTATCTGCCTTGTGATAATTGGATTCCAATATTCTTTATTAATGGATATAACAGCATCTCCTTTACCTGCACTGCTTCTGACACTGAGAAGAAATTGTGTTTGGTCTTTTGTGCTAATTTTGTAGGGCTTTGCAGCCCTCTGATTACACACCCTAAGCTGGATCACTGGTCCATCTGAGGTGGAGAGTCTGTGGCACTCCACATGTCGGTGGACTCCAATTCTAATCACCTTCAGCTACCAAAGATGATGACTGGGGACGAGGTTGTTATGTCAGAAAATGAACAGCTTCCCAAGACTCCTATAGACCTTTATAAACCTGTAGGAAAAAGCATCATCGTGTGAAGATCTGGATCTATCCTCTGGCAAAGATCTGGACTGGGGGTGGAGGGGATTGGAGTCACCAAGCCCACCTAAACGGACCAGCAAGTGGTTTCTCCAACCTTTTGCTAGAGATGCAGGGAACTGCTGGTAGCTCCATTTCAGATAGTAAGCTCAGCCTTGTTCACCTTGCATGATATCCAGTCCCTGCTAATGGCACTTCTCCCTCTGCACCCTCGTCTGTATTTCCTGCAGCCTAGGATGTGGGTCACAACAGCCGTTGGTGCTTGTTTGCTGCCAGTTGTTTTCAAGGTGCCGTGCTGTTTCTCTCTAATGAGCGATCTCTGGTGGGGGATATTTTCCACTTCCTAACACTCGTTAATGATAAAGCATGACACTCCCAGGGTCTCGAGTGTGGGCAGGGAGTTACCAGTATAATTGGGGCTAAAAGACACAGGGATACAAGAGAGGTTTTTGAACCTTCAGGAAAGCAAGAGAGAAGATGGAGAGAGACACAAATAAACCATTTTTGCACGAGGAAGGAGTCTCTGAGTAGGGCTTCAGCAGCACCAGAGGTGGAGGGTCGCCAGGTTTAACAAAGCCAGCCAGTGGGAACAATGGAGGAATCAATGTAAAGGTGGACAGACAATCACAGAATTATACAGCTGCCTAGAATGGTCGTTTTGACCCGATAGGCAGGGTACAAATTGAATGAATGAATGAATGCATGCATGCATGCATGCATGCATGCATACATACATACATACATACATACATACATACATACATACATACATACATACATACATACATACATACATACAATTGTAAAATATCCCACATTCGATGCGGGGAAAGACCCAAAGGGTCTACTAGTCCAAACTCCATCCAATGTGGGAATTTACTACTGCGTTTCCCCCGTTGGTTATTCTCTGTTTCTCTTCACTGATTATTGTTGTTAAAGTTCTCTTTGTCACTATGTGACAGTTGCTGAAAAACTGCATTCAGGGCTCAGATTCATATCTCCATCACCTTTTTCTTTTGCAGGGGACATTTGGGGGGATTAAGCTAGACTTAAGCAAGGAAACCCTGCTCAGCATGATGGACTGCACCCCCCCTTTTTTTAGTGGGGCTCCAAGGACTGCCCTCAGCAGGAATGGTCTCCATGGTTCGGGGGGGGCTGCATTCTTCCCCCCTTCTGTGCTTAAAGCCTTCCCCAGCCTTAATGTTGAGAGGAACTTCAACAGTGTGTGAGGGGCACAAAGGTTTTCAAGTCGATGAGCCCAATGCAGGGTTAACTTGGGGCTGCTTCTATGATGGAGCGACAGCATCTGGAGGGACAAAAGGCACCTCTGGGGCTGCATGAGTTCTCCGATGCGCTCATGCAACCCCAAGCCCCTCCTGCCCAGCTGGGCACCCCCAAAATAATGTTTACAAATTATCCCCAAATTGCAAATCATGCAACTGAGAGGATGCTGGAAGGTGCTATTTACACACTACACGCCCCTTCCCTTGTTTTAGCCTTTAAGAGGCCTTAAAATATTTTTTAAAAGAAAAAACAGTTAAGCATAGAAGAAAACCGTTTTTTTTTTAATGTATATCTTTGTCATGTATTTCTGTAAATTGTGATTTGCTGGTGGAAACAGATCCTAGAACTGAATTCTGCCCAGGAGACGAAGTGGGTGGGCAGTCCCAGCATGCTGAGAACCCCAAATATGGGACTCTAAATGTCGTTCATTTCTACCAGCCCGTAAAGCAAGGGTAAGGACCTGGGTTGCTGTCAGACTTCAAGTCCCATCATCCCCAGCTTGCCTGGCCAGTAGACGGGGGCCAAGGGAACTATAGTCCCCCAAAGGTTGTAGGTTTCTCATCCCTGATCTAAGGGTGCAGGGGGCAGAAATATTAGCCTGGTGGGCAAAGCCCAAAACCTACAATGGAGGTCGAAGACCTTTGCCAGCAGGACAAAGCAGCCGGTCCCAAAAGATTAAGAAAGCTTCCGAGTTCTCCAACAGGCCAGGCAGGATCTGAAGCAGAACGAGAGGGATCAGAGAGAAGCCTGCAATGGCAGAAGAGCTGCAGTTCTTGGCAGAACTGAACTGGAACCTAGAAGGGGGATCAGCCTTTTGGCTTAAAGGAGCCTCTGGAAAGGGACCTCCAGAGCCAACAGCCACAGATCTCACTCTTCACTCCTTATTTTTATTTGTTTATTTTTTTAAGAATACAAAAATATATATTAGGATTTACTGAGTCCCCCCTCAAGCCCAAGAGGAAAATGCGCACCATGCTTTGGAAAAGTGCGTCAAGTGATGATAACCTTTCTGTGAGCAAAGCTAAGCGCCCGGTGGGGCTGGGAAGGGATGCCTCGGATCAAGCGTGAAAAGGATCAGGAGTTTGGGAAAAACCGCTTTTAAAGGAGCCTCCCTCCCAGACCCCCCCCCCAAGGCCAACGTTAAGAGTCCGGTTTTGGAGATGGCCAGGGCCAGAAACGGCCCTTCCCGCTCGGGACCCTCCCCAGGCCCTGGCCAGGTGGGTGGGTGGGTACCTGGGAGGTCGGTAGGCTTGGAGGGGAGAGGCAAACCCCCTTCCCAACACGCAGCCCAACTCAAGAAGCCGACCCGGGCGCCGCCTTCCCCTCCTCGGCTTTCCTTACCTTGCAAGATCTCCGCCAAGGCTCTCTCGTCTCGGGGACCGTGTGGATGCGCCGCTGCGCGCCCTCCGCCCTGGCTGGGTCTCTTTCTCTCCCTCCGCCCGAGGCAGGGCCGGGGCGCTTTGTACTGCCTCTCCCGCCCCCCGCCCCTGGGCGCCCGGTGTGCCTGCCTCCTCCCTGCCTCGGGAGGAGAAAAGCGGATGATGGTCGTCTCCAGGGGAGAGCAAACCCGTCTGATTCGGGCAGAGAGACCCGGGAGCGGAAAGAGGCGAGGAGGAGCGCTGCGCTTTGACGGATGGAAAAGAAAAGAAGAGAGAGAGAGAGAGAGATTCTTAGGCAGACCTCACAGAGGGCGGCGGTGGAAAAGCGGCTTTTGGGAAACGAGGACTCCCAGGATTTCCCAATCATCAATGGGAGTGGTCCAAATAAATAAATTCAAAAAGGAAAAACTGAAATTCAACTTTCCCAAGCTCTAAGCATCATAGACACGAGTGATCTTTCCTGCGTGGATTCCAGAGGTTCCCCAACTTGGAGTAGTTTTCCATCCTCCCCAAGCATTAGCGGCGCTGTCTGGGGCGAATGGAGCTTGTCATCCACGACAACATCCTATTTTCCCAGGTAGGGGAAGGAGGAAGGCCGGAGGGCCCGGCGTGCTCTAGTCCGCGGGGCCAGGAAGAGTCCGACACGACTTAACGACCAAACAACAACAAAGGGGAAGGATCGTGGCTAGATTTAGGCACTTCAGGCTCTGAGGTCCCCTGAAACACAAGAATTACCAACACAGGGCAAATCACCAGATTTGTTTATTGCGTTCCTTTATGCATGACTTTAGTTTATAGTCCACCCCATGAGAGCAGAAGCGCTATTCTGAGCAGTTTACATCAACTAAAAACTATACAAGCATACATTAAAACCAACTTAAAACAAATAGCAGCAATGATTAAAACCAAATGGTACCAAAGACAATTTCCCACATTATTTATTGCATATCATTGGAACTTATACATAGTACATAGAAAAGTTAAATGAATTATATATCTGAAGTAAATACAGAATTATTGTATTTTTGAACAGAGGGGGCTGCAGGGCCATTGACACTTTGGCCCCCTTATAAATCCAGCGCCGGGAAGGATAGCATCCCTCAAAAACACTGGTTACAAGCCGGTCATTCAGAGGTACGCACCCCACAACTGTATTCTGCAAATATTCTCACATGTTGTCCAGGGGGTGTTATACTATGCATTTATATACGGCATCCTCTCTCATTCTGCCCTAGAGATGTGCTGGACTACAACTTCCATCATCCCCATCCCGCAGGGGATAAAATAAGTGTCCCCCAAGTCAGTGCACCCTCCCAAGACGGTGGGGGTTGTAGTTCAACCTCTCTAGAGGACAAGGAGAGGTTGGGGGAAAGCCTGCCGATGGCGTCGCTTGTACTGGAGGGCTTTCCCAGTGAAGGGCCGGCCAGGTTCATGGGAGGGAGGATTGGGTGCCAGTCGGCTTCTCTCCCCCCCCCCCCCCGCACCTTAAGCAGCCCGAAGCCATCCTGGGAAACTCAGCTTGTGGATTCTAGGAACAGGTTCAATCACAGTTCATCATCATCCAGTGACCTTAGACTTACCTTCCCGGAGGGAGCAGGCATCTCACCAAAAAGCACTGAATAATTAAGGAGTACTGCAAATGGGGGTCACCATGACATCATCTGAGTGTTTCCATCAGCGTTTCGCCCCACCCTCTCCTTGCATCTCCCCCTGGTTCCCCTGAAGGCACGGCAGGAAGGCCAAATCCTTTCTGATGCCAGGTGCCCCACAGCAAGGGGTTGTGCCCATTTTAGGGGGTTGCCAGCCATTTCATGTTAGATTATGTGCCATCATGCCAAAACGGAGGAATGGCCACCCTTATCGGGCTTTTAAAGTAAGTGAGATATCCAGGGAGTGGCTTTACCGCTTCCACCCCCTCCATGGCCAACTGGGGATTTGAACTCAGATCCCCTGAGTCCTAGCTTTATCCACTACACAACACTGGGTCCCTTCTTTCACACCCATCAAAATTAGTGCTCGTCCACCACAACGTGTAGCAGGATGTTCTATACATTAATTACATGCCATGTGGAGCTGGTGTTGTTTTCTTCCATCTGCTTTGAATCTGTCACCAACCTTCTCCAGTGGATGATTTTGTATTTCAGCATTGATGGGCATCTACCTCAGCTGCAGATTTAGTTTAGGATCATGGCTACAGGCTTGGCCCTGGCCAGCAGCTTCTTGTTGTTCGTTGCTGAAACAGACTAACATGGCTACCTTGTTGGAAATCATTTAGCCTGCAAGCGTTGGACTTCCTGAGCCTTCTTTTGACATGTTAAGCTAAAAGGAACCCTCCTGTTCTGGAACTGACTCTTTCTTCCCTGGGAGTCGTCGTCCTGGGGACTCAAGGTTGGGAACCACAGCTTCAGCAGTACAGTATGGGCTCCTAATATTAGGCCTGGCCTCATTCCTAGAGTCAGATGAATTAGCTGGGGAAGAGAAAAGCCTTCCAAAAACTCTACTAAAATATCCCCCATTTTCCAGATACCACATGACAATGTCTTGCTTCGCCTCTTTAATCTGGAAGTTGGAAGAAAGTTAAGATTATTTGGGGATTGCATCTAACCACTAGAGGCAAGTGATCCTCCAATCAGGGGCATATATGGTAGGACTATCATTGGCACTGAACATGGTGGGAGCATCTCCAACTTTCCCTAGAAAAGACTGGAGATACAGGAGGAGTGTTGGTGGCAGTGGCTGCGCCAGCAGCTCTTCCATCATCTCCTTGGACAGATCAAGGAGGCATAAGACAGTTGGCAGGGGTTAAGCCCCCATGAACTCCAGTAGGGCTGCTCCAGTCCCAATGAAATCCTTTCCTCCTGCCACCACCATCTAAATCCAGTTTTCACAAGCGGCCCACACCTGTCTTCACATAATTCCAGAACATTATACCAAATATATGGGGCTTTAAGTAGACCCTGCCCACAGGACTGCCCAGTCTTCTTTCCTGCCACACACATAAGCGGTCTTTCCATAGAAATTTCTCCATTGCCTCCCCAGGGTTTTCCAGATGCTACCTATCCATGGGAATGTTTGCATTGTGTCTCCCCCATCAGGATTGCTTAAATAAGAGCAATGCATGCAGATAAATGATCTATTGCAGGGAGGGGAAGGAAATAGGTAGATATATCTGTCACTCAAGTGTTTTCCCCTCTTGTCTTTTCTAGATCTTTATGTAGATTGGCAATATTAAGACTTCCTTCCTACTCATGGAACAGATGACATCAAAATCACTTTCTGTTTTTTCTTTTCTTTCTTACTTGTAGAAATACTAATCAGCAGATTTGCACACATATGAACCAGCACCAGAGGCTTCTCCATCTATATTCAGGATAATTTTCCCCCCGGCAGTTCTATAATTTGCAATAAATCATTAGTTTGGTGTTCCCTTGACCTAATACATGTTCAGCAGAGGGACTCCTACTTCTCAGTAGCCACATGTTCAACCCTAGGCCACTAAAATCTGCTAGAAAATCCTGCAGATGACATTTCTCCCAGCTACAGATAATGTCTCTCCCCAGCTTTGCCACAGAGAGTATGACAGCGACGAAGTGCATTCCATGCAGCAAAATGAATATTCATTTTAGGGGCCACACCCATGTGTTCTAGTTAACTCAGAGCGTCTCCTGCCAGTTCCGCTGGGCTGAACACCCCTCAAATAACTCCTCAAGCAAACTTCCTGCCCCCCCCCCCCAGTTGAGCCCATGAAAAGCAGTCCTCCTAGCCAGGAAAGGTTTTCTGAACTCTGACTGACCCTGTGGCAAAACTTTCCCACCCGAGCGAAGTGGGAAATGGGAAGCCAAAGTCCGCACTGTAGCGGAAAACCTATTGCTTCCACCCTCTTATGCGGAGAGCACGGAAGGCCATGAATAATCTATTTAGAAGGCGGGGAGGGGATTATGTCAAGAACCAAGAGGTGCAGGGTCACAACAAGAGCCACCATGAAATATGCAGGACCCCCCTCGATGCTCGTGCAGAAACCGAGGGGCGAACGCTGATTGGACCTGACGGATCAGAGTCCCCACTGGTGGGGGAGCCGGGCGCGACACACGGGCGCCGGTTCCACTCACGGAAGCCGGGCGACCCAGGTGTGGAGTCACGCAACAGCACAACGTCTTGAGAGCACACCACGAGGGTGGCAGGTGGGCTCAGCCAAGTGAGACAACCCACCGAGCAAGGTGCCGAGAAGTTCTCATCGCTTCCCCTACACCTGTTTCCATCTCGGCCGGGGGGGATCTCTGTGGGTTCAAGAGTGAAGACGACAAGGCGGTCCTTCCCCTTCTCTCCACCCCACTCCCCGGCTGAAGTATTGGGTAGTATGGCAAAAACAGCAGCCTGCTAAAGACATCCAAGTAACTTCCTCAAACTTTGTTCAACTCCGTGCCTGGATGAAGCAAAAATAATATTTGTAAAGTGCAGCGAGGTGAGAATTTTTTTTCCAATCCTGCAATTTACTGAGATGCGTAAATGTTTTCATATTGAAGACAGAGAGAGGAGGAAAAGAATGAGAGACAAAGTAAAACAAGAAATTCAGTTATGCAGGGCTGTAAGTACAGTATTTAACTTTGAAGGGCCTGGGTTTGAATCCTCATGTACCTCACCACATTAGTGGGGAATTTAGGTTGCCACAGTTCTCTCTCATTGTAAACCCCTTAATTTTTTTACTACAAATGTCTCAGAGTGAGTTATTGAGACCTTGAGTGGCAGTTAAAGAGAAAGGGGTGGACTATCTGGAGAACTTGAAGCTATTCTGCCCTGTGAATCCCTGCACATGTGCTATATAGACACAAGGAACTTACTAGAAAGTCCTCTTCTTGCTGAGAACAACTACATGAGTTAAATCTGGCTAGTGGAAGTTGCGAAGAGACGCTGGGGCTGATCCCATTTTGTTGGCCATATTATATTAATACAAAATTGTCCTTCCAGATGGAAAAGCACAAAGACACCTATTTACTTTCTTAACTTTATTTTATTTCATTAATTTTCTTAAGTTCTACTGGCAAGATTCAGGAACACTGTTCCACCTGCCGAGGAAAGTGCGATGCTCTGGTTCCAACAGGCTTATTTTTGAATCCGTGGGGAAAGGGAAAGAGTGTTGCAAGAAATGCATTAAAAGGCGGGGAGGTGCAGACACAGCTGGCGCTTCTGTTCCACTGGATGAAGTAGTGAGTCCAGATATGACCAAAGGCGTTCTTTCCATATTAAGCATTTCTCTCTTCTGGGGGTATATACTCCAAACCTAAATGCTGGAAGATTTCCTTCTCCGAGGCTGCCGACATCCATGTTTTCTTAAAAGGAAAGTGAAGGAGCAGAAGAACCAGAGGGTGAATTTATTTTCTTCGCATCCTCTCTATCCCCTGGGGGAAACTGTAAACTCTAGACTGAAGACAGACAGCACACAAAAAATTCACCCTCAGAGTAACTAGTGATATGTCTCCTGGGACTGAGGGTTCTCATTCTGGCCGAACTTTCTGTTGTAAGCCATCTATGGCAATGGCAGTACATAAATAAATGACCCTAAAAATGATTAACATTATAAAAATGATAATTTCACCCTCTTCGACCTGCATAAATGGCACAACTTGAAGAACAGGATGCACATTTGAAGTGTATGACCAGGAAGTGTTTTTCTGTTAATTCTTACACAGGATATGAACACAACTGCCCCATTATCCTTATCCACCAACCGGTTTATTTAATTAAGCAGGACAGATACTGCCAAAATGAATGCAAAGCATGCCACCCCACCCCAAATAATTAAAGGAACAAAAAACAAACAGCCAAAAACCCACAGATTTTTGGTCACTTTTAAATGAATTCCAATTGACGTCTTCCCATGACCCATAAAAGGTCACAGTAAAATTATTTTTTTAGTGATATAATACTTTGTTTGATTTGCATCTTTGCCGTTGCAAGTCTAATATAGCTCCCTCTTGAAAAACACGGAGTCATTCTCCTTTACGCCATTTACACAAAAAGGCCCCAAATGCACTTCTCCAAGGATCAGCCCAATCCAGGAGGAAAAGCACAGGTGAAGAAATGGGATCTGAAGAAGGATGCTCAGGCCCTTCTACGTACTTGGCCGCCAGAGGAATACAACCACGTACCTGCTCCAAGTGATAGAGGGTGTGGCTGTTCAGGAGCATCTTCTTTTCCCGCTTAGCGAAGCGCCTGAGGTCCCGTTCAAAGATCTGGGAGCAAAAGGAAGGGGGTGTCAGGGAGCCCTTTCCAAAGAGGCTGAATCGGGTCCGTTCAAAGATTTAAAAGGTTCTGGTGAACTTGTGGCATATATACATGGAGGAGTCTGCACACGGCATCTCTGAAAGCTGAACTGTTCAGGTCTGGCTTCTCCCCAGCTAACTGATCTTGGAAGAGAATCGTGGGATAAAGCCACCCTTCTCAGTAAACAGACGGAGACAATATAATGTGTTTTGGGCAGCCCCTGGACAGAAAGTGACACTGCCATTTCATCGAGACATGAGCTTTGGGGACACCTTGGACAGCCAGAAAGATGAACAAGGGAGTCCTAGATCAAATCCAACCTGAACTATATCTCTGGAGGCAAACATGATGAAACTGAGGCTGTCCTACCTTGGGCCCATCATGAGATGGCGGGGTTCTCTGGAAAAGACAATAATGCTGGGAAAGGTGGAAAACAGCAGGAAAAGAGGAAGACCCTATAGGAGATGGACCGACTCTCTAAAGGAAGCCACAGGCTTGGGTTTGCAAGAGCTGAGCAAGGCTGTTGAGGACGGGACATTTTGGAGATCGCTCCTTCGTAGGGTGGCCATAAATCAGAGGCGGCTTGGTGGCCCATAACAACAACAATTCATTTCTACAATAAAAACTATGAAACATGGAACAGAATCAGTACCATTGAGCTAAGGCCTTCCTTAGCTCCCCTGAAGCTGGCAAGAGCTATGTGGAAGTATTTTGGAGCTGATCTCAAAGAAAGATCCACAACCCGAACCATCTTGTATGATCTTCCTTTGCCATCTTGTATAATCTATTAATTTACTAGCGGATGTCACAATTTTTGTGTATATTTGTTGTTTTTATTTAAGTATCTGGAAGCTGTCTAGAGTGGTCGCAAGACCAGATGGGCGGGGGATAAATGAAATAAATAAATAAATAAATAAAATGGCAGCTGGACTTACCCTTGATCCTGTCCAGCCCAGCAAAGCAAAAGGGAACTGACTGTAGGGAGTCACAACCAAATCCACTCTTACAGCTTTCCAAAAACGAGATGCTCCAGAAGTCCTTCTCACACGGCTGGGCTTCTCAGCCCCAGCGCCTTCCTGAGCATCCCCAAGGAGGTCACCAAGGCAGAAAATGGAGAAGCATCGCTCATACTGATCCATCGAGCTTGCATGGCTGCTCGGCTCTTGGTCGCTGTCTTCAAGGGACTCGAAAGTGTTTCTGTGGACACTGTGATACAGCAGGAAGCCCTGGGAGCAAAGCAGAGGGAAAGAACACAGCCCCTTTGCTGACTTCAGCTGAGAACCCAGACATATTCTGGTTTTTAAAAGTGGGTAGGAGTAAGGTTTTCCTGATGAGCTTCTCGTTTGAGTTGCCTATCAGGGCACATGGGAAGTGAGCCCAGAACAGACTCATGCAGAGTTGCACCATCCATGTGAGGCATTTACAGGTTAAAATGTTCTGACTGGAACACATTTCCCACCCCCCAATGCAAAAGTAGGAATCCTGCAGCTGGTGGCTCAAACACTGCAGCTGTTTCTTTGGCTTCTGGATCTTCCCTGTATATTCTGTCCTCCCGTACTTCACGCTTTTGAAACTCAAAATGTAGGAAAACCTAAGGGGCGTAACTCTCCTTTAAAACAAGAAGCCAGTCTTCTAAAAGAAGACTCCCCCCCCCCAAGCACCTTAACTTAAAAGACAGTCTTGAATCCCGGCACCCTTAAACGGAGGTTTTGACAATCCAGACAAGGGCTTTCTGGGTGCTTTGTCTGGGAGATCTGTCCTGGGGTTCCAAAAATGTTCCCCCAGATCCCTGGAGTCTGTTGTAGTGGAAAGATAGGACATGAAAATAATAAATGGGAGCTAACCTCCCATTGCGCATGGCGCTCAAAAAGCTTGACCCGCCACCGGGTGGGCTTCATAGGAGACCAAAGAGACTCAGGCAGAGATGCAATAGGGCAGCCTGTTTCGAGGACAGTCCGGGCTGCGCTCTCTCTCTCTTTCTGCGGCAAGAGCCAAGGAACGACCTGACCAAAGCCAAGTGGATAAAAATGCAGGAATACCATTTTCCCTTTCCGTCTGGCAGAGACATACCCGGCAGGCTCTCCGGCAAGGGGTCGCTTAGGGCTCTCAGAGGTGCTATGTGACAGCATTGTCTTGCAGAATCGAGAATGACCTTTATTGGGCTTTAGAGCGTTTTCCAAAGGCGCTGGACCTGATCTCTTGTTGGTTCCCAGTGGGAATGATGGGCGGTGTAGTGGGATATCTTCTAGACAAGTTTGCAGAAGGCTCCCCCCTCAACGGTCTTTGAAGCACTTGGCAAGCCGTTTCCCTCACAAACTCTAGCTACCTCCTCACCGCCTCCAAACCCTCCGCCATACCTGTTGATCCAAGCAGGCAATGACCTTCTTCAACAGCCCAGCTTCCTGGCCCTCCACGGGATGGGTGATGAGCAAGTCCACATCATGCCCACTCGGCTTCCCCCTGCGTCAGGAAGACATGAGTGAAGACGGCTCTGTCACAGAAAGCCAGAGAGGGAGAGTCTTTTTCTTCCTCGCACACAAAACTAGGCAGCATTCTGGTCAGTTCCAGTTCTAATGGCATTTTCAAATATTCCTGCCTAATTCAGACTTGTAGGATCCGTTGTTAAGGCTGGATCTAAGACAGAGGAGATGAGAAGGAGTGACACCGGTACAGCGGTGCTCAACTGCCGGCTCTCCGGCTGCTTTGGACGTAAAATTCCCAGAATCCATGATCCTAGGCCATGCCGGCTGAGACTTCTGGGGGGATGAAGTCCAAAACGTCGAAAGCAGGGGTTCCCAACCGTGGGTCTCCAGCTGTTCTTGGACTGAAACTCCCAAAAGCCTTTGCCATGAGCTGCCCTGGCCAGGATTGCTGGGAGTTGTAGTTTAAGAACCTCTGGGGGACCCAAAGGCTACTGATCTAGAGCAGTGGATCTTAACCTTTGTTACTCAGATGCTTTTGAACTGCAACTCCCAGAAACCCCAGTCAGCACAGCAGGTGGTGAAGGCTTCTGGGAGTTGCAGTCCAAAACTCCTGAGTAACCCAAGGTTAAGAACCAGTGATCTAGAGCAGTGGTTCTTAACGTGGGCGATAATGCCCCCCAGGGGGCGATTTCATTTTTCAGGGGGGCAGTAGAATGAAAAGGGGCGGTGGGGGGGGCGCTGGAGTAGAAGGGGGGCGGTAGGGGGGCGCTGGAGCAAGCCAAACCTGTGAAGATGGCTGCAGCCTTTTTACAGTGTGCATGAATATATATTTTCCTCCAATTTTAATTTAGCTTCAGACTTTTTGTCTTGAAATTTTTAGTTCCTGCATTTCTTTTTAAGCCCTTTTTATATTTCTTTTTGCATCTTAAAATTCACTTGCAACTAAATCATTAAATGTTACTTTTTGGGGAGCATTTCATTTTCTTGGAATTTAATTTTGTTTTCAGGGGTCATTGGATTTAAGTGTCTTAAATAAATAAATACATAAATACATAAATACATAAGATATCATCACCGCGGGGAGGGGGGCGATGATAACTTCCTCAATGGCTCAAGGGGGCGTTTCTTTCAAAAAGGTTAAGAACCAGTGATCTATAGGACCACAAATTAAGAACCATTCCATGCGTGCCTTCTCTCGAGTTAGAGACTGAGGATCTATCATCCCCAAAATGTCACCTTCTAAAACCGCCAGTCAGAGTCACAGAGGCACCGGGCAAGCACTTATTGACCGCTTCCCGGACCACCTGACCAATTGCCTCCGCGTCAGCGCGCTTCACGGGGGTGTTGAGGTCCTCGTAGTGAATCAGGCCTGCAAGAAAAAAATAAGCCCCTTAGTAGAATTCCACAAGTACTGAACACTGGGATTAAAAATAATAATAATAACATGCAGGGGACAAATTAAAAACTCTGGCAGACGTGTACCTGTCAAGGAAAGGCATCTACCTTGCAGGCAGAATGTTCTAGATTCAACCCACAGAGAGAACTGTGAAGAACCCCCGTCTCCAAGGCCAGCCCTATCGTGAGGGAGAGAGCGAGGCAGGTGCCTCAGGCCACAGATTGGGATAGTAAATTGGCAAGTTATTTAATCTGTTGGCGGGCTGAATAGTTCCATGGTTTAGGTCTCTGGCTGTGGAACCAGAGGTTGGGAGTTCGATTCCCCCCACTGGGAAGAGCCAGCCTGGGTGGCCTTGGGCAAGCTGCGCATTTCCCAGGTCTCCCCCTAGAGGAAGGAAAGGGGAAAGCACTTCTGAATATCCTGTACCTGGAAAACCATGAAAAGGCTCCCAATAAGTCAGAAATGACTTGAGGGAATACCATGATGGTTGCTGAATTTTTATAGCCTAGTGATGGGGAGAGGAAAGCTACCTCATTGTCCTTTCTGTGGGCCATATAATTCCACTCGCCTGCTCTGTTTACTGACCGGCCTGCTGCTCTTTGCTCAGCTGTGCAGGATGCCCTCTCAGGTCGTCCAGCGTCCTCCGCCCTTCCTGGTACCACTGGTGGGCCGTCTTCGCCCCAACACCAAAGATCTTGGTGAAAAGCTGTGGGACAACGTCCGTCATCAATGTCACCACCAAGAAAGGATTCCCTAGCATACAACACACACACACACACACCTTACTTATGCCATTAGTATTCACATGGCCTGCCTGGGTATTCCAAATGGAAACCCTGCAACCCCACCCCACCCCTGCATAAGCCTCCCCTACAGCAGCAGCGGAAGACTGGCAGAAATGGGACCCTTTCTGAAGCATGGAAAAATTAGGTTTTGAATTCCACTCCCAACATTTACCAGCCAACATAAAAACCACTGGAATAATTACTATGCGCTGTCAAGTTGATTCCGACTTCTGGAGGAAACCCCCCCCCCCAGTGTTTCCTAGGTATAAAGTACTTTGATGTGGTTAACTGGCCCCTCTTCCTGGCCACTCTAGGACCCCCCTGCTTCTCACCCAAGGCCCTCAGTTGGCCTCTCTCCTGAGAGGTGTTCTGGGGATTCAAACTCACATCCTGGCTCTCCGCAGCCAGTCCCCCAACCTACCGAGCTGTATCAGCTACATAATACTAGTACTTGGGAAAACTCCGTTCAAGGCTAGATTCAAAATGAGGGCAGGGTTGGATCTTAAGGGCACTTAAAGCAGCAACCGTTCTACAGAAAGATAGATTTGATAGCTGACAGAGAGGTTGAAAAAGTTACTTTTTGTAAAACAAAAACCAAAAACCTATCACTCAGAATTCCTCAAGCAGCACAGCTTTTAGGAGTTATAACCCCAGAATGCATATTCTTCCAAGCTCTGTTTCTAAACGGAAGTATATCTCAATGTTTTGCTCACTGAGGAGGTAACCATGAAGCTCCCTCGATGCCTTGTGGCTCTCTCTTCTCCTCTGGGATGCAAAAACGGGTTGAAGCCGGGGGGGGGGGGGTGAACAGCCGTCTCCCGAGTCTTTGCCGGTGCCCGACCCTGGCTTCCGAGGCCTACCACAGTGGTCAATTTGCAACAATATTCAAAAATCGGATGCCTGGAGAAAGCCACTTCCTCCTGCATAGTCATTTTCATTGCTTTGATGACTTGTGTGAATGGTGCTAAATTTACTTCCGAGTAAAAAGAGAACAGATCCGCCATCCCTACCAATTCCACCACACCATCGGCTAAGTCAGTTTCCTGGTCTTGTCAGTTTCGTGCCCAAGTAAAACTTTTCCGGTACAAGCCCACGAAAGGACACCTACTCATTTTCCCATTTACAAAAAAACAAAACAAAACAAAAAGGATTTAAAGTATTCTCAGCATGGGACAGGAAATGTGAGTTACACATAGCAGATCAGGAGTTCTTCACAATTGCACCATGAGGACACCGTACAGCGCTGACCGTAATTTTGGAAATGTATTTTTCCGGCGCATGACTTAGCACGCTGCCGGAGCTTGCAAAATGGTTATCTGTTAAAGAGTCTATATTGTTTTTAATCTGTTAGTTTTATGTTTGTTTAGGTTTCTGTTCCCTTTTTGTAAACTGTCCACCACAGCACTCATGGGGTGGTATATATGCAAATCAATAAATCAAATCTGTTCGATGACAGGACATGCAAAACAGGGGAATCTATAATAAAAATGTCAGATGTCTGAAAGAACTATATTGGCCTGTAGCTTAAGCTATCTACAGGCTTCCCTCATCTTTTTGTTAGACAGAAATGAACAACACAAACACCAGGCGCAAGAGCAGACAAACCCTTCCAAAGATTGCCATCAGGCATGGGAGCCTTGACCAAGTTCTCGGGCATGCGCTCCCCACCTGCAACACTCAGCTGCAACCATTAGTCTCCCCTGCCACACACCTTCATCGTCTGGTATTTTTCTGACTGCCGGATTGTCTCCACCTCTGCAGATGTTCCGTCTTCCAGCACCTCCTGCTCGGGAGACATAAACCACTGCAAAGTCACTGAAACATCCTTATCTTAGCCCCCCGCCCCCCCAAACTGTCCAACATCAGCAGGAGAAATATCAGCCAGCATGGCCGGCTCATATGGGCGAATCACCCACCAAATTCTCACTTCTAAGTATTGCTCAGCCTTTTGGCTAAGATCAGGTGTAGTATCTTCTTTGTAACTTTACTACTTTGTGAATGCGGTTGAGCGGAGGAAGATGCCACAGGGTTTGTGCCTAGAAGGTTCAATTCCTGGGATCATAGGCCATGTAGGCAAGGATTCCCTGACCCCAATGCCCGATTCTGGCCTGTCTTCGACCTGGTTCCAGGGCTTCTGCTCTCCTCTCTGTCCAGAGATGGGGTTGTTTAAAGTCAAGGAACATCTGGTGTGCCCCAATAGCTGTTTTTCGGGCCTGGAAGATAATGCATGCATGCATGCATACGTTGCACAGGTGAAAATCAGTGAGATCTGCATTTAGCCCCTCTCCTGTGTGTCTCCTCAGTCAATGGATCAAGTTCCCTGTTCTTGTGAAAGAGGGGACAGCCCTTAGAAAGGGAGCTGAATCCCTGGAGTGATGCTCCATTTACGGTATTCCTATACCAATGGTGTAATCCAGGTCTTGAAACAGAAGAATGGATGCTTTTGAACTATGGTGCTGGAGGAGACTCTTAAGAGCCCTCCGGACTGCAAGGAGAACAAACCTATCCATTCTGAAGGAAATCAACCCTGAGTGCTCACTGGAAGGACAGATCCTGAAGCTGAGGCTGCAATAACTTTGGCCCTCTCATGAGAAGAGAAGACTCCCTGGAAAAGACCCAGATGTTGGGAAAGTGTGAAGGCAAGAGGAGAAGGGAATGACAGAGGACGAGATGGCTGGACAGGGTCATAGAAGCGACCAACATGAATGTGACCCAACTCCAGGAGGCAGTGGAAGACAGGAGAGCCTGGCGTGCTCTGGTCCATGGGGGGTCACGAAGAGTCGGACACGGCTTAACCACGAAGTAACAACGTGGCGCACGAAGTCCCTCACCTGGATAACCCTCTTGGAGTGCTCTCCTAGGCAGGGAAGAGAATCCAGTTCCTGAACCCTCATGACTGTCCGAGGCAAGGCCTTGAGCACCGAGGCGGCTCTCGAGAAGGCCAGGCTGCGTCCCTCGTGGCCACAGAAGTGGGCCTCTTCAGCCAGAGTTTCCAGGGCGTCCTGACAAAAGACAGGTGAGAAGGAAAACCCGTTCTGCCCAAACCAGGTGGGAAGACTCAGAAGCGGTCGGCGTCGTGCCTCAGTCTCTGCTCGTGCGAAGTCTCTGCTCTGAGCGCACTCACATGGTCAGAGCTCAAGAAAGCTATTTTGGACTACAACTCCCAGAATCCCCAAGCCAGAAGGGTCCGTTGGAAGATTCCACAAACTGGTCATCCAAAAGATGAATATTTTCAAAGCTCTGGGCTTGACTGGCCTTAAGATATTTTGGTGTGGGAAATCCAGTGGCCCACCATCCCAAATACTGAAGACGACAGAGAGTGTGCCAGCTTTGTGTTTTTGGACTGCAACTCCCAGATTTCCTTGGGTAGCACTGGCTGCGCTGTCTAGGGAATTCCGGGAGTCATGGTTTAAAAGCACAAAAACGACACACCTCCAATCCAAAGATTTGGCAATCTAAAATAAATATTTTCTAGCTGAGCCTCTTGTTCTCTGGGCAGCCTTCTGCCCCGCTCCGTTACCCCTACCGTCAACCTTCATCTACCCCAGTCCCCAAAAACCAGAGGAGAGGCAAATTACCGTGAGCAGCTGATTGTTGTTTGGAAGCGGACTCCGGCGCTGGCAGGCATAGGCTGCCGCCAGCCACGTATCTTGGGGCTTCTCCGCGGAGACAGTCACCTTGAGAAAAGAAGAGTGGATGGCAGGCTTTCAGGCCAAAGGATCGGAACCAGAAATAAGTGTTTTGGAAAACTTCTATCAGTTTTTCACATAGAAGCCGATTCCCAACATATTGCCTGAACCTGTGTTGTTTTGAGTAGAGCAAATTGCACTCGAGCAGGCCCACTGAATCAATGGAGATTTGGCGAGTCAACTCCTCCCTAGGTTTCTTTGATTCAAACAGGCCTACTCTATCTACAAATTATGATGCTAAAGGCATCAGAAACAGAACACACAAACCCCCAGAAAGCTTTCCAAGTGATCTGAACACACTCTTAAAGGGAAACATCGAATCAGCCCCATGGGGAAGGGAACTGTCTACTTGTGTTGTTGTCGCTCTGCTCCTCTGCCTTTCACAGCAAAGCAGTCCAGGGAGGAAGAACACGAGACTTCGCACAAACCATCCCCACCCCACAAGACGGCTTGCACGCCTGCAATCGTTGGGCATTTCCCTCGGCTACCTGCCTTTTCCTCTTAGGTTTCATCTCTCAGCTAAATGGCCACACAGTCTCATTAGAGAGAACGGAGGTGGCTCCTAGACCAAGGCGGAGCGGCCTCAAAGCAACACTTCAGGGCATGACAATGCCCCTTCCCCGGGCTCTGAATCATTCCAGGGTATGTAGGTATGTGTGGCCCAGGGGATGGAATGATGGACTAGGGCTCAGGAGGCCTGGGTTCGAATCCCTGCTCAGTCACAGAGGTTGTGGAACTGATAAAACCACACACACACACATATATATGTGCATACAACTATATGTGTATTTGTGTGTATTTTCCACCCCATCCTAGTGTTATCCAGGATGATCCCTATCAAGTGCCCGAAAGCTCCCCCCTTTTACCGTCAGGCAGTGTCTGGGTTCAATCTCCACTGGCCGCCCGGCCTGCATGCTCTCGGAGAACCAGCTGACGTCTAGCAGGGCCAGATTGCTCCCGCCAGCATCCACACAACCGTTCTGCTTCCTCTTCAGCCACTCGATCACCTCATCGCCAGAATTGCCTTCCGACACCACGTGGGTCAGTCTCTCGCTGGGGCAGGCATTGTGAGAAAGGGGAGAACCCGAACAAGCCTCCAGTTATAATCCCAACAAAGAGGCAATAATCTGAATTTCTGAGGCCACAACAGTCAAGCGAGGGCTCGTCTAAAGCTGCCCTTTGATCTACACAGCAGGAGTGGAAAATTTTAACAAACAGGTAGTTATTATAACAACAACCCCATAACCTCCCCAAAGAGAATTAAAACAAAAATTCTAGCAGCTGCATTGACTTATTTCAACTAATCTGTTCTAGAAGCTTTCACCTGCCCTAGGAGCAGGTTTTTCTAACGCTTATGTGTCTTAACAACTTCCTCAAGGTCATAGCTTACAGCGTATTGTTTCACAAAACTCCATTTTCTCTCTAGCTATGGGGAAGGCTGTAGTAATGAAAGCAGACAGGTGAGCTGAGCAGACAGGTGAGGAAGAGAAAATGTCCTCCTTCTCCCACTGAAGGTCCACTTGAAACAAAGACATTGCCATTGACGATTATCCTTTTATCCTATATTATTCTGGGGGGGGGGGGGAGCTACCATACTTCCTCTCCTCACTCCGAAGTCCTGCTACCTAAGAGAACCAGGCCCCCCTTTTTCCATACCTGGAGGGCTCTTCCACCAGGAAACCCTTGGAGCGGGCCAGGTTAGTGAGGAAGGCTTTCCGGCTGGCCCCCATCCTCTTCTCCACCAGACACAGCACCACTCCAGGGAAACGCACCGGAGGATCCTCCCGCATGGCTGGCGGGGCGGCTTCCCGCAGGCCGCGTGGGCGCCTTTTTCTGACAGGAAGCTGTGACATTGTGGGGTTTATCGAACCAAGGCTTCTTCCTTCCACCTCAGTCCCAGGAAATAACATAAATCTTGCATTTCAGGCAGGTTGTGGGGTGGAGGAGAAACCTGTAGAATAATGAATTATTATTAATGTATTATTAATTTATTATTAATATTATTATTATTATCCTCTTGATCCCCTTGCCGGCGCGGTGGACGGGGGGGGCATGAGAAAGGGCCTTCTCCGTGGCTGCTCCCCGGCGGAGGAATGCCTTCCCTTGGCTTTCAATCTTTTTGGCAGGCTTTTCGCAATTAAACTGGGAAAGGTTAGCTCTTTCCAGAGGCTAGGCATATATTCCTTTTAAGCGTGTTTTTAAAGCTTTTCAGTGTTAGACAACCTGTTACACTACTGTTATATGTTTAACTGTTTTTTTAAACTTTGTAATTGACTGTGTTTCCCATCCAACTTACTTTAATCACCTAGAAATCAAACAAACAAAATAAGCAACTTTGTTCCTCTCACTGGTGGTTTGCTTACGGAGGACGTTCGGCTGTTTTCTCTTTGGGTTTCTTTCAGAGAAGGCAGCACCAGGCTTTGTTTCAGCCACAACAAAATACAAACACAAAACAAAAGTATCCTTAGGCTTCCGATGGAGCCGGCTTGCTACTCAGAGAAGCTCACAATTTTAGCGGATTGCAGTATTTTTGCGGGTTGCAAATACACTAATTAGTTTGGCCTCAGAGGCAGTCTGCTGTTAAGACTTCTAGTTTTGTAGGCGCCTTGTTTCGGTTTTGCAAATGCACATTTGCACTTTTGGGAACATTGCAATTTTAAGAAAATATTTTCTGTTTTTCAAGGAACTGCTGCGGGGGGGGGCGCGAGCGAAAGGGGGGGCATCACTCACTCACTAAATAAATTACAAGGAGCATCGATACGGAAGAAGAGGACGAAGCACGCCGTCCTTCCGTCATCATCCTCTCGATAACCCAAAACTCTGCGAGCTTGAAAAACGCCACAAAATCCTGCAGCGCTCAAAGCGTCTTGCCTGCGGTGGAAACGTCCCAAGGCCGAGCAGCTCGAGAAGCTGTTTCTTTGGGCGATTACAACTCCCGAAATCCTTCTGACCAGACTGGCTAGGGGATGCTGGGAATTGTAGTTGAAAAAGTTTCCCCACCACCCCCACCTTGGAATTTACAATACCGGCCACATGGCAAGGGCTTTAATTCCGCATCAGGGAGAAAAGGAGCAAAAGGCAAGGACAGCCCCTTCGGGGTCTGGATTCGAATTCTCCCCACCCCTCTCCAACGCAACTCACCGGGACCGAGACACCTCCAGTGTCTGGGATGACTCCGCCTCCTCCGCGGCCCCGCCGTTTATGCAAATGAACCACCCGGGGGGCGGGCCTTAGAGCCACAAGGCCCCGCCCCCCTCCAGAAATCAAAGGGACTGGGAGCTTCTTGCAAACTTTTGCAAAAGAAAAGCAAGGCGGGGATTCGCTTGCGCTGCTGCGTCCTATGGCGCAATGGCCGCGGCGGCTCTCTGGGGGACCGACCCTGCTCGCCTGCCCCCCCTTTTTAAAGCAAAGCGAAAGGAAGGAAGGGGCCCCTCCCTTCTCGAGAAGGCAGCAGGTGGAGTTTGCCAGCATCATATGACGCGACGAAAAGTTGCGCTTCCTGAAAGTGCTCCCCCCCCCCCCCGGCTGCGCTCTTTTCCTCGAACCCCCGGGCAAGTGGCTAGTCCTCAGTAGCTTTGGGGCACGCCGAGGGAGGGAGGGAGCCCGGCGGCCAGCCCTTCCCATGGGGGGCGCCTTTCTCCCCCTGGGGGCCCTCTGGGCTTTGCTCACGGTGCCAGGGCTACTCCTCGCCGCCCGGACGGCCAGGAGCAACATCATCCTCTTTTTGGCCGATGACCAGGACCTAGAGATCGGGGGAATGGTGAGTAGCGGGGCTCCGCTTTTCGGGGGAGGGGCTCACCTGCCGCGGACAGGTAGGGGCGGGGAGCGGCGGCGGGGGGGGGCGCCGCCTTGCCCAGCCGAGGCTCCCCTCCCCCCCCCGAGGCAGTGAAAGTGACCTTCGGCGTGGCCAGGGCTGAACGACCAGCAGCTGGCCCGGTGGCTGACCTCGTCCTTCTGGGGTCTCGACCCCGGACAGCCGGCGGCGCAAGAGGGCAAAAGCCCAAGATTTGAACCAGCGCGTGCGTGGGCTCCTTCGCCTGCTAGAAATGCCAGACCATTCCCGTGTGGGCCCATGCAGGAGGTATTTTCCTGGCCCCTGAGCATGTGGGAAATGCTTCTTCAGAGGAGACACATACCTGGAGCCACAGAGAATTAATTAAAGAGACGTGGGTGTGCAGAAATGTCGTCAGGTCATGGGTGAAAACCTAGGGAGAGATAATTTTTCAGGAGGTCTCTTTAGCCATCCCAGAACTGCCCGCAAATCAATGCATGGGATAAGTCCCATTTATTTCACTGCAGCTTTGTGGTATCTGACTTTTGGCCTGTCCTCTCCCTCTGCTTGGCTTGTGCTTGGTTGCAATACAACTTCCAGTGAACTTTGAATAGCTGTGTTGGGTTTCTATGCAGCGCTGTCTTGTCTGTCTGTGTGACTTGGTGGTTGGGTTGTGACTGCATCTGAACAAATGTGCTATAAGGCGCAAGAACTGCAACTCTTTCCTCCTGGCAGCCGCCCGTGTGGTTATGCGCTGGCTTAAATCTGAAGCAGGGTCTTCTAAGACTTGGGGATACCAAGGTTCAACTGGTGGTCAAGCCAGGTTGCTCAAAGGAAGGAAGAACACCAGGGTAGCTCCGGATCTCCTAGTAGAAATCGGGGTGATTTACGGTAAATCAATAAAGATTTTTCAGTCCAGCTCAGCCAGAAAATGGCACACTGGTGCCTAAATCCTGTTGGTTATGCCTGCTGGTGTAACACTGTGGGTGTAAACCTCAGCTGCAAACTGCCACAGATTACAACGTCAATGTAGGGTATTTGGCAGCGAATGCCAGCACATGTGGTGGCAATTGCCTATGCTGATTTCTTAACTTGCACCAATCCGCCAACCAGATTTGCACCACTTGCTTGACTTTGGCTTAAAAGTATCATAATATTTTGGCCACCGTCTTTATCCTGCAGAAATTGAAAGAGTTAGAATTTTGTGTGGAAAGAGGGGGTTCTACTCAGTTCTGGTACACAAAAAGAAATTACTAGCAGGGGATGTCTTTAATTCCACTGCCCTACCTGGGTTTTAAGAATAAATTGGGTGTAAACAGATAAGGAAGGGGGGGTGCGTGGCATACCAGCCTTTTTTCTGTTCTCCTAAAGAGTTCATATACTGGTGTGGAAATCCCCCAGAGATTAAAGGAAGTTGTCCTTTAGGAGAATGGCCTCTGTGTTTGGAGAGTGGGGTTGATAAGAACAGAGCTTGTTTCCCTCCTCGTGTGTCTGAAGTGGACTTTTGAAAGTTGCCGTAGTAGTTTTGATGTTTGTTTTTTTTGAAACAGACAAACAAATGATATGTAACCAGTCTTAAGTGGGTGAATCTTAAGGTTCTCCGGGAGGAAAACAGAATATAGCTTTGAAAACTGGAGGTTTGCCAACTCCTGACCTAAGCAGTTGGTTAAGGTGGGGGTCAGGCTCTGTCCTGCCACCAGGCCAAGGAGAGGCCAGGAGAGACCCCCCCCAAGGCCACCCCAGGAGTCGAACCCAGATCCCTCTAAGATGATCCAGATTGAAGCTCATGTTTGAACAAGGGTGGTCCAGCTTGGCTTTCAGTTGGCTGCAGTTTGGGGTTTCGTCAAGTAGAAAAGGCAGCGATTGTCGTTTGTTGTGCTTCCTGCCGCCGACTTTATAAAGCAATGCTGAAGGATGAGGGGAAAACCTTTCACATCATGCAATGTTTACCACAGTGGTGATTTGCAAATGGCCACCATTTTAGGTTTCCCCTTTGTCTGGTGATACTCCCCAACCAGAATGGCTGCTTCTTTGCGCTCGTCCCATGAGGGAACATTCGCTTCCCTTTTTCCAGTGCCTACTTGGCAGGCCAGGCCACTTCGTGCAGCATCACTCCCTCACAAGAAGTGACACAACAAGAGGAACAGTCTGGCTCTATTATACAAGCTGAGCTTTCTTCCCCCCCCCCCCTTTGAGGATGATCTTTTTGACATCTCCTTTGGGAACCTAGTCTACAAAAGACCTTAAATAAACAAGAAACGGACTCTCTTCCAAGTCGCCATGGGGTGGTGGCTGGGGGAGAGCGAAGAAGGACTGCCCCTGCCATGAGGAGAGGTTGAGGCAATTACCTCAGGCGGCAGCAACCGGAGGGGCGGCAGCAACCAGAGCCGTCCCACGGCTGTTCCTCCTGACTCACCTGAAGACCTCCAGAGCTGGAGGGTCAAGACGTGTATTACAGCACAGCCTGTTTTGGGCCCCTGAAATTACCTCAGTGCCTCACATATAGGGCGGAGGACACGATCCTCCCACCCGTGATTGCAGGAGGATGAAAATGTGGTTCCAGTAAACAGAGTCGCGATCCTTTATCTGTTTGCCTCGGGCAGCCAAAAACTCGGTTTCCCTGATGGCACAATTGGAGACGGATCATCTCCTCCTCCTCTTCCTCCCTATTTTTGGAAGAAATGGCAGGAAAGGTGTGCAAGACCTTTGGTCTGAGGGCTTAAGCTGAAATAGTCTCACCGTTCAGAGAAAAAGGGGGGAAAAGCTCTGGTTTGAAACCGTAGACTGCCAGGAACTGCCTGGACAGTTCTCCTTTTTTATTTTTCTAAAAATAATAGCAAGGAAAGTTACCTTAACCACTCTTTAAAGATGTGTGATCAAAAGGGTTGACTGCCAATACGCTCTGGTGGAGTTCCCCCTCTGCTCCTTTGCACCAGCCCAAGGATAAATCAAGGTGCACTGAATGAAAGTTGCCTTCTTTGAAGCCTTTCCTTGCAGAGGGAATATCAACAAACCAGTCTTTTTCTCTCTCTCTGTCTGAGAGCTTTTGAAACAAGGACACCCTGTGTGCAAACAGACATGTTCACGCATCTTCCGAAAGCAGTCCGTAAAAGTCTTTTATCTGGTTGCGTGGGTCAGTGGGTTCAGCTGAGATTTGACGTATCCAGGTTCAGACCTCCAGTGAATCATGAGCACTGGGAGATCTTCAGATTTTTCTGAGGTTGGCCTACCTCATAGGATTGTTTTGACGATAAAGTGTGTGCTGTCTGTTTTAACAGCAATGAAAATAAGACGTAAAGAAAACTTTCCACCCTTTGTACCACGAAAAAACTTGCTTCAGGGTCAGCAACACCAGTGTCTTAGGAACAACTTGATTTCTGTAACTGAAGAAGTAAATCAAAATATTCCAATTGCATTAGATGCTTATATTCATCACGGCCATCTCTGGTTTCAAATACTGAAAAGCCTTTATAGAAATCATTTTGACAGCTGCAGGGAGATTAATGTTAGTATATTTTCCTTGCTGGCCTTTTTTTCCCCCTTGCAGTTGTTTGTAAACCATTGTACCACATGCATTAAGACAAGCTGTCTTCCAATGTGTTATTTATTTAAAATATTTGCACCCTATCTTTCTTCTCAAAAGAGCCCAAAGGAATGTTATTGCTGAATTTATTTATTTGACTTCTCTACTGCCCATCTGGCTGCCATGCCTAACCCCAACAAGCGGTCATTCTAAAGATGAATCCAATATTCAGAGAAAGATGGAGGAGGAAAGGCAGTTCTTACCCTGATCTCCTAAGTTGAGAATAAAGACTCTTTGGCTCTCAAAATGTCTTTGGACCACAAATTCCACACACCTCTGTCATGGTCATTCCTGCTTGAGCTTCTGGGAGTTCAGCTGCAAAACATCTGGAAGGCCAGAGGTGGACCTGAACTTGCAAATAAGAAACGGAAGCAGATGTGGGAGGGTCAGTTAGTAAGTGTGTGTCCTGCTGCTGACGGTTTGTTTAAATTTCCAGACCCCTATGAAGAAGACACAGTCACTGATCGGTGAGTTAGGTGCCACGTTTGCCAACGCGGTAAGTAACCTAGCAAAGCCACTTGGTGTTTCCCCCCCCCCGGGGGGGGGCTGTTGAATTGGAGGAAAAAAAGATTTCCCCCTTTCTGGGCAAAGCCAGCTCCTTGTGGCAGAAGGAGTTGGGATCCAGCGGCCAGCCAGGGCTGAAATTCCTAGAACGGTGACGGAAGAGGGCGCCTTGGCTTCCACCAGAGTCACATCTGTCCCTTCTTTAAAAATATATGAAAGAAAGGCCCGGAGGTAGTAAAAAGTTTTGTGTGACCAAGTTGCTCCTGTGACTGGAATGGGAAAATGCCCCGACTTGCTTGCGGGACCGTGCTAAGAACACACAAGCAAATATGAACGTTATGCCTTTTACATGCTGTTCCTCTGAAAGGTATGTCTTTTACATGCTGTACTGAGGTATACTGCTCCTAAACATAGAGGTTGCACTTAGGGAGCATGGTTAATAGCCGTTGTGAGAGCGGTCTTCCATGAATGTGTTTGGTCCATTTAAAAAACAAACTCTTCTTTATCATAACCGGTGACTTTTAATTTCCAGTGTTGAGTTATGGATTGGTGGGCACAGACCTAGGAATAAACCTTATTGACCAAGTTGGGCTTTACTCCTGAGTGGCATACAGAGAACAGCACCGACACCTTATGAGCTATAGTGAAAATATTCTTCCTTCTGAATTGGGCACTGGTTTATATCCTGTGACCTGTGCACTCTTTGCTTCTAGAAAGGGATCTCCTGAGGCTACCAGTTGC
This sequence comes from Pogona vitticeps, assembly GCF_051106095.1. NCBI lineage: Eukaryota > Metazoa > Chordata > Lepidosauria > Squamata > Agamidae > Pogona > Pogona vitticeps. Next base: position 2,976,096 of record NC_135790.1, read on the forward strand.
ATGCTGGTACCTGAGAGATCGCCACACCGGATCCCACCGTTGGGAGTTCTGCCATCTAGAAACAGAGAACAGGACACTGGCCAAAGGAAACCCTCACTGTTCCTGTTTTTTTTTTTCTTTTGTAATTTTATAACCTTCCTCCTCATCTTTAACCCCTTAAACTGAGAAGCCTCAAATATCTGAGCCCAGCTGTGGAGCACTGAAACATGACAGACTGCAGATGTTATTAAACTACAGCTCCCATCATCCCCAGCCACGCTCTGTGGTGGCTGGGGCCGATTGGGAGCCAGGCTCCTGACTCTCTCACCTGAAGAGCCACGATTCCCACCTTGCCTCGTTGGAAACGTTCCCCAAATAGCTGCCGCAGGTCTCCTGCTTTGTTTCATCTGGGGGAGGGCAGAGGTTTGGGGCGACCCCCACAGGGAAGGAGGGTGAAGAGGGAGGTGGGTGTGGGTGGAAAGGACGGAAGGAAGGAAGGGCGAGCATGAACGGCCCCCCGTCTGCCTCTCAGTTTGCAGTCACTCCGCTCTGCTGCCCGAGCCGGAGCAGCCTCCTCACGGGCTGTTATCCTCACAACCACCTGGTGCGCAACAACTCCTTGGAGGGCAACTGCAGCAGTCCCGTCTGGCAGAAGTTTCAGGAGCCCTTCACCTTCCCGGTGTATCTGCAGAAGAAAGGCTACCAGACCTTCTATGCCGGCAAATACCTCAACCAGGTAAAGAGAATGTAAAGCGATGCCCGTCCTTCCCAGATGTTGTGCAGAGGAGGAGTGGCAGAGCCCACCCCACGCCTTGCTTCTCGGGCAGGCTCTCCCCCCCCCCCCGAGGGATGAGTAGCCCCCTGAGTGGGTCGTCCCTTCCTGATTTGAATGCATTTTGGTGTGGCTTGTGTTCTTTTTTTTGGGGGGGGGTGTGGTATTTGCTTGATCCTTTTTAGGATTTGTATACTCACTGTTGTTCACTTTAATGTTGTCTTCTAATCATCATCATCTGAGCTGGAAGATACCTTATGGATCGAGTCCAGCCCCTGCCAAGGAAGCACAGTGGGGGAATCGAACTGGCAACATCTGGCTCCACAGCCGGGTGCCTCCAACACAGAGTTATCCAGCAGATAGAAGCCACGTTGGGTCCTTTTAAGGAGAAGGGAGGGGTAAAAATGTTTTTAATGCATGCATGCACCATGTCCTCGCTCATGCACTAGTGCCTGATGCTTTTTGCAATCTCTCCTTTTCCAGTATGGGGATGCCAAAGCAGGGGGCGTTCTGCATGTCCCCCCTGGGTGGAACTACTGGATGGGCCTGGTGAGTAGACGCTGTTCTTTTTCTCGTCCTCCATTCACAAAAGACCAGATGATCCAGTGAGATTCCCGGGGCAAGCCAGGAGAACAGCCTTTGGCTTCCTGGCTAATTGGGGACTCCAAATCCCATCTGCCCCAGCTAGCATGACCAGTGGACAGTACAATGCAAATTGTACTCCCCAAAACATCTGGAAAGCAGGAGGTTACCCGCTCTGCTAGATAGTTTACATCGAGGTGGCTGTGATGTTGTGTTCCACCATGGATAACAAAAATTAAAACAGGAATGCTGTGACACCTTAAAGACTAATAAATTGATGTCAGTTTGAGCTTTCATAGATCACAGTCCATTTTCTCAGACCCGGAATTTGTAGCTTATTGAGTTTAGAGGCAAAATCCAGATTTAGTCTGTGTTTACAGCCCTGATGTTTCTCAGGTGGCCTTATGCTGAGAGCGAACACGCTGAGCCTACCTCACATGGTTCTTGGGATGGAAAGAAATGGAAGCTAAGCTTCTGTTGCAATAGGGAGACCTTGAGATACAGTGAAAAACCATTAGAGGATAGGTATGGTAGTTGGAGGTTATTAAAAACAAGATGTTACTGGTTGTACGCTATTCAATTTTTGGTTTGTCTCTGCCAGCCCTTTGTCAGCTGTGGACCTGAGAAAGCTGATCATATCTCAAATTTTGGTTTGCACAGGGACCAAACAGATGCCCGGAAACCCACTCACCCACCCACTGCGCATCTGTTTGGGCTCCCCAGTCACTGAGATACAGAGGCACTATCTGAAAGAGTATATTCATCATGGCTAGTGGCCATTCTGTTTCTCTGGACCCCCTCTCAAAGCCATTGGGCAAAATTCTGTTCATGCTGGTGGAACGTAAAGTTGCACCGGTGTAACAGTGATGAGCATCGTGCTCAACAGCAAGGAATTTTGCTCTGTTCTGTTGCACCATCGGCCGTGCCTCTCGGGCATGACGGTTGCGCAATGTCCTGGCATAAGTGCTTTGTGAACAGCGCTTCTGCCCCAGCACTACCATGGGTGCAATCTTAAGGTGTGTGTGTGTGCGTGCGTGCGTGCGTGCGTGCGTGTGTGTGTGTGTGTGTGTGTGTGTGTGTGTGTGTGTGTGTGTGTGTGTGTGTGGTGTCACACAGCAGGATTTGGAAATGACAACCCCTTCCCCAGCCCCTGAGATGGGGAACCAGATGTGACTCTCCAGATGTGGTTGAACACCAGCTCCCCTTGGCCTTCCGGACCCGTCTTTTCCTCTCAGCTAGTTAGCTAGACTCCTGATCCCTAAAGACAAAAGGGTTAATCTCCCAGCCTTTAGCCTCCTCTTGTGACAGGTGTCGGAACAAAAGACTTAAGGTTCATCTCAATTCGCACCTGGGGGAATGGCCCGTGACAGGGTCTGTCTAGCGTAATCTTCTCTCCTTCGGATGATGGCGGTTTGCCAGAGTCTCAGGAGCCGGGAGGGAGGAAGAGACCCCGATGCATGAGGCTGACACTGTTGTCACTGAGGTCGGGCTCCTTATGAGGTGGAGCGCTTCAGGATGCTCGCAGCCCGTCTGGGGCGGCTAATAAGCGTTGTGCTTTTCTCCTCAGGTGGGGAATTCAAAATATTATAACTACAGCCTTTCAGTCAACGGCCACGAGGAGAAACACGGGGACCTGTATGAAGAGGACTATCTCACAGACCTCATTGTGAGTTCTTCCATCTCGTCTTCCTTTCTGGCTTTGGGCCCCACCTCTCCTGGAACGCTGAAGCGGGACAGGTCTTTCCATCATCCACAGACAGATCTCACTTGGCTATTCCAGGTGTAGGGGAAGCAGATTTTCAAGCGACACAAACGCTAAAGGGGACGCCCCATCCCTGACGACAAGGCCGGCTTTCCTCCTTCTTTACACACTGCGCTCTTGGCAGTTCCTCCCCAGCAGTTCTGATCTGCTCGGGCAGCGAGGATCCATTTATGACTCTACCTTGAATCAGTCACAACATGATCCTTCTCAAACTTGCACGGCCAGAACTAGTGCCTCTCGGACACAATCCTGAGGTTTACAACAGTCCTCGGACACCTTTAAAACATCTGTGCGCCGATTCCTTCAGTGCCCCGTTTCCAATGTACCCCATGGGTCTGATTCTCCTTCACCCCAGTTTTGAAGTACATATCCTCTTCCTCACCCCCAAGGATTTCCCCATTTCACATTAATAGTTTCAGCTACACTGGGGTGGGGAAAGTGTGGTTCCCAGCTCTGCATGTAGCCCGTGAGGCAGTTCTGATGGCCACCGGCTCTTCCGTTAGCCCCCCTCCTTTTCTGGCAGACCCCTCCAGGAGAGGTCATTGGCCTTTGGAGCAGGTCACAGGGGCAGTCCCGTTTCCCCCCCTCCCACATCCTTGCATTTCAACAGATCTCCAAATGTCCATTTGTTCGAAACAGGAAGTGGCCGTCCAGCTACTTCTAGTTTTATTTCTCTGGCTTCTGGAACCGGGTTGTGCAATCTGTGTAGCCCTCGAGGGGAAAAGCGAAGGCTGATGGGAGCTGCCTTTTTATTTTTTGCACGTAGTCCAAACGGATGTCTGGGGGAGAGGGAGCCCACCCGTGGGGCAGGAACGCAGTAGGAGCCCACCGGCCTCTGCTTCTTCTGGGGAACAGAAGGTTTCCATTACAGCCCCGGGTTCCGCAGTTGTGAGCAAGGCTGGATCTTTGGGAGTTGAGCAATTCGGGGGCAAAGGAGACTCACCGAGGGGAAGAGCATGACTCTGCATGTGGAGACGTTCTGCCTGTCATGCGACTGCCAGTGGCAGTGGGGAAAAGTAGTGACAAGGCGTCTCACATGCACACGTCTCACAGTCAAACCAAAATAGACTCTCCGTTCTTCTTCGATGCTTGTCTGAAAATTGGACATGTTGCAAGAAGATAAAACTCCCTGGAAAAGACAGTATTGCTAAGAAAAGTGGCAGGCGGCAGGAGAAGAGGAAGATCTACCCTGAGACGGGTTAAGCCAGTAAAGGAAGCCATGGCCTTTAGCTGGCAAGACCTGAGCAGGATGACAGGCCCTTCTGGAGGTCATTAATTCGTAGGGTTCGCCGTAATAACTTGACAGTCGACAACAACAAGAACTCAGAAAACACACCTGTCAGCACTAAATAATAAACTGGACCTGTAAAATCTTATGTTTACTTGAATTGGAAGCATATCCCATCCGATTGAGCTTCTTGCAGACATTTTATACCTGAGGCTGAGGATTCACATCCTTTCCTTGCGCAGATAGAGCATGGAGAAGTTGAGTGGTCTGCCAGTCAGTCCTGACTTCAACCACAGGGAGGTGTGAAATCATCCTTCTGTCACACAGGGAGACAGGTCAGGGGGGCGATGTGGATACTCGCTCACTGCCTAACGGTAGGACCGGCCCCACCCTCAAGATCAGAGGGGCCATACTTCAGAGAGAATCTGTGAGCTCCTAGGAAGACTTTTTCACAGCAGTAACTTAATGAAACAAATCTCGCTCATTCTTTCTTGAAATACACTTTCTCCCTCCTGTGCTCTCCGTATAGATGCATATTTTTCTGCCGGAAGCTTTCTGCATCTCGTCCCATGGTCAGCCTCTTTCTCTCTCTCTCTCCCTCTCCCCTGCCCCCTTTCCCCATTTTCCTGCTCCAGACCAACCGGAGCCTCATGTTCCTGCAGAAGCTCTCGCGCGCCCCATTTCTCATGGTTCTAGCACCGCCTGCGGCTCACTCTCCGTGGATCGCGTCTCCCCTCTACCAGTCGGCATACAGCACCGTCAAAGCGCCGCGCAATGGGAGTTTCAACGTCCATGGGAAAGTGAGTGCTGCCGATTCGTTCCCCTTATCCAGGCAGAAGACAAAAGTTGTAAGGAGAACCCTGGCACCCTCCAGATGTGTTCTGTCGCCCTCGGCCCTGCTGCCTGGACATTCTAGCCCACACATCTGGAAAGGCACCAAGGTTGGGAAGCCCACGTTCACAGTTTACATCTGTGATGTTACAGCTTTTAAAGAAATCTTTTGCAGGGGCTGTGTTTTCCTTTTGAGAAATTTCACAATACATTTCTTGAAAGGCAAGCCTGTAAGTCACAGCAGTGATGGAGAAATAATAGGAGAGAGGAGGTGGGCGTCTTGAGTTTCCCGGCCCCTTCACCCGGTAGTGGCTAGCAGGGTCTGTAGATCGATCATCGTCTTTCTTTTCTAGGACAAGCACTGGTTGATACGGCAAGCCAAGAATCCCATGTCCAACACGTCCATTGAGTTCCTGGACAACGTTTACAGGCAACGGTAAGAAGCCCCCTCCCCTTCCCACCCCCCCGCAATTGACAAGGGTCTTGAATGGGTCTGAACTCCAGGCCCCGTAGGAAATTATGCTGACTGGAAGAAATTAGCAGTTTATAGGTCTTTTAAAAGCCAAACATTGAACCCCAGGGTTGGAAAGGGTGGTTTTGGGACCACAACCCCAGAATCCTCTAGCCAGCACTCGCCAATTGTTTTAGTCCCGAAAAGTAAATTTTTTCCATGCTCTCTTGAACTCCATCATGGACCCCATCGGACGGGTCTTTGCAGCTTGGAGAGGTGTTACGGTAAAGCAAGGGTGAAGACCCCCTCGGGTTGGGTCACTGGCCTTCAAGGGTTCCCCTCTTTGGTGGACATGCTTTTTCCTGGGTGCAGCCTTGGAAAAGCTGCTGGCCTAGGGCTTTACTCTCAAGAAGACACACATGGAATTGATGAACCTTTAATGCTTGGTGGGGAAAAGTCCCTTAACCTGATCCGGACAAGCAACACGGAGCTGCTATGAGTTTGCCACCCAAGGTGGGGGAGTGCGTGAATTCTCCTCTGGTCCCTGGGCCAGGCTCCTGGCATGCCCCTCTCTCTGCTTCCAGGTGGCGAACTCTTTTGTCTGTGGATGACATGGTGGAGAGAGTCTTGCGCCAGCTGAAGTCCCTCGACCTGTTGGGCAGCACATACGTGTTCTATACGTCAGATCATGGTTACCACACAGGTAAGCTGAGGCTTGCTATGGGTAAGACACCCTTCAGGGCGGAGGGGGCCCCTTAGGGACTTGAGAATATTTCCTGCATCAGAATATTTCCTGCATCACCTGCAGAAGGCAGTTTATCCAAAACAAATGTGGGAGATTATTGTGGAGTGATGAGAGGTCATGATCTACTCAGGTTTCTGAGCGACTCACAATAGATCAGTGGGGATTTATTGATACCAGGTTGTTTCCTCATTGTAAGAACACCTGCGCCTCCCCCCATAATAATGTAATAATTGCATGCCATCAAGGCAGCTCTGATTTACGGCAATCCTTTTCCAGCTGAAGAATCCCCTCTCATGTATATTACCGTTCCCTTTCACTGGGGGCGCTGTGGGACTGTGCAGCTTGCCCAGGGCTACCCAGGCTGGCTCTTCTCCCAGGAGGCACAAGTGGGGAATCAAACTCCCAACCTCTGGCTCTCTGAAGTATCCAGCCAGCTCCATTAGATAAACTGTTGAAATAAAGAAAAGCAATAGCAGCACCTTTCCCCTCCCTTCTTTCCATAGGTCAGTTCTCGCTGCCCATTGACAAGAGGCAGCTTTACGAATTTGACATCCGGGTGCCCCTTCTTGTGCGAGGCCCAGGCATCAAACCGAACCAGACTTACTTGGTAGGTGCACCCCTTTCCTCTTCCCTCCCCCCCCCACTTATGGTTGAAGATCTCAGAAGAAGAAGTTATAGTTTGATGGGTGCCTGGTTCTGTGTGCGAAAGTACAAGATTCTATCCTTAGCATTTTCAGGTAGAGAAATGTCTGAAATCCTGGAAAGATGCTCCTGGCTGGCATAAGTGATTGAGTTGGAGGGGGAGCTAACGATATGGACTGCTGTGCTATCTTTCTGCAGTTGTGGAGGCTCATAGATTGGTGGCAGAACTCACGCAGGAAGCCCTGCTTGACTGTCTTGAATAGAAAAGGGTTCTGAGTTCAAAATCTGGCATCTCCAGATAAAGCTGTGCCAGTCTCAGGTTCCTGGAAGTCCCGGCCCAAAAAGTAACTTTTCCAAGTTCAGGGTAATGCTAGGGGAGATCCTGTGGGATGCCTGGAAAGTCATCTGTCGGTGTGCAGATAATTACTGAGCTAGGGAGACCAAAGTAGGTTCTCCTGTGTGAATCATGATTTTGTCTAGAAATCATCTTTAAGTGGCTACTTCTAAATGTTTGTTTCTTGGAAGGTTATTGCAGACGCAGCTCTGACCTCTGCCATCCTGGATGTTTTGTTTGCAAAGCTAAGCCAGATTTTTTTGAGCCCAATTTTGGTGTTGTGCTCAGTGAGATCACCAAATGCAGAAAAGCAGCAGGTCAGGGAGAAAGCTGTGGCAGAAGCTGTTTCCCTGATACGGCAGTGCTGTCCGTACAAAAATATCTTGAAGTTTCATTATTGAACCAGCTTCTGTACTGTTTACCGTATCTCACAGTGTGTCCAAGCAGTGAGGTAGGAAGCTTTCCATTATCTCATTAGGCAGCCATAGCATCAATCGGAAGAATCTGGATTGCTTCTGCTAACTTCTCCCTGTGTTGTCTTTCCTTCTCTAGGAACCAATTCTCAACATTGACCTGGGACCAACTTTCCTGGACATAGCAGGAATCAATGTCTCTCTTACCCCCATGGATGGGCAGTCCTTCTTGCCCCTGTTGGTAATAACCTGGCCATAATCATATTGAAATGAGGTTGGAGGCAGGGAGTTTAATAAATAAGTGTATTCCTTGAATTCTCTAGACCCATAAGAAAAAGAAGTAGAGGCAGTATCTTAGCCCAGGAAGTGTCTTAAATCATGTTCCCTTTGGTTTCAGGAGAACAGGACTCGTGTGAATGGGTGGCGATCAGATTTCCTGGTGCAATATACTGGGGAAGGCTGCAGTGGTAAAGACCCCCACTGTCCATCATTGGGACCTGGTGTGTCGGTAAGTGCTGATGATCAGGAACCTCAGCTTGAGCTTTTAATAAATACAGTGATGCCTTGCAAGACGAAAATAATTCGTTCTGTGAGTCGTTTCATATTGCGAAAATTTCATCTTGCAAAGCGCGGATTCCCATAGGAATGTATTGAAATGTAATTAATGCATTCCTATTCGTCTTGCGAAGCCCAGCCATAGAAAAATTTGTCTTGTGAGTCACCAAAAAATCGCAAAACACTTTCGTCTTGTGAGTTTTTCGTTGTGCGAGGCATTTGTCTTGCGAAGCATCACTGTATCCAGATTCTGCAAAAGCAGGAAATCTGGATTCTGCTGTCTACAAATGATCCAAAGTACATCCTCTTGGCACAGACACAAAAATGCACACAAACCAGGATCATTTTTCAGAGCTATCGTATAGTTAAAGAAATGTTAATTTGATCAATCATGTGTTCTTGGGATGTTTCTCCTTTGCTTTTATATTGGCATCATATAATACATTAAACCAGACAAATGTTTAAAATAGTAAGCTTTTGTCTAGAAATCAGTAATGCACATACATGCCTCCATTATTTATTTAAATATTTTTGCCCCGCCTTCCTCCTTAAAAAGGACCCGAGGCAGCTCACACCATTAAAAGACAATATTTAAAAGCTAAATACAGTAAATACAAATACTAAAAAGAAACAAACAAATACCATTCTAAGAAATGGTAAACAAAAGCTGTACTAAAAACACAGTCAAAGCAGGAAGGCATAACAATTTTAAAAAGCCCACTCAGGCAGCCGATCTCTGAGTGGAAATTCAAAGAGAACGGTTTTAGCCAGCTTGCAGAAGGACAGCAAAGACGGGGCCAGCCGGGCCTCTTGTGGAAGGGAAGAGAGTAAGATGATTTCGATAATGTATACAGATAGTTTTTTTCCCCCTGCTTTAGTATTCCAAAAAGTGACAGAAATTCCTTGTTTCTCTTTAAATTGGGTTTCAAATGTGAAACTCCCATTAGTAAGTCAGTTTCAGTGTCATTGAATAGGGTTGTTTTGGTCAAATTCTGGTAAACCAGTGAGAAAGAAGTGAAAGGAGGGGCCCGTTTTCTCCCCAAGTACAAGGGATGAATCATCTGTGTTGAATTGTGCAAAATCGACACTCATATGACAGCAGGGGAGAAAAATGAGAGGGGGATAACCTCCTCTTTTTAGAGATGGTAATGGGGGGGGGGAGAGAGAATATGGAAGAGAAGAGGAAGGAGGGTGAGGTTCAAATGTCAAAGGGGGGAGGAAACAGCCTTGTTTTGGTTTTGAACAGAGGCTGCTTTGTGCTACAGAAGCTTGCCCGGCCGTGCTCTTCCACAGGCAGCAACGGAGCGCTGACAGGCAGGATGGAGAAGTGGTGACCTCGCTTTTCCTGTCAGAGTGGGCTCCCTGGCCCTTTTGGGAAGCATTGGGCCGAACATTTGCCTATGCAAAGGAGGCTCGTTCCCGCAACCCTTCTCGTCATTTTCATAAAGGTCCTTTCATCATCATCCTCCAGTGGAGTTCGGGGGAAACGAGACTCTGTACCAGGAGCCGCCTCTCTCGCACTCGGCCTGCATGGATCTAAACACGTGCCCCCCCCACACCTGTGTAGGGTCTGTGCTCAGGGTTGCAAGAGTGCACTAGAATAATCCTCCCCCCCCCGCGCGTAAGTAAATGGAAAGGAAGGATGATGTGAGATGCTCCCTCTTTTTTTCTTTCCATCAAGCCCACTTTCAGCCATTCAGTGAGGGCGTTTTGAAGTTGATGTTTTGGATGTATTTTGAAGTTATTTTATGAGGTGGAAAGTCCAGTAAAACATGGCAGTGTGGAGTGCCTCCCGTTCAGGGTTTATGGCTAGACACTTAATAATGCCTTTTCTAAGACACTCCATTCCATACCTGTGTCTTTCCCCATTTCCTAGACCAGTGGTTCTCAAACTGGGGTCCCCAGATGTTCTTGGACTACAACTCCCAGAAATCCTGGCCAGCACATGTAGGAATGAAGGCTTTTGGGAGTTTTAGTCCAAGAACATCTGAGGACCCAAAGTTGGGAACTACGGTTCTAGACACATCTTCATAGCCATGGATTATGCTCAGTCCTTTCTGGGCTGTTTGGAAGGTGGGGTAATGGCCACCAAGAGCCTGACTACACAGGGAAAAATGCAGGAAAGACTATGGGTTTGGGATGGTTTGATTTGCATTTTTTTTCTCATTGACCAAATGATGCAACTATTAAATGTGAACTGGGCAGGAATCCAACAGCCCCAATCCATGGTTTTTCCTCCCCACCAGAGACCCTTCAACTTTAAAAAAAATACTTTTGCTTTGATCTGTTTGAACCTGTGCAAAAAGGAAAAACTGATCAAATGTGCATTCACGCAAGTAGTGCCAGCACTCATCTCTCTCTGCAAAGCCTCTCTCCCGAGACACTCTTTTATAATTTTTTAACAGCTTCTCCTCGGGCGTAGTTCATTTTAAATTTTTAAAACCACTTTATTACACTTTAACAAGATCTATGGTGAATAGGATAAGATGAGGAAATGAATACATTGAGGAAGGAAAGCCACCTTAAGGCAGTTCCTTCAAACTGTGCCACCTGCAGGCACTTTGCTAGAACTGCAGCAAGAAGGCTTTTGCTCCTCTGCCTTGTGGCTTCTTAAATGGAAGAGAACAATCTCCTGGTGCAAATTCACAGCAAAAAAATACAAGTTAATTAATATTTCCCTCAGTGTGTAATCATACCCTGAGTTCACCATTTGCACAAGCAATGAGTGTAAAAATCTGTCTCTTCTCTCCACCTCTCAAACTTTTGACAGCAATGCTTTCCAGACTGTGTGTGTGAAGATGCCTTCAACAATACATATGCTTGTGTGCGCACCCTGAGCCCCATCAACTTACAGTATTGTGAATTTGCTGATGCCCAGGTAAGAGCGGCCATATTCTGCCATTGCCCTTCCCAGCAATGAGTTACATTCTCTGGTCCAAATCCTGCTGGGTTTGATTGCACATGGAAGGGCAACCACACAAGTCTTGCCTAACTAGCCATGCAACAGCTTGGCTTGGCCATGGAAATTCACTGTGGGAGGGGGGTGGCAGTGGTAAATTGCTCCTTGAGCATCTCACCGAAACCTCATAGGGACTCATTTGTCAAAAGCAACCTGATGGATCCTGTCAACAAAGCCTTGTTACAGATCTGGGTGTTTTGGTGCTTTGTTTTAGTTTAGAGCCGTGGTTCCCAACCTGGGTCACCCAGGTGTTCTTGGACTGCAACTCCCTGAAATCTTGGCCAGCACAGCTGGTGGTGAAAGCTTCTGGGAGTCATTGTCCAAGAACATCTGGAGACCCATGGTTGGGTCTGCATGTGGCCACACAATAGTCTGCATGTTCTGTAAGGCATCCTTTACAATGGCTGGATCAGATCACCATGAAGGAGCTGGGTTGGGTTTCAGCTCTTGAGGTTTGGAAGCTGAGAAAGTTTTATGTATTTCACAGTTTTTCCCCAATTCCCCCTTGCCAGCAATGGCCACATCGGCTGGAGAATTCTGGGAAACACAGTCCCGAATAGGAACTTTATGAAATGTTCCTCCTCTCTATTCCCTACCTCTTTCTCCTGCTCTACCACTTTTTCTCCCTTTTGCAGGATTTTGTGGAAGTGTATAATCTGACTTCTGACCCACACCAGCTCATCAATGTGGCCAAGACGGTGGATCCTTCGTTGTTGGAGCAGATGAACCAGAGGTTGATCAAGTTCCAAGCCTGTGCGGGGCCCAGCTGCCGCTCGTAAAGACCCCGGGATCTCTTTCCCTTGGGCTGGAGCACAGAAGACCAGGAGGTTCCTTTGGATCTTTACCCATCACCACGTGGAGTCCTCCAGCTTTAATCCGGCACTGGTCTTCAGTTCTACGCCCCGTGGCTTTTAAAGCTATGCTCAGCAGCTAGCTTTGAAGGACGATTCCTGCGTCAAAAAGAGTGTGACATTCTGCTCCCTGTCCCTATCAGACTGACCGGATTTCAAATTCCTGCAATTTTGCTCTCGTCCGCGCCTCTCGTTTGCCATTGGATGTGTCAGTTAGCAAGGTGGGACAGATCTACCTGACTTTGATGGCTGGGTGGAATGCATTTCCCATTCAGTCATTAACCGGGGCAGGATTAATTACTCTTTCCAACACCGTCATGTCCTCCTCTCGTAGCCAGTACAGAATTGATTTATTTTTTACCACTATCCTCAGCACTTCCTTTTGGTTCATGATGGACTGTGGAGACTCAGCACATCCATTCTATTCTTGTTCTGTCTTGAACTTCTGTGCGCTTAAGAAGTCTTCATCTAGGTCCTCCCACCCTATTCCACAGTGGCTCTGGCAGCTGCTGGGATGTCTGCCCTGTGCCCCTCCACTTTAATGCTGTGAAAATAAATGGAATAAAGGACTGGTTTATTAGGAAAGGTGACCTCACCTTTTTTGTGTGTTTACTGTGCTTGCTTTTGCATAGAGAGAAAGACGCCTGCCAAGAGAGCCCAGATCACAGCTCTGCACTTACTGACAAAGGGGTGCTGCTTCTGTCTTGTTGGGCTAATAGGTAAGGTCTCCCAAGGTCGAGTTCCAAAACTGACTGAATTCTGGGAAGAAAATAAGCTAGCAAACAGCATTTGGGGAATCTGCCATTTTTCACTTGGGCTGAAGGGCCGTCTTCATCCTCTTAGGCAGTTGTCGGTGTCCTTCGAAACTTCACACATATGACAGTGGTCTCTATCTTCCTCTCACACCTATCTGCGTGTGAGCAACGAGCATACGAAAGAAAGGGACGGAGTGAATCATAGAATCACTGAGTTGGAAGGGGCCTCAGAGGCCATCTAGTCCAACCCTCTGCTCAAGGGAAGAATGCAAATCAACGCAGTTCTGAAAGATGACGGCCCAATTTTCTCTTGAAGGCCTCCAGTGTTGGAGCGCTCACCACCTCCTCCTGAGGTCATGGGTTCCACTGTCGTACTGCTCTAACAGTTAGGAAGTTTTTCCTGATATTCAGCCTAAATCTGGCTTCCTTTAACTTGAGCCCACTGTTGCCTGTCCTGCACTCTGGGATGATCAAGAACAGATCCTTCCCCTCCTCTGTAGGACGGGCTTTCAAGCATCTGACAAGTGCTCTCATAGTTTTCCTCAGTCGTCTTTTCTGAAGGCTAAACGTTCCCAGTTCTTTCAGTCTTTCCTACTGGGGTTTGGTTTCCAGTCCCCTGAGCATCCTCCTTGTTTTCCCCTGAACTTGCTCCAGTTTCTTGGTATCCTCCTTAACGTGCAGTGGCCAGCACTGACCCAGAAAGAAAGGATAAAAGATGGATATGGTATGCATTGTTAATTGACCACCAGCAAAGATAGCAAAGGAAAACTGTAGAATTGGGATATGATCTCTAAGGGTTGGACCAAGCCAGATTTTGTCCATGGTGCAGTCTTCCCCATCAGTTTCCTCACACATTCCTTGCCTTTGGTGATTCAGAAGTGGTCGTAGCAGGCATTACATGTGCATTGGTGTGCATTAAATAAAGATTTTGTAAAAATAGATCAGGAGAGGTTTTAAATATTGGCTTCCTCTCAGAGCAAGTGGGTCCTAGATCACATCAAGTCTGAACTATCTCTGGAAGCAAAAATGTTGAAACTGAGGCTGTCTTATTTTGGGCACTTTGCAAGAAGACAAGATTTTCTGGAAAAGACAATAACGCTAGGAAAGGCGGAAGGCAGCAGGAAAAGAGGAAGACCAGATATGAGATGGACTGACTTTTCAAAGGAACCACAGGTTTGAGTTTGCAAGAGCTGAGCAGGGTTACTGAGGTCAGAACATTTTGGAGATGGCTCATTCATGGGGTCGACATAAGTCAAGAGGCCACTTGAGAACCCGTAACAACAGCATAGTACAGAAAAGGGGGGTTTGAAGCTGAGGATTAGTGGCTCACCCCGTGCCAACTAGGACGTTCATAGCAGGTGTCTTATTGGAAGCAGGGACTTCCTGATTCACATTCATAATTCTTATGGGTTGTAAGAAATTGGGGGAATATTAAAAGGACAATGTTGACAGCACAAGGAGCAGGCAGAGGCATCAAGTCTGTTTCGAAGGGTTTCCTCCTTTTCCCACCTCCAAGTCCATGCTGTGCTAATTCTATGCAGATTTTTTCCCAAGTGGGCAGGAAAGGTCAGTTTGCAAATTTCACACCCCTTTCAGCGGGTTGCATGAAGCGAGGTGTCAGGGGATGCCTGTTTCAAGTCACTCAAGCTTATTTGTATAAATTTTAGAAGTGTCTACATTTTGCACTTATATTATCGGGCATGTTGGTTCTTCAGGGTACATGGCTAGGCCAGAAACATACAAATTTCTAAATGCAAATGGCACTCTTTTGTATCTTTAATCAAGCGAGTGTGGAATAGTTAAATCTGGGGAGAGAGAAGTGGAATGAATTTCTCACCCCTGGTGGGCACCTTCTTCTTTCTGATTCCATTCCCTTTCTCACTGTCCCTGTGCTTTTGCCTCTCTGTGAGTGTCTCTTCATAAAGCCTATGCAAATCCAGGCCACAATGGACCTTTGTACCTTACCTGCTGCGTGATGCCAGGTCCTGACTTGGGTTACACTTGGGATGAAGCTGGGCAGAGCGAACTCACAGCTGCTCCACAATGGTAAGTTTGCTGTCTTGCCGGGGTGTTGGGCGAGGGCTGCGTGTAAGGAAGTGGGGAACATAGCGACATAAGCCTGTGTGGAAGTGGGAGATCAGCTCCAGCGTGATCTGCCTGGTGTCCTTAGTTTGTGTAGCTTTCGTCCTGTGCACGTTGTTCTTTTAATGGTGACATGCCCCCTTGGAACACATCTGGGCTTCTTTCTCATTACACATGGACTGGATTGGGCCATCCTGCCTGCCTGCCTGCCTGCCTGCCTGCCATCCATCCATCCATCCATCCATCCATCCATCCATCCATCCATCCATCCATCCATCCATCCATCCATCCATCCATCCATCCATCCATCCATCCATCCATCCATCCATCCATCCATCCAGTCTAAAACAGTGGTCCCCAACTTTTTTAATGCCAGGGACCGGTTTTGTTGAAGACCATTCTTCCAAGGACCGGTGTCAGTGAAGGGGGTGTGTGTGGGGGGCATCCATGTGTGGGGGTACCACTACTAGGGGGATTTTTTAAAAACCTAAAATGACTTAGGTTAAAAAAAGGGCAGGAAAGGAGGGAGGGAGAAAACCATGGGGAAAAGAGGAAAGAAAGAAGGTCATAACTGCGGCACACAGACCCCTCAGACAAACGTTTGTGCTTTTAAGCACGAAAAGAGAGAAGACACACAGAAGACAATGGGAGGGAGGGAGAGTTTGGGGTCTAAATAAAATGCATACTCTCCTCTCCAAAGCACAACCACAATCTGAAGTCCTAGTTTCGAGAGGAAAGCAACATGTTGTTGCTGTTGTTTAGTCGTTAAGTCGTGTCCGACTCTTCGTGACCCCATGGACCAGAGCACGCCAGGCAACATATATCACAAATAAATAAATAAAACCGTGGCCATTTTCTACCACGATGTTCAGAGATGCTGCTTCCTTCAAGGCAGGACTGCAGAGAGCACAGCTTTTCTGCCCGTTGGCTTCCACCAGACTTGGACGGTGTGACCCACGATCTGTTGCATGTCGCCTCGGTTTGGCAGTGAGGAGGCTTAGCACCTGACTCTATAATGGGCTAAATATATGTGTAAAAAATGTAGGTTTTGCATGTTGCAAGTGAAGGCTGGGAAGGGAATCTGCAGCCAACCAGCACCACCACCGGTGGGGGGAAATAATGGGAACGGCCCTCCTGCAACATCAAACTTAAGGCTTGTGCATGCAAACCAAGTAGGAACTTAACAACTAAAAGACGGAGCTTTTGCCTTTCTGTGTAGGGGAAAGGCACCTTTTCCTCTTCCTGAAACCTTTTATACAGTGCAAAACTTTATAATGTTTTAACCTTACTGCCTTCGTGGCCCTCGACCTTATCTGTGCTTCCAAAGGTACTATAACCTGTCAGGGACTCAAGCGAGACGATCCAACCCCAGCTGGTTCTGGAAAGTCGTAGGTCCTTATGGGCCCATCTCTCTGGTGCTTTCACGTGTTTTCATTTTAATGTGCAACATATTTATATTCCTGTTTTCAGGGGCTTAGCGGGGTTAAGTCTGTTTCCTTAGCAACAAACTTGAAGCAAAAGTATTATAGCATCTTTAGGGCTATGTAATTATTCCAAGTGTGGATTTTCATGGATGCTTTTCTTCCCCCTTTTTAAAGATTCATGTACTGTACCTCCGATAAGTCCTTCTCGTTAGCAACCACTGTTTCTAATTTTGGGAGTTGATCTTTTGGTTCCAAACGGGCAAACACCATCCTATGTACAAATCTGGTATTCTACGAAATGGCAGTTGGAAAAGGGAAATCCCACATTTAAATGCTGTAGAGGTGGATTTGGGCTTCAGTTTGACTTCAGTTTGTTTATTCTCTTTGCAGAACATATTTGGAAAGAACAAAAGCCCGTGAGTAGCTGCTTCTACTTGATTTTTGGGGTTTATACTTGAACATTAGCAGGGAAGGGGGCTTTAAGTAAAGTCCATGGACTTGTCCACAAAAGCTCACGTTAAAAATATATATATAAAAGTTAGTCTTTTAAAACATTTAATCTTTTTTTAAAAAGTTTAAACACATGTTTTTGTGTTTTACTTCACTTTTTATTTCTGTTTTGCTTTTATCTATATAAAGAGAATCTGGTAAGGAAAGCTGGGTGAAATAGCTAAACTGGGCCGGTGAATTGTGAGCTGCCAGAGCACTCTGTAGGGAAACACCCATGGAAAACCCATAAATGCCTGCAAAGTGGAGAGGTTAATTCCACAGTAAAATTGCACACTGCTGCGTCTCATCTCACGGAGCCTCAGAATCAATTCGTCTTCTTCTCCTTTCTTTGCTTTGTCAAAGGTCCCAAGGCCCCCCGGTCCCTCCAAAGCGCCCAGGTAAGCAGAGGGTCACTATTCTGCCAGAACCTTTATGATGGTTTTTTGCTTTTCACAAATGAGACCGTGGCATCAGTCACTGGCCTCCACCCATCTCTGGGAGACTCCTCTTGGTCAGGAGGTGGGGTGTGTGGGCTGTGGTACCTTCAAGGTGCTGTGAAGGTACCATTCTCACTCTGCCCCACATTCTAAATCCCCAGGTCTCTTGAGGTCACTTGGTAAGACAAGCTCGGTTGATGGGGGCTCTTGAATAGCTAAATTCAGCTCACAGAAAGCTTTTCTTTCTGTTTCAGAGAAACAGCAGCAGGCGGTAAGTCGTCTCCATGCCCATCCAGTCCCCAGCGTTCCTGCTTTGTGCCATTCCTGTTTCCTTAACCCCTTATACGCTCCTTCACATATTTTCCCCATAATGTTACTATAGTGCACCTTCCGCTCTTTCATGACCGGCTACTAACCTTGGCCCAACTTTATCCCAACATTAAAATGAAGCCCTGGCTTTTCTCTTTGCCACCTGCTTCAGGAGCAGGCCTTCCTGTTGATTTACCAAAGCTCTGATCAAATTCAGGATTTCGCTGTCAGTTTCTCTAGGAAGCTCCTAACTCTATCTCGGTGCTGCCTACAGAAATCAGTCCAGCGTCTCAGAACTAGGCAGTAGATCTATGACATGTCATCACTGCTGTTTTTGTGAGCCTACCAAACAAAAGTAACTGGATAAAAGTATTAAAGAGCAATTCAAAATGTATTAAAATGCATTTGCACTAAAACTATATTTATGAAGCAGCATCCATGTGCAATGTGCTGGCTGTGTAAGTTAGTGGTTGAGGTCTCTAGCTGCAAAGCCAGAGGTTGGGAGTTCGATTCCCCACTGAGCCTCCAGGGAGAAGAGCCAGCCTGGGTGGCCTTGGGCCAGCTGCACTGTCCTGTGATGCACCCTGAACCACTTCTGAGTACTGTCTACCTAGTAAACAATACTCAGAAGTGGACAAACTATCCAAGTAATGTTAGACAGCTTGGGCAGGAGGAGGGCAGGAGGCTCCGCCCTATCTAGAAAAATCAGGTGTTGAATCTGGACCCTTTTGCCAATAAATCGGGTTCTTTGCTGCTGAGTTTCAACCCTTCCCCAACTATGAGCGGTAGAGAAAGATGTTGCCAACCAAGTCACACCATCTAGCTTTCTTTAACTTGGTGTTGGACTACAAATCCCATGCTTCCCTCCTGGCACAGCCCTTGGCAATAGCTTGTGGAAAGCTGACTTCCATTGTTCAGCAGAGACTTCCCAAGGCTTTAGAGAGGGGAATTTCCCAGCCCTTACTTGGAAATGCTAGGGATCAAACCGGCGTGCTTCTGCCTGCAAAGCAGGTGATTTACCAGTGAGTTGCAGCCTTTTCCGAGAGGTTCTCTGCCACCGCATTTGCATTGGAGACCATCAGAACATCACCTGGTTTCCTCCTGCCATTGCTTTAGTCACAGAAGAGCGGTCCTGGAGAGGAAAAAGAGGATGAAGAGTACACCTATGAAGTCCCACCAAGTGAAGCACAGAACAAAAAAATTGCTGCAACCAACCAGCAGGAGGCAATAGAGGCCATCTATATTGGTAAGGCGACAGAAGTGCTGGGTACTCGTTTAATGTGGGTTTTCCAACCACTACATAAAAAGGTTTAGGGTTTCCCCTGCCTGCTGCTGCTAAATGAGCTTTTTCAAAGTTGAAAAATGTTCATCTCCCTGTGAATCTCTGTTAAACAGGGTTGATAAGGTAACCTTGGGATCTCCTGCAATCTGTACATTATAGAGAACTCATCATTCAGACGCCGAAATCATTAAGTGTTGGAAGACATCTGATTCTCAGAGCATCAGTGTTACATGTTTCACACATCCCTTCGTTTCCAAACTGGCTTGCTTTATTTTGGGAGTGATCAAGGCAGGCTAAACATGGGCCCGGGTTCTGCAATTGCGGGTCTGGAACATTAACATGATTCCAGCTTCTAATGACCTTCTAGCTGCAATCCTAGTGATTGGAGTAGTCACAACTAGAATTGGCCCGTTGTATCAGCGGGGATTTGGAAGAATCAAGAAAAGGCTGCATGGTCATAGAAACAATACAATGCAGGAGCAGGTGATATTTTTAATTGAACATTAAGAATACAAAACAAAAAACAAACAGCACATTTTCAATGATACGTTGTCATCTTTAAGGCTGTGCATCATGCTCTTGTAGATAGTTCCAAACTTATCTGCCCCTGCGTCCTAGTGATTCAGTGGGCTTACTCTAGCGACAGCCTACTAGTCTAAGCAACGGTATTTCAACCACTGCTTGTAATGTCTAGTTTGACCCTATGTGATCAGACCAGACCATTCACACCCTGCCACAAGCTGTGAAAAGGGGGTTGGCAAGGCAGATGAGCTGGGAATGTAGAGGATCCTGTTGTTGTTCATGGATGCTCTCAAGTTCCAGATTTGCTAAGCAACAGCCCTATGGACAAGACCTTCCAGGATTTTGGAAGTGAAAGGGGTCAGTTAGTGGAGGTTGGCAAAGTGGCTCAGAAAACCCAGGAGGCTTCCAGAGGGCCATGCCCTAGCATTACTAGCAGGAGCCCTGCAAGCTTTTTCAGCACCCGAGTCAACAGGCAAAGCTCTGCCCCTCAACACATGGGCAAGGAGATGCCCATCGCCAGATGAGGAGTCGAAGAAGCGGCCACCCTAAAGCTCTCGCTCCTTTCCTCTTCACTGTCGGCCTGTCATTGTGCCGAGTGGCATTTGTGTTTTAGCGACCCTACAAATTAGGGACCGTCTGGCTCCTCCACAAAGCTCAACTGATGGGTTTTAGAAGCAACTAAGAGCAGAGCAATGAGGGCCCTCCTGGACACAACAGTGGAACTGCGAGGCAGAGGCAGTGGATTCACCAACCCCCAGTGTGCCATCGCCAAAGGCGACCACCCTGCCAGAGCAGGGCCAGCCTTGTGTATCAGTTGAAAATAGGGAATCATCATTTGCTCTGTTTTTGGGCTTGAGAAGGAGAAACTACGTATTTTTTCTGCTCACCTGCCAAAGAGAGAGATACTTCAGGTTGGCCTCATAGACACTTTCCAGATGTGTGAGTTTTTAATTGTTAAAAATTTCCTTCCTTCCTTCCTTCCTTCCTTCCTTCCTTCCTTCCTTCCTTTGGCACCAATAATGAAAACTGCCCCCAACTAGGATGGCAGTTGTTTTGGTTCATGGATGTGTAAGAATCTGAAACATTTGGTGAGGTGTGTTGACCGCGGAGGATCACGGGTGACCAGGGCTCAGCAGATGAAGCTTCCACGTTTCTCTGTCCTTAGATCACCCGCCCCTGAGGCGCTTCTCTGAGCCAAACAATCTCCTACAGCCCAAGCCCTCAATGGTGAGTGGTTGTTTTTTTTTTTACTATCTGCCTTGTCTGTAAGGTTGCAGAAAGCCAGAATTTCATGCCCTTGCCCAGTATCCAGAATGTAAATAAAAACCATGTCAACCTGATAAGGGGATTGTTTTACTCTTCACAAGAATTCATTTTTTAAAAATATTTTCTATGTATTTATTTGTTTGTTTTTTACCCTGGCTTTCTTCTTAAAAAGATGTAGAGGCAGCTAATTTCTGTCAGATTTTTTTTAAATGACCTCTTCTAGGCACTCTGTACATGCTCAGATACACATTTCGTGTAGGTCCTTTTTTACAACTGTAAAGCAGGACTTCTGAAGCTGCAGGGGTAAGAAGGAACCGAGAGAGAGAGAGAGAGAGAGAGAGAGAGAGAGAGAGGTGGCATTGGTGCCTTTGTAAAATTCCCTAAATATAGCTGGATGGTTGCACAAGAAAAGCACTTGCCCGGAAGCACCCCTTAAATGTTTACCAGGAAAGGAGAAATGTACGTAAAAGGAAGTATTCAACTCCATGCCTGTTCAGCCAATGTATGTCATGTGATGGATGTTAAACATTAATCAACACGCCCTCATCTCTTTATCTTCTGCAGTTCCAGCTGAAATGCGGAGCAGATGAAGACAACCAGGAAGAGCCATTCAACTTCCAAGCGCTTGAGAGAGGTCAGAGAAAAGAGCCAACGAAGGGCTGACAGTTTTGCCAAGGAAAGGGGCCGGTGTGAATGAAGAGGCATCGTTTGCACAGCCAACACCCGGCTGAACAAAAATGTGCAGCCATTTCCACCTTCTGGTTAGAGAACAGCTGTAGCTGAAGAACGCTGTACGAGAATGGGATGTCTTTGTGTTTTCCCCCTGCATGGGGCCAGAAACACCTGCGCCAGGGTGGACCTCAAGGTATAAGAGGGAGGCATTCTTTCAGAAATCCAAGGCTTTCTACAGAAAGCAAATCCTTTCGGATGGAGGTGCCTGTCCTAAAACCCCACTGAATCCTTTCCTTTGCTAGCAGGTACAGGCGGCTCTATTGACTGCTGGGGTTATGCAGAATGGAACAGAGCGCCCCGGAGAGGGACAGGGCGGCCGGGTAGCTGGCCGGCTGGAAGGAAGGCGCCCTGAATAGGACTGATCTCCACCCTGTGGCCTTGCGTCGCAGACGGCTCTCATTCTGGACTCTTGCGTTGCATTTAAAGGGTTCCCTTTAAAGCACAGCCTGTCCAGATGCAGTTTGGTGGAAGGGCCCTGTCCTCATTGTAGCTTCTAACGTGCCCTTTTTATTCCGTCGCTGTGCTGTAGAACAAGGCGCCCTGCTTCGTGTGTTTTACATTCTTCTCTTTACAGCTCTGAAAAAGGGATTGGCAAAGGTCTCCCAGCCGCCACCTCTTCCGCTCGCAGCCCGCAGGGTGTCCCTGCCAGTCATACCAGCCTCCGGATCCCAAGCAAAAGCTCCCATAAGCAGAGGTGTGTAGAGTCGTAGCTACTGGGATTCTTCTGCCCCCCCCCACGGCTGCCCCCATTTGGCTAGAGAGGAAGGCAAAATATTCTCCTCCACTGGGGACCCTGGGGATCTGCAGCCGGGCATGTACGATCATGACAAGATGAAATGAACTGATAGTCTAATTGGGATAGACTTAGGGTGTGACTACACAGCATGAAAATTATGTTGTGAAGTGGCACCTTGGATTGGCATTCGCAGACCACACAGGAGTCAGCAGAGAGAGCAGAATAAATTGCCAGTCTGAACTTATTCACACCTTGTTAAGGTGGCTATAATGCAGTCATCTAGATTTGCAGAAAGCCCAGCAACCACAGAGCTACCTTAACAAGCTGCAAACAAGGACTGGTGGCTGATTTCCTCCTTACTTACGGACACATGTTTGTCTCTAGCTGGTCTAATACACCAGCACTGGCACCGAGGATTCAGACAAACGAATACAAACAAACAACAATTTGGAAACAAAGAGTGATTGGCTGAGGGGAACTGATGACGCTCCTTTGCTTCCTCTCTCAGCACCCTAAACCTAGGAAGCTGGGAGAGCCACCTTCTGGTCCCTCGTTGCATCGACTCAAGCAATCACAACGCCTAAGCAGATGCAAAATGATTTGGTTCTTCTTTTTTTTAAAAAAGGAGAAGTCCCAGTGGCAGAGGGAAAGAGTATGGATCGGGTGGGGGGAAAGCTCCAGGATGTTCTGCATTGACTCATATGTTATGCAGTCAATGGGAAATAATATGAATCAGACCATCCCAAACGAAGAACAATCCCCACATTATTTGTTAATGTTGTCGCACTCTAAGAGTGCATCCTGATACTCTTTGCCCTCCCAGTACCCCTCTCTTCCTCCTTTTCCCATCACGTTTGGCTGCCTTGGGAACACATATTGCTCTTTGGCTGTTCGTTCTTGTGTGTTTTGGTTTGTTGGGTTTTTTAAAAATCTTTTTGCAGATCCTTTCCTGGCTCTGAAAGATGACAAAGCAGCTAAGATCCCACCGAGCACAAAGGAAGAGTCCCACGGAGAGCCCATCTATTTGGAATGTGAGCCCAGCACAGGTAAGGCCACGATCTTGTATCCTCTGCTGCACAACAATGATAGGCAAGGGCCATAGAGGAAGGTTGACCCTTACGCCTTTCATGGAGAATGTCCCAGGTCTGATCCCTGTAATGAAAAGGGCCCAAGAGCAGGAGGACACCAGAAAGACCTCTCTGCCTGCACTCCTGGCTGAGCTGTTGCCACTGAGGATGGGCAACCGAGGTGTGGAGATGTATGGTTTTGAACGATGAGCTCCAGAATTCCCAGGCAGGCATTCGGAACCATCATCCGGAAGCTCAACTCTGCTACAGAACTGGGTTAAATAATCTTGGGGCTGATGGAGGAATGATCTGATGTGGAGTCGACCAATTTCTTCTCCATGGCACAAGGATTTATTATAACCCATTGGCGGGAAACAGAGTGACCCGAGAGAGAGAGAGAGAGAGATGTCAATCTTTTCTTAAGACTGATCCTTCTCTTGTCTTTCTTTCCCCCAGTTCCAGCCTCTGCACCTTCCAGAGGTCTTCCTTGTTCACCTCCAGCTTCTTCTTTGAAGCCACCCAAGTGAGTGAGTTTCCACCCCTCCCAAGAAGCAATACAGGGAAGGAAGGGACCTCTCGCTATCTAGAAATACATCAAAACAAACAGTTTGGGGGAATCTAACACCATGGTTCCAGCTTCGTGGATCCAGATTCCATGAGGCCTTCTAGATCTGCCCTGATCCCAAAATGACTGCCGTGTGAAATTCTTTTCTGGGAAGGGCAAAGATTTCCTTAGGTGCATTTCTCACCTTGATGCTAGAAGGGGTCAGACGTGCAACAGGTTGTTGGTAAGCAAAGTATTACTTTAGCATCACTCTTTCAGACATGTGTGTCTGTAGCTCGGAAACATTAAATTTGGTAGACTACAAATCCCAGAATCCCCCAGGCAACATGGCCACGACGACCAGGAGATTCTTGGGGGGGTGTACTAGAAACATAACTTTCCCCAGTTCTTATCCTGTTCCGGTGAGAGTCAGCAGGGAGGAATCTGGGAAGCTGAGCAGAGCGGCAGGACCCACAGACAGCTCTGAGCAGAGCTGGTTAGAAAGGAGGCAGTGGGAGAGGGTGTCTGCACTCCAAGCTTTGTCCCTTCAGATGATCGCTTCCGTCACGGCTTAAAGGAGCCACAGCCAGCGTTTCACAGGTGAGCGCTGGAGCTCAAAGCCCCAAAATGGCTACTCTGAGCTAGGAAAGAGAGGCCACCATCCAGGAGATCCCAAGTGTGGTGCTCCCCCATGCTTGAAATCCCGGAAAGCCACAGGATGGAGACAATGATTCAATCCACTCCACATCACCATGGGAGTGCCAGTGCTCTGCAACCATGGCTGGCCAACTCAACAAGGCTTTTACTAAGCTGGTGGTCCTTTCTCACCTACGGAAGATGCTCAGACAGTCCAAGATCCTCTTCTTTGTGGTTCACATGGGACTTTTTAGACCCGAACCCTTTGCCATGCGGACGGTACTTTACTCTGATCTGACTCCCCCCCCCCCCCCCCGCTTTCTCTGCACTGTTAGGTCAAAGATCCTGCCACCTGGAGCACAACCGGTGAGTGGAAAACATAAGACAGCATGGGGGTGGGGGTGGGACCAGTGACTATAATGGAGACCTATGGGGGGTGTTGGGCATTAATTTATATAATTCATGTAATCTTAGCATGTTATCCTGCGCTTTCACTTTAACGAGAGAGAAAAACACAAAGGAGCTCCAGGGGGCAAACAAATATCACTAAAACCAAACAGAACAATAAAATAATTAAAAACAGCACAGTGAGCATCAAAGGAGAGATTTTAAAAGCCAGATTGACTTAATTTTATTTCATGGACTTCAGCGCCTTATGTTTTACAACGAAGAGATTCTCACTCGGTTGTGCAATGGAGTGGTTTTGAAGATGATGGTGATGATGCCAGTCCCAGTGCTCAGGCGGAACAGCACAACAAGATTTTGGCCAAGGACACCAGAAAGTCCAAGATGTGCTCATTAAACTCATTGAGATATCCAATTCACCTCCGGAAAAGAGAATAAGCTATTTGTATAGTTACCCCTATTGTATTGTTCCTTGGACGTTTGGTTAAGATCAGCTGTACGACATCTAATGCCTAAATGGGTTAATACAATAATAAGAATCATGAGCAGAGTCTTGACTGCAGTCTTGCAGTTTAACCACGGTTGCACGAGGCTATCTGTGGGGACGGGTGTGATGCACAACCATCCCAGACTGGCGATGGTAGTCTCCCCTTTGCCCCTCAGATTTGTAAGATCACTTTGAGTAATTAGCTTTCAGAAAATGTTCAAGTAAATAACGAAGGAAACAGTTGCATTTTGAGAGCACTCTTTAATCAGTTCTTAGAGCATTCCTTTCTCTTGGACCATTTTGTTAGCGTGAGCCACTCTTGCATCACTCGCTCGTTCTGTGTGGACACCCAGCATGGAGGCCAGATGTCCTTCTATGGTCATCCCGGCTCTTGTACTGACATCTGAGAAGGGACCTCAGTGGCAGATAAGGTCCACTTGGGCTAAGGATGGGGGTCAGTCGGGGTGGTGGAATGGAGGTTTGCTGGTTGGCTCTCCCGTTGCCTCTTTGCAAGGTCTAAGGACACTTTGCACGTGCTGCTGGTTGAGGGTTAGTTGAACGGCATCTCATCCACCCAAACAATAAGACCAGCCCTGCTGGACCGACAGGTTGAGTATTGAGTGATGATGAATGTAACCATCCCTTTGGTCCGTGTAGGGGGGGGGGGGAATGTGCTTTTGTGACTCATTGTGTCGTCAATGGCCCCTTCATCCCGGTTATATCCCTCCAGGATTCTGACATGGAAAACAAGCCTTGGTATGCAGGCAGCTGTGACCGGCATACAGCAGAGGCTACCCTTCTCCAGTTTAATAAGGTAGGCACATTTGTCTTCCGGCTGGCTGGATAGCTCAGTGGTTTTGATGTCTGGCTGTGGGGCCAGAGGCTGGGAGTTCGATTCCCCACTTGTGCCTCCAGGCAGAAGAGCCAGCCTGGGTAGCCTTGGGCAAGCTGCACAGTCCCAGGGCTCCCCCTAGAGGAAGGGAATGGGAAAGCACTTCTGAGTCTTCTCTCCCTGGAAAACCCTGAAAAGGGTCACTGTGAGCCCGAATTTACTTGATGGCATATGATTATTTTGCTTTGTCCACCAACCGCTTTGTTTTACAGCCATAAATAAAACATCTGCCATTCCAGGAAGATGTTAGATACCTTTTTGCATTTTGGAGCCACCCTGCCAACCCACCTGGCAGGCTGCCGTCAGACCAAGTGGCCTGGCGACTGAATTGGCACTCGTCTGGCTTGCCCATTGACATGAGACTCAAAGGTGCTGCACCACGAGAAAAGAAAGCAGCCAGCTTGGGAAGACAGATGTAAAGGATGATAGAGATGGAGACAGGACCTTGACTCTGCATGGTTACCAGATCCTGTGTACATTTCTGGTCACTGTACAGTAGGACCCCACGGTCTGCAGGATCAGTACCTGCTGGTTCATTTATCTGCTGGCTGAAAATATCAAACAAACCCCCCCAGAAATACTTATATTTCCAGGGTATATTTATCAGAACTGGCCACTAGGGGGAGCCAGAGATTATGCCTTCAATACAGGTTTTACCTGAGACTCCTTAGTTTGGGGGAAAAGGGCCAGGGGAAAAGACATGGTTATTGTTGTTAGCTACCACCCAGCCACTTCCAACTTACTGCAACCCCTATGACTTCCCAAAGGGCTTGTCTTTAAATTGTCAGGCTCTTGTTTTGCAAACACGAGGGCTAGATTCCAACTCAAATGGCTTTTAAAAAGGAAGCAAATTCATGGAGGATAAAGCTCTCAAGAGACTGGATGGCCGTGTAATCTCCAGTATCAGAGGAGGATTGCCCTTGAATAGCTGTCGCTGGGGGACCTTGAAATGGAGGGGGCTGCAGCGCTTGGTGTTCTACTTGCAGGCATTCCAGAAGCACCTCGATGGCCATGGTGGGAAATCTGGAACCGCCAAAGTGTATAAGTTTGAGCTGTGAACAATTCTGAGGGATGGAAGCTACCTGGATGGTCCATAGTCTGGAAATGCCCCCCCCCCCACTTTCACATAAGCCTTCCTCCTCTCTTCCTTTGTGGCAGGATAGCGCTTACTTGGTGAGGCGAAGCTCACGCCACGGCTGGAACCAACCCTTCACGCTGGCCGTGTTTTACAAGAATCACGTCTACAACATCCCCATCCGCTATCTGGAGGGCACCTCTCAGTACATGCTGGGCAAGGATGGCAAGACTCACAAGGAGGTGGGAAGGGGACCTTGTGTGCTTTCTGCTAAAAAAATATGTTATGCCATTTAAACAAATATATACATGGAGAGTAACTGACTTTTTCTCCATCCTCTTTTCTTTCCTAGCTGTTCAACAGTATCCCCAGCATCATCCAGAACTACACAGAGCGTCCCCTGGTATTGATCGATGGCAACACTTCTGCCAAGGAGCAAACCTGTTTGTTGTTTCCAGTGAAGCCATGACTTGGGTTCATGGCTATCCAGACAGCAGACAGCTGTGCTTGGGGGGGGAGGGGAATGAACGTCACCCCTGGACTGCTTCATTGTTTTGTCTGGACCGATGCACAGGGCCCTAAAATTGTGCTGAAAGTTCTTTATGTGCAATTCTTGCTATCCTTCCAGAGGAACATGTCAGACTCATGGCCACAATCCTGTTAATTAGTGCAGGAAGTTACACTAGAATAGGTCCATTGCATCAATAGAGATTTGATGAGTCAACTCCTCCATAAGTTTCATTGATTCAAATGGGCTTACTCTAGTTGCAACGGACTATACTAAAGTAAGGCCCGTGGGAATGAGTTGACAGCACATAATAGCAACAGCCATAGAAAAAGGCTAGTAGTTATCTGCAGTCATCACCGCACGATGTGTTTCCGAACACACGGCAACCAATAAATTCTCGACGGTCTGAATTTGTAAGAATTCCTCATGGCACGAGATGATGATTCTGTCTTCTTTGAAATTTTGCATGCTTAGATTACGAAGTTTATAGGCAGACTGATAATCCGAAAGAGTGATTCAACTAACACCAACTGGCCACTCGGTGGAGACATGAAGACAGGGATCTGAACAGGCAAGAAACACACAAAAAATGAAATTCCTCCCAGTCTCTTCTCAGGCAGACACGGTCAGCAGGACTGGGGAACTCCAGCCCAAACTGAGCTTTCGGCTAGCCATAAGGGTTGTTTTGAAGTGACCACATACACAACCTCGGAAGTTAAAGACCGTTTGTTTGAGCGGAAGGTTGCCCAATGCACATCTGAAAAAAAGTCATCGAGTTCGCCGCAAGGACACGTTTAACAGGGTGTAGCATTCAAAGCTTGGCAGCCAGCATCATAATTAGGCCACAGCAATCGGGGGCTTCGAGATAAGCTGCTGAAACTTAGTGATTGCAAAACTTTGCTGCTGGCAAGGTGTGTGCCTTCGCCCATCGGTATGTCTTGCTAGAAATAGGCATTATTCCATACCCTGGCATCCGCCCACGCCAGCTGTTCCTCCCTGAGCAGAAGGAAGGGCAAAGCCGGTCGGCTGGGAGCCAAATGAACAGGGCCATCACCCCCCGCTCAGCCCCAAATGTTCTCTCTTTCTCCCACCTTTCTACGCGTGCACCAATCT
Organism: Pogona vitticeps; assembly: GCF_051106095.1. Lineage (NCBI taxonomy): Eukaryota > Metazoa > Chordata > Lepidosauria > Squamata > Agamidae > Pogona > Pogona vitticeps. Next base: position 3,004,961 of record NC_135790.1, read on the forward strand.
TATGTCGCTCAAGCTTAACCTAAAAGTCCGCGGGGTCCCGGGTGCCAAAACTGCTACGGCCAGGATGGTTTGGGGATTCTGGGAGTTATAATTTAGCCCCACATATTTTAGGATGCGGAACAGCAGGAGTGCACCTGTAATTGTAGGGCGAGGGTGACAACATAAGCAACCCAAAGGATAAGATGTTCAGGGACAGCAAAGTGTAGAACTGAAGAGTGAACCCCAGAAATCTTGGCCAAGCTGCAAAGGACTGTGGATGAGGGTGGGGGTAGCATACTCTCAGATCTGAACTTCTGGACAGCTCAGTAGTTTAGGTATCTGGCCAAGGAGCTAAAGGTTGGGAGTTCAATTCCCCACCGGGTCTCCCTGATGGACTGGACTTGATGATCTACAGAATCCCTTCTAGCTCTGCCATTCGAAGGTGGTTATTATTTTGTGGAGTTCAATGTAGCCAGCGTGAACTAAACTTCCACAAAAACAAACAGACAACAACAAAGATAATCACTGCCTTGGGAAATTATTAAATGGCTGGAGTTAAAATCTGGGTTAACCCTACCACTGGGTGAATGCTGGTGGAAACACAGTCGGGAGCACCCACAGTCTGCAAAGAGAGAGGGGGGAACTCCGTGCTCAGGTGCATACGCACTCCAATGTGCCTGTAAAATACATTTTCTCAGATCAAAATCCACCCACTCCCAACCTCATTGTCCCGAGATCTAACATCTAAGGAGCCAGGTGATGGGACTCGACAGCTTTCCTCTGATCTGTACCGAAGGTTTGGGAGAGAAGCAGGGTCTCTTCTCGTTTTGTGCGGGCTGCGAAAAGGGACCATCACAAGCGTGTGGAGAAGTTTCTTTTGTTGCTCACGTTAAATCCTGTTGCTCCTTACCTGTTTGGAAAAGAAGCAGGGGAAATAACGCCTGCGTGGTAGGGATCACAGGGGCAAACCGGCTGTTATTTTTGGTGAGGTAGAATGTCTAATTCTCAGTGCCTGGGAGTGAAAAAGGAGGAGATTTTTCTCGTACACGTGTGCACACTGGAAAAAAAGCCACTTTGATGCCAGGCATGGAGTGCCAGACGACGGCTCGGGGAAAGCTGGGTTCAGATATCCACTTAGTAATGGGAATTCACAGAGTGGTGCCACTGGTCAGCCAGCCTTTAAAGATCTTGCATAGGTGAAAAGCCCATTAGGGTCACCATAGGTTGGAAATGGCCTGAGGACCCGTCATCTTTAATAGAGGACTTCCCAAATGTTCCAAGCCAGGGACAAATGTAAGTAAATCAGAGATGGGTCTAATCATGATTCGATTTATTGGGTTTCTTATTTATTGACCAATCTTAGCACTTTTCCCACATTGGGCATGAAAAAAAGATCGACCTCTGTTCCAGGGAACACCAAGTATGACTTCCTTTCCCTTTCTCTGTGGACACGTGATCATTTATGTGGCTGCAGTTTGGATAATAATAGCACGGTCAGTTTGATCTCTCTTCCACAGCCTATCCCACAGATTTCTGAGATTGACTTGATTTACTGCAATTAATCTGATGCAGCTGAAAGCATTGCAGTAGAGGTCTCTCTAGCAAGGAATTCTAAATACACATCACCCAGGTATACTTCTCAAGAGCCATGACAGCTGGAGCGGAGCACCTGACTGATACACCTATATAGCGCAGATGCGATGGAATTAAGATTCACTTCCTTATTTCGTGCACAAAATGAAGTTAAACTGGAAGATAAATTTTGTTTAAGCTATTTGTCCTCTTGGGTGAAATCACAGGCTAATAGGATGGCCAGGTATTTATTTATTTCTGTTCTTTCTCTCTCTTTTTAATTATTATTGCAAGATGATGGGAAATACATTATGACTGATGGTGCCCTTTTGACAGAAAGGAAATATTTTCTTCACGGTGTCCTCTTTTGGTGGGGAGGTTGTCTTCTAGGAAAAGGGATATGTACGTTTTTGTCACTTGTGTTTTTCCTTCCTCATGATTGTATGTGACAACAGCCCCGGTTGCTAGTCAATGAGATTTTTTCACCTGTTCAAAATGACAGGAGGGTTTTTATGGGCTTTTGAGGGGTGTAAGGGGAGTAGGAGGGATTATTTATTTATTTATTTATTTATTTATTTATTTATTTATTTATTTATTTATTTAGAATTTTTTTTACCCCACCTTTCTCCTTGAAAAGGACCCGAGGTGGCATACAACAATGAATATTTAAAGTTGAAAATGATTAGTATACAATAGTGGTTAATGTCGTTCAAAGATGATATTTAAAACTACGAACAATGAATAAGGAGGCATCTTACATAAATTAACAGGCAATATTAAGGCAAAGATCAATAAGCATATAATATATATATTTTTTAAAAGTCACTCTGAGAAATGGAAAACTTGAACATGGAAAACACAAGTAGTACAGTGGGGTCTTGACTTGAGAACTTAATCCGTATTGGAAGGCGGTTCTCAAGTCAAAAAGTTCTCAAGTCAAATCTGCATTTCCCATAGGAATGCATTGAAAACCATTTGATCCGTATCTGCTCTTTTCCGTCCATAGAAACTAATGGGAAGCTGCTATTCCGCCTTCGACCACTGGAGGGGGATATTTTGTTTCTTTTTTTCTTAGGTCAAGAAAGGTTCAGGGAAGGCAGGGAAAATACAGTCCAGGCAGTCCAGTACCAGGCAGTCCGAAGACTGTCTCCCAATCCACTCTCTAAACGCTGGGAGGAGTGAGGAAGCAGACAGGCACCCTTTTCACTGGCCAACAGTTAACTGAAAGTTCACATTTTGCACTTTCTATGCCTCCCACGTGGGTTTTTTTCAGTTCATAACTCAAATCTAAGTACTTAAGTCAAGTCAATATTTTCCTATGAGAGCGATTCTTAAGTCAAAATGTTCTTAACTCAAGCCGTTCTTAAGTCAAGACCCCACTGTACTAAAAATCCAGTCAAAGCAGCAATGCATAACAATCTGGTTACTGAGGGAAGGCTTCCGGGAAGAGAATGGTCTTTGCCTGCCTGCCTGGGGAAGGGCAGCCAGGATGGGGCCAGCCTGGAGCCTCCTTAAAAATATTTGCATAACCCTGTGAAAAATCGAGAGATGGAAGACCGCCACTGAAAGAGAACACAGTCTGTGTCACTGTGACAGTTTGCTCTCTGTGACCGCTTCTTGCCAACCCAAACAAACTCCCCAGATGGGATCTGATGGGGCACCTCTGCTGTTGCCTGAGCAACGGCTACCGTCAACCTGCAGAACAAGGAAGATGAAGTTGCAGCTAAGTGTGCGTGTGTGTGTGTGTGTGTGTGTGTGTTGAGGACACAGAATGAGTTAGGAAAGAGAAAGACCAGATGCTCTTTGGAGACTGGTACACCGTTGGCGGACCACCCAGTGGTCCGAAAAAGCTTACATGGACTTCCACACATATGACAGGGCATACTGGTAAAAAAGTCTTTTCCCACTGCATCATCTCTGAGAAGGAGGATGATCCTCCTTTTTCTAGCCAGCTATGAAGAATAGGAGTGAGCGTGGGTGGCAAAGATGGTCACTCTTCTTAGACAGGAAGAAAACGGATGTATGAGGAAGTGAAAAAAAGAGAGGTAGAGTAACCCCCCCCCTTTTTTTTTGCACAAGACATGAGTCAGTCACTGACATCCAGTGCAAAAGTCAGCTTTCGGATAACCCTGAGCATATATTTAAATACTAATGTATTGGTATTTTAATGCTATTCTTCTAGTCTTCATGGCGTCAGAGGGGAAAGTGCTGGTCTCGAAAAGACAAAAAAAGCCCTCTACAGGCAGGCAATGAATGTCTTTAGGAGAATGCAATCACATGCAAGCTTTCTAATTTCCCAGAGCCTCTTCCTCCGGGTGGTAATGATTGGAAGGGGAGAGAAGGGAGAGAGATGGAAATCCAAAAAGAAACACGGATGCGAACAGGATTTAGAGAATGGAACAAGTTACCTCTTTGGCAAATTCTTGGAACCCACGGGAGGACGTGGCCACTCACCATCTCAGCTAGAAGATTCTGGAAGGTCGCTCTTTAAAAAAGGGAACTTTTCCCAAGCTTTTAGCTGGTTACAATCCCAGAATCACAACACAGTAGCCCCCCCCCCCCCCGAATCACAACGTTCCCTGGAAGCAATGTAAGATCCTCATACAATGGGCCCTTTTCTTGTTCACCAGACCACGGCCAGATGCCTTAAAACAGCAGCGAGGTTTTGCTGGCCTAGCAGATTCTCCCTTCCACAGGATTGTGCACCCTACTCTTGAGGAGCTCCAGCTCCCCTTCCCTCCAGACTAGGTCCATGATGGACAGTGTGTGTGTGTGGGGAGGCTTTGCAGTGGTGAGCAGCGACTCAGCAAAAAAGCAGGTTAAGCCAAGCGTGGGAGTGGGAGGGGGCAGTGGAGGAGTTCTCAGGAATTGATGACTCAGAGAAGGCTCTTTGCCCAAGGTCAAGCTCCATTGCAAGCTCCCAGCATGTGATTTCTGTCCATTCTTCCTCCTCTTTGCGCAGAGGACAGCATTGCAAGCCTTTTGATCCTGCAGAGGTTCAGGCCCCAGGTATCAGTTCCTTTTCTTGGAGGATCACCTTGAATCCATTCCCAGGAGCCTCAGTTCAACCACTGAAACTCTCACCTGTGCATAAGCAAATCCAAAGATGCCATACTTCTCCATCCCTCCCTCCCTCCCTCCCTCCCTCCATCTCTTCATCCCTCCCTCCCTCCATCTCTCTCTCTCCCACTCTCTCTCTACTCATTCATTCATCCATCCATCCCTCTCTCTCTCTTTCCCCATCCATCCATCCATATCTCTCTCCCTCCCACCCTCTCCCTCTCTCCCCATCCATCCATCCATCCATCCATCCATCCATCCATCCATCCATCCATCCATCCATCCATCCATCCATCCATCCATCCATCCATCCATCCATCCATCCATCCATCCATCCATCCATCCATAGATTAATTTTTAGGAAGGTATCTGAATAAAGAGCAGGAAATAATACCGTAAAATGCAAAAGTAAAAATAACATGCAAGAAAACTGAATATTTCAGTCCCATCATGAGAAATTAAAAGGGCAGGTTGTTACAGAGGCTTATTCGAAGTAAAATCAATAGGAAAAGAGTGTACAGGAAGGGGAACTTGAGGAGTTGAAGAGTCTGAGAGAGTGATTTCACTGCAGAACAGCATCCTTGCTTAAATCTGCCCCACCCAAGTCAAAATGACCCTAATGACATCACATTTGCAATAGGAAAGAAACAAAAAGAAGATAATTGATTCATTCATTCATGGATTAAGTATAATTATAATAGCTCAAGGGGGTATGCATAGCTTTCCTCCTCAATTTACCATCACAATAACAACCCCATGAGGTAGATCTTGTGGAGACAACAGGACTTTTTTGTAGTTTTTAGTGTTATTGTTGTTTAGTCGTTTAGTCCCACCCCATGGACCAGAGCACGCCGGGCCTTCCTGTCTTCCACTGCCTCCCGGAGATGGGTAAAATTCATGTTGGTTGCTTCAGTGACACTGTCCAGCCATCTCATCCTCGGTCGTCCCCTTCTCCTCTTGCCGTCACACTTTCCTAACATCAAGGTCTTTTCCAAGGAGTCTTCTCTTCTCATGAGATGGCCAAAGTACTGGAGCCTCAGCTTCAGGATCTGTCCTTCCAGTGAGCTCTCAGGGTGGATTTCCTTCAAAATGGATAGGTTTGTTCTCTTTGCAGTCCAGGGGACTCTCAAGAGTCTCCTCCAGCACCACAGTTTTTAGTATAGTTTTACTTATTTTAAAGATTTGTACAACATTTTATACAAGATTTTTAAAAATTCCAAGCACCAAATGATGTGCTTATTTATGTAAGGAAAGTGTTCCATCATCTTCTGATTCCTTTCCAATGTTTTCTTCCTCCTCTACAGGGTGCTGTCCTGGCTGGGTCCATGGCCCAAACCATACAAAACCATCCCACCTTGACATAACTTTGTGATAGTGTTATCATCCTAGGTCAAGCCCATCACCTTTTTCCTTAAGTAAACAGATTTGTATGTCTGGCAGAGCATTGACATGTTTAGCCGTTTATAAATTTTAAACATGTGTTGTTTAAAACACTCGGGGTTGTTTAGAAATGTAGATGGTCTTGAGGAGTTGAGACTCAAGGCAAGGATCTACTTTTGTTCTCTGCATGGTAGGACTATGGCTGAAAAGGGAGAACAGATATGTTGTCGGTCACTGATACTAGGAACTGGGGGCCTTTCGAAAGCGGGTTCTCCTTAGTCCCAGATGCTCTGCATTCTCAAAGTGCCTCTAGTGTAGCATCCCACCCCGTACTGTCATTCACACCATTACTATTTTAGAGCCTCCGTCTGGTGAAAGGAAGCTCCTTCCCCATTTTGTACAGCTGCAAAATTTAGCACAGAGGCGAGCCTCCCAGACCAGAATAGTCCCTTTACAGTGCGGCCTTCCACAGGGAAGCCTCGCTGCTATCACATTTTGCTGAACGGGCAAGAAGGGAGGGTTCCTGGGAGGCCCCCCCGGCCTTAAAAGTTGACAGCGGAGAGGAAGAATTGGAATAAAAACAGTCACACCGAATCCTTGCAGGATTCTCTCTCTGCAACCTCTGCCCTGCAGTGAATGAGAAAGCCGCCTGATCCCACACTGTAGGACTGATAACAATAACAGCACAAATGGCAGAAGTGAAGCAAAAATAGAAACAAAAGCAAACATATTGTGGTGGTTTAAAGATTAGCAGGGTTTTTTTCAGTGTGAGCTTCCACAGATCATAGCCCATTGCCAGACTGAAATACAGGTTTATACAGAAGTGCCACAGTGCAGTCTGTTTCTCTTTAATCGTTGTCATTTGTGCTGAAACAAAATACCCTGTTTCCCCTTTCAAAAAATGTTACAATAGATGAGTATTGCTACCTATTTTTCATTCTTAGTCAGCTGCTATGCCGCCCCAGCCTTTAATTTCTACCAGAGACTTCTGGACCACTGCAACTTTCTGCACTGCCCATAAGTTACTGGTGTATGCCTGAAAAAGTGATATTTAATCTACGAAAGCTTGCATTTATTGTTTGATTTTATGTGTCTAATACATGTTTCCACTTTGTTGTGTAATGACGACATGGCTTTGAGCTTTTGTGTTGTTTTTTTCAATCTGATCATCTTTTTGCTGCCTGGCACTGAACTAAAATAGTACACAGAGGGAGGGTAAAAACATTCCAAAAAGATATATTTCTGCACCATTTAGATATTGAACCCCCTGCATGGTACTACCAGAAAGACATTGCTTCATTCGCTTCTGCTTAAATTTAAGCAGGAGCGACCCTGCTGGAATGAGCCAGGGACCTCCTCGCCACCCCCGAATTTGCACATTTTCCAAATCTCAGCTCCTTGAGCCTCTGGTTTCTTTGGGTTTATGCCCAGGGTAAGTCCCTGTTTCTCCAGCAAGCAGGTTCGAACAAGCCTTGGCCATTGCCCCCTGCCTGGGGCTTCAAAGCATCCGCATGCTGGCTAGGCCAGAGACGTCGTCATGGCAACGAACGGTTTGAAAGGCCATCTTGGAGTGTGCTTATTGAAGCAGGACCGAAAAGGAAGGCGGGCAGGGAACGGGTGGAGGGGCTGCCATTCCTGCTCTGGCTTTCCGCACCGTGCCGCCCATGAATTGGTGACGATGTGGGTTATCTGTGGAAAATCTCCTGCAGATGGCCTTTCGTTAACCCTATTAAACGCTGCAAAATCAATTACAAGAGAGGGGAAGGCAAATCCTCCTTTTGCTGAGGGGGTTTGTCGGTACACAGGAAAAGCTAAGCTTCCGAGATGCTTCGAGCGTTGGCGCCAGCCGAGCCTGTTCCAGGAAATATCTAGAAATGGCCAGTAGACTCTCAAAAGGGAATCCAGGCGAAGGGACCGAGAATTTGGGCAAAATCTAAGCAGGTCACATGGCAACCCAGAGGAAAAAGTAACTTTGGGGCCAGCTAGCCAAAGGATAAAAGGCACCGGTAGCTCTTTGAAGGTCACTGATGTTGATGCGGTTTAGTTAACTCTTAAGAAAAATCTATAATACAAACACATCCAAACAGGGTGACTGTACGCTCCAGTAACTATAAAAGTTATTCTAAACGTGAGTTACGGTTATACTGAAAAATAAGTTCTCTCTAATGATGTGACAATCAAAATATAAGATGGCCCCCATGATGTAACTGATACATGTATCCGTCATTGAACTAAAAAGGAAGTAATTACAAATAATTTGTTTTTGGAAACCATTGCTCTTCTGCTAAACGGATTAAACAAAGAATTTGGGTGCAATTCATTATTTGCCTTTTCAGAGTCCTGAGATCTCAAAACGGTCCTGGAGACACAGAACCGTCTTCTATGCTATTATACTGTCAGACTCGGCTGAAATACCTCCGTTTTGACATGTGTAAGGCTGTCGTGATCTCCTCCGCACAGGGTTATTACAGGTCCCCTCCGGGACTACTGGAACACAGCCATCACCCTCCCAATACGAACGATATTTGGCAGCCATCACCTGTTACACAAGCACATTAAAAAAAACCCCACACACATACACACAAGCACCCAGAAACAAAGATAGCTGTGTTGGTCCAGGCAGACTGAAAATCTCAGTTAGGCAATATTTTTATTAGGACCAAAAAAAAAAACCACCCAAGATGTGTGTGAGTTTCCAGGGAGTCTAAAAAATCAAGCCGCATGGTGTGACTGCAAAATCTGTAGTTTTAACACAGTCTCACAATTCCAGTGGCTGGTTAAGGCTTCAGGTTTCTGACAGGCTTTTCAATGCTTTCTAGGGGCAAGGAGGCAGATCAGCAGCCCCTCCGAGCTCTCTTCTGCTGTCGGGGAAATTCAAAGAGCAGACGTAAAAAGAAAAAGGACAGCAATTAGTTCTCTTCTGCACTATCTCAAGAACATGAGCAGTTCGTACAGAACTGAGCTGCAATGGGGCTTGCTTTTCCATTCCATATTGCGCTGCTAAGAGCAATCTGCCTTTGCATACCTCTGTGGCATTTGGGCTGGTCCTCATAAAGGTATAGGCAAGCTGCAGATTCTGTTTCCTGTTCAACAAACCTCCCCTCCTCTTTTGTACAACTATATGTGCCTCATGGGTGCAGTGGTTAAACGGCGGTCCTGAAGTGAAGACTCTACTCACAACCTGAGTTTGATCCCATAAATTCAAGTAGCTGGCTCAAGGTTGACTCAGCCCTGGCCAAGGTTGACAGCATCCGGCCAAGGTTGGTAAATTCATACCCAGTTTGCTGGGGTGGGTGGGACGATGTGTAAACTGCATAATTAAATTGTAAACGGTTCAGAGAGTGCTTTAAAGCCTTATGGGGCGGTATATAAACAGCACACTTTGCTATATGTGGTTACAGCTCATGAAATCTAGGTCCATGGATGTGCTTTAAACCAGAAGTCACACTGTAGCCGGAGTGGAAGGCTATGGTAGAAACTAAGAGAAAAGGACTAACAGCATTACTGCTTATTTTTAAAAGTTTTAAATGAAATGTGTGAATGAAGTAAAAAGAGCAGGCACATTTAACTTCTGAGTGCCATCTTTCATCGCAAAGAAAGGAGATCCACCAGATTTTGCACCACGTGAGAAATCTCTAATGTTAGAAAACCAAAACAAAGGTTAGATAACATGAGGGTGTGTGTGAAATTCGATGCTCACATCTCAAGGCTCCAAGGGCAGCCTCAGAGATAAACCTCACGGTGCTGCGGTGGAAGAGGAGAAGGATGGATTTTTGTCTGCAAAACATGGTTTGCAAGTCTGGGGACTCCTCTGCACCCATCTCCAGGTGCTGCTTGGGCTTACAGGCCCAGCAGGAAGGTGCCAGTCTTGTGTGTTGTGTGTATTATGTCTATACAGTGAATCAGCTCAGAAAACCATTTTGGCAAGAATACATCCTCATGAGATCTCCTTCCATTTCAGATTCTGCTCTGTAATCTCAAAGAATGGGGTAGGTGATGGCCAGGAACCCTTTTACAGGGCTGCTATCCTTTCGGCTGCTGTGCAAAAGAGGTACCAACAGTCCTGTCCTTTTTCAAAAAGATGTGGCACCCTACAGTGGACCGGCCAAGTAATGGATGGTTACCGAGCCTAGAAATTATTGCTGGATATTTTACTCTGTAACCAGTACTGTACTTCACACACAGCCTTGTGTTTTATCACATGAAATGCTAAGACGTACAAAGGGCAAAGTCCTTTGCATAACAGAGTTGGCCCTGTCCCCCTGACATGTTTTACTGATTTGTAAAACTGTATTTATATCAAATTTAAACTGGCACTACCCATTTGTCAACAAGGGTGAAATGAGTCATTGCATCCATGCAGGCCTCACGCAATCTGGTGTTTTTCCCATTACATATTTTTTTTGGTACGCTGTATTAGCTTCGGGGGAAGATTGTATTAGCCTCAGGAAAGAAGTATCAAGCGTTATCTCGGCAAGTGTGGCACAGTTTTTTTCTCCAGAAGTTATAAACAGAACAAACAAACAGGCATACATACTGCTGTGTCATGCTTGTGCAAGGGAAATTGCATCAGTTCTGCTGGCAAATTGCTGCTCATTCATATGAAGGACCGGTTGTATTCTCGCCTAGGTAGCCCATCACATGAGAAAGTGCATGCCCAGGAGTGCAGCCAACAGCTCAGTTTGCTACCAAGAGTTGCGCAGGTTCGGAACCTAAAATGGAGTTAAATAGGAATGTAACTGGAAAAAGTAGACACCAGGAGGCTCCTATAGAACACATGAGATTACCATAACATCATCCAGTTGAGTACAGTGAACCACAAACACAAAATTAGAGCTGATTACTAGTTAGGTCTGGGGTTCCCAAACACCCCATTAATTCTAGGACAACAACTCACAGACGCCTTGATCACTGGCAGTGTTTGCTTAGACTTCTGGGAGATGTAGTCCAAGACTACCCAGGACCCAAAATTTGGGTACCACTAAACTGCATCCATACACCGGCATAGTCACACATCATTATAACATGCATCTATACATGTAACATAAAGGACTGGAAAATGTTTAAAAATGGGTTATCCCCACCCCCCACCCCATCTAGGCTGTTTTAGCAGTGAAGCTAGTGGGGGGGGGAACAGTACCCATTTTGAAGGGAAATTAACATTAGACCCCAGTGCCAGAGAATTTGTGACAGAGAAATTAATAAAAATGTATATGACTCAGTAAATCTGTGAACCAAGCGGTCATGAAATGTTGGGCAACCCCACATTCAAACTCTGGTCAAGAATTTAACCCTGGAAACCCAGGGGCAGAATTTGGAGGGCCTTGTTAACCATGGATATGGTCAATTTCAGCTTTCATCCGCCCTAGCCATCAATTGTCACAAAAATCTGAGCCTGCAAGCCTAGCCCTTTGGGGAGTGAGGAAGAGCGCCTATACAATCTGCCCAAACTTGTCACTTCCTTGGTTAAACCTTTAAGACTTCACCTAAGACTTTGTCTCTTCCCATTCCCAGCAGAAACCCTAGCAAATGACTGACAATATTTATGTAAGAATAAGGCTTGGAGCCATTTAAAATGGAAACAAGTGGATTATTATTATTATTATTATTAGCATAATAATGAAGCAAATTCGTACAAAGGAGAGAAGCAAACATGCATGCTTTGGAAAATGTTGGTTGTGACCTTGAAGCTGTCTGGATATTATATTTGTGAAGGCTCTCACAGCCAGGATCTGATGGTTGTTCTGGCGTTTTTTTTCGGGCTCTTTGTCCGTGTTCTGAAGGTTGTTCTTCCTGACGTTTCGCCCGTCTCTGTGGCCGGCATCTTTAGAGGACTGGAGTACGAACTCAGTCCTCTGAGTCCTCAGAGCATGGACAGAATTCCTACTCCAGTCCTCTAAAGATGCCAGCCACAGAGACGGACGAAACGTCAGGAAGAACCACCTTCAGAACACGGCCAAAGAGGCCGAAAAACCCACAACAACTATCTGTCTGGATATTGTCCATTTGGTAGCAGGATTACCAGCGCCCACTCGACCATGGGCCCTCAGACGCCTGAGGCAACTTTGCAAACCTCAGCAAATTGACTTGTCCAAGATTTTAAAGGTCCCAACTTGGCCGATGGGTAAAGTATGGTTGGCCTGTAGCTGTTTTCACCTATATACCCAGCCGCTTACTCTGTTTGTTTGTTTGTTTGTTTGTTTGTTTTACTTCACTTTACTTTATCAGTGGCATGCAGGATCTGCTGTGGATCAGTCCCAGCAATCAATCACACATGCTGGAACCCCCCCCCCCTTTCTGAGAATTGCCACCCTTTTGCTTATGGAGAAAACACAACCCAACACAAAAGGGTCATTTTGTAAAACTGAAACTGAAACATGATTCTGGGAATTAGCCTACTGTTTTTATCTCAAAGAAAACACAACCCTTATCAGAAACCCTTCTGTAAAACAGAAAGTGAAACACATATTTCTGGGAATGGGCCTTACCTTGCCGAGAATAGATGAGAATTGGTTTGTGTACCTTTTGTTTGTATCAGAATAACAGCTTGATGAAAACATTTACTATTTCTGTAGCGCCATCAATGCACCAAGAACTTAACGCCCACAAAAGGAGAAGTTCCTGGCATGCAGAATTTACAGTCTAAAATTTAAAAGCATCAGAAAAGGTTCATAATAATCTATAACAAAAGCAGCATAGTTTTTGGTGCCGAATTAAAACCACTCTCATCAGTTGTCAACTTTACACCCTGTTGCACGTATATCCTTAACAACTTGGGGTGATATAAAAGTTTCCAGGGCAAAGTTGACAACATTCAAAATTATCTCCCCGTTTGTATCTTTATGAGCAGTCAAACTACAGTATTTCAGTCTTACCACCTTGCCCCCCAAGATCAATTTTTATTGCCCTGGTCCTTTTTTTGATTTGGGGGGAAAAACAAACAAACCAGGAGGCTAAATATTTTATGATCGAAATATTTTATTTCAGTCATGGAGCTTGGAAAAGTAATTTTAAAAGCATAGTGACTCTAAAGCCCAGAGCATCATCCTATCTTTACACCATTATGGAGAGCTTCAGCATTGATTTTAATGGTTTTTATGGCAGTGTTGGTTTTGTTTGATGGCAGTGATTTTACAGATAAATCTGGTTTAACAGCTTTTGTTGTTTCACAACTACTCTGTACTGGAAGGGCAGAGTAAAAAGGCAATAAACAAATAACAGTCATAAAATGTCATGTATATATTGCATTTTGTATGTGTGTTTGTATGACTGTAATTATGTTTTGATGCATTGGGAACTGCCCAGAGAGGAGTGTTTGCACTGATGGGCTGATACAGAGGTTGGAAAAATAATTCATTCATTCATTCATTCATTCATTCATTCATTCATTCATACATACATACATACATACATACATACATACATACATACATACATACATACATACATACATACATATTTGTACTTAAAACTAATTTTTAAGGGGGTGGATTCATATAAAGAGTGGGAATCCTAGTCCCTAAACCCTGCATTTTGAGTTTTTCAAACTTGTTCTGTGCATATTTTTTCCATAGCTGGCTGGGGTCTGTGTGACTGAGCTAAGCATTATTTTATACTTTCCTGATTTTTACTGCATTTCCCATCACCCTTAGCAAGCATGGAGCATATCAGTTTGAAAAGGCTCCTTAAGCATTCTAAAATTCATGCCCTTCCTTTTGAAAACAGGGACAGTCATCAATTAATCCTTTGACCTTGAAATCTTAATAAATCCAAGTCCTTTCTCATCCCATCCTGCCTAACTCTGTTAAGTAGCTGGTGAATGTGTGTGTTTGCGTTTTAAAACATAAGAGCAAAGCAGTTGTTCAGGCGTCAGGCTTTGAAATCTTAATCTCTGTAAGTACTGTACAGTATTATCTCCCTGATGCAACACACACTCTCTGACTTAATTTGAAATATTTTAAAGTTAAATATTACCTAATGCATTTTCGTAATGGGTATACCGGACCATTGTTATAGAAGGTTTGTTTAGGGTGTATAAAGCAGTCCTGCACATTTATCTTTGTAGAAGCCATTTTTATTTTTGTTGTTACATGCCGTTATGTCACCCCTAGCCCATGGAGACCCTATGAACGAGCCAATCTCCAGAATGTCCTGTCTCAGCTCTTGTAAACTCAAGACAGTGACTTCGTTTAGGGAGAGTCCATCCACCTCATATTTGGCCTTCCTCTTTTTCTGCTGCCTTCCGCCTTTCCCAACGTTATTGCCTTTTCCAAAGAATCCTAGCTTCTCATGATGTGCCTAAAGTACGACAGCCTCAGTTTCATCATTTTAACCTCTGGAGCCCGTTCAGGGTGTGGTCTAGGAATCACTTGCTCATTTTCTGGCAGGCCAGAGTATCTGCAAAGCTCTCCTCCAGCATCACATTTCAAACAATTTTTTTTTCTTTCAGCTTGCTTGACTATCCGGATTTTACGCATGTACATAGTGATCAGGAATACAACAGTGTAGATTATGTTAGTCTTGATGACACTTCCTTGCACTTACTGTAATTATCTTTTCTAATTCCTCCATTGCTGCCCTTTCGAGTCTCAGTCTTCATCTGATTTCTCGGCTGCCGTCTCTGTTTGGACTGATGATTAAACCACAATGGGCAAAATATTTGACTATTTCAAGTTTGTCATTGTCCTTGTTTTGTAGTTCTTCTGTGGTCATTATTTTCCTTCTTCTTAATCTTCAGCTGCACTCTTACTTTGGCGCTTTCTTCTTTCACTTTCACTGAAAGTCCTTTCAAGTCATTGCTGCTCTCTTCCAGTAAAAGGCAGCGTTGTCCGCACATCCTGTGTGATACTTTTGCCTACAGAAAGCCATCATCTCTCTTTCCATATTCTGTTCTAACAGGAGTTTCTTGTCCACGATATAGCTTACACAATCAAGAGTTGAGGCACACCCCTTTCTTTCTGAACAATCCTTAGTTTCTCATTATCTCCATAGTTAAAGGTTTTGCTGTAGTCTATAAAGCAAAAACTGATCTTCTGAAATTATTGCCAGGTGGCATGTTGGTGCAAGGAAGTGATACTACACCTGCCTAATCACGTTGGGTTGCTCTGACAGTCAAAAACCAAGGTAGCGTCTCCCTGGGGCAAAGTGGCAGTCCTGCCGATCACTGGGAAAGTTTCCCTTGTTTAATTCCTGTGTTTAAAAAAGGCACAGTAGAACCAGTGACTGGAAATGGGTTGGAGGTTTTCTTGGAGTAGAACTTGCAGGTAATTGTTGCTGTATATTTTATTTTCCTGATCCTCTTCGGTCATGTCACTGGTAAATCTGATGCCCTCTAGATTTGACACTCAAGGGCAAAGCTCCAGTGGCCGACCCTATTTACAGCTTTGCTAAAACGTATCATTTATTCTGGCAACATGTTTCCCCAAAAATAAGACAGGGTCTTATATTAAATTTTGCTCTGAAAATGCATTAGGGCTTATTTTCAGAAGATGTTTTATTTTTTCCATGTACAACCATCTAAATTGATTTAATTACAGTCATGTCATCTTCTTCTGGTTGCTGCACAAGGGTGGAGGGTGGGGTTTCACTTAACTGGGGCTTATTTTTGGGGTAGGGCTTATATTACGAGCATCCTGAAAAATCATACTAAGGCTCATTTTCAGGTTAAGTCTTATTTTCGGGGAAACAGGGTACCAATTGGGTATGTTATCGTTAAAAGGCTATACCGTACCGTCTGAGGGATTATGTAGACCAATAACCCCACAACTTTTCACACCTCTGATAAATGATAATTCATTGACATGACAGTATTCCATTTTTGTCAGCAGTTTTATAAGTTTGTCCCCAAAAGAAGAAGAAATAAACAGAACAAGTGAGTTTTCTGTAGTCAGTGATTATGAACAGTGATTAGGAATAAAAGGAATAAGAACTGGGAAGTTCCAGATGCTCCCCTTCATCATGACCATGTGGATGTGATGAAAAGGTGCACGTGAGTGTCCTTTCTGAGCTGTGTCTGGTGATATAGTGCCACTCTCAATGATCAGACTCCCGACACGCAATAAGGCAAAGTTAATAACATAAGAAGATAAGAATTATCTTGATGCATCAGAACAAGAGACTCTTTTTAATCTAGTAGTATTCTGCAAGCTACAGCCGCCGGGCAGGTGTCTCTGGAGACTTGAAAGCAAGGCTGTGAAAGAGACGGAGTTTCTCAGTTTAATCACAGCATTCATTAGACAGAAGCTAGGCTGCCTTTCTGCATGTTTCTTTTGGTCTAAACTTTTTGAATCTCTGGGGAAAAAAAACATGTCTGCTCTTGTGATAACAGGCCTGCGCTGCTTGTAACCCATCCAGTCAAAGCCAACCCAACAGGTGTGGATTGTGGCCTGCCATATGCTTAATGCCTGTTTTTGTAGTCCCTTGCGAGCAGCAAAACCAGAACAGTTTGGAGGAGAGTATGATATACCCTAGACTGTGAGGGCTCATGAGTGCCTTATCCACTTCCCCCTTTTTCTACGTTGGCTCGGGCATGTCGTGAGAATGGCTGACAGTCGGATTCCGAAAGATCTCCTGTATGGAGAATTAGTGCAGCGAAAGCACCCCAGAGGGACGACCACAGCTGCGATATTATCTGCAAGTGGGATCTGAAAGAGGAATGGACCTCAACAGATGGGAAACCTTGACCTCTGAGCGTTCAGCCTGGAGCATGGCCTCTCCCAATTTGAAGAGACCCTTGTCCAGCAGGCTGAGGCCAAGAGGCAGTCCCGAAACCAGCAAAATCAGGGAGCTGGACAGGGGACAGATTGTATTTGTCTTCAGTGTGGAAGGGATGGTCACTCTCGAATTGGCCTTCTCAGCCACACTAGATGCTGTTCCAAGTCCTCTATTCAGAGCACGTTACCATAGTCTCTCGAGACTGAAGGATGCTTAAAACAGATCTATCAGACATAACAACCAATTCTGCAATTGTTCCTGAAGGGTCTGCCCACTATATCAACAAGGACACTTCTAGGCCTCAGGCTTTGCTCCCAGATTTCAGAGAACAGGATGTTCCTGGCCTGGACACCCACCCATGGTCTGGGCATCAGATGCAGCAATCTGTGCTGTTCCAGAAAGCCCACACACATCATGTCCTTTGACCAATAATTTTCTTCTGTTCTTCTCCATGTTTCTTCCACCTAGGAGGTTCGGTCAGCTAGGCCACACATTCAGGAACATCATCCCCAAAGAGGTCCATCACCATGCTTTTTAATTATTCCTCTTTTTCACTGGATTGCTACAATTACACAACATGTTTTGAGATCTAATTGCTGCTTTTGCAGTTTTTCATCATATTTCATGCTGGGCTTCATGAGCACGCCTCCCACCATTAAGAAGTATGGGTTGTATATCTGTGCCAGTGACATGAATAATACATATATTTAAAGGATGCTTCTGTGGTACATTCTGGGTGCACAGTCTCCCTTGCACTCATCCTTGCTCTTTATATGGATGGCCTATTTCTTTCAGTGATAATTTAATAAAGAATGATTAAACTTCAATTTTATAGAATGTATAACATCCATTCAACACACAAGGCAGTACTTTTATTGCTGTTTGATTTTTTTTGTAAGCTTTCTTGGCTATTTTTATTTAAAAGGCATCAGAAAAACCAATATACGACTAAACTTTTGTCTGTTACATTTATTGTCTCCTTCTTTGCAAACCACAGGGATATAGCAGCAGGTAGCGTGGGCAATTTGGTTTCTTTCATGCTCTGTTCGTATGACTTTCAGCTCCAATCCAACATATGGACATCTTGCCAAGAAAGCTTTTTGTATCACTTACCTCCACTACCACCCCTGCCAAAAATGTGGCCGGCTGAATTTCTGATGCAAAAAGCACAAGAGCAAGGTCAATTTTAAAACAAAAAAAGTGGAAACCTTTACTAGCAGCATCCATGACTGCTAGACTGGAAATCTTCTTCCTTTTTTAACTGGTCTCCCATTACTATCTATGCATTGCTTTCATACAGCAACAGCTATTCTGTCTTACATCACCCACTTAACTAATTGTCCACATTCCTCAAAGATGTCCAGGATTGTTACCTACTTGCTTATGGTAAACAGGTCTTTCTGCTTCCTTAAAAACCTGAAAACACTACTTGAAGGCAGATGAATCAAAGGGAAGCAATTTGTTCAGAGCTATAAGCAATGAAGCAGGTGAATTGCCTGGACCTATTTTGTTTAGCAGGCAAAGACAAAAGAGGTGGTCTGATAGTAATGCTCAAGATTTTTGCAAAGAGGTTTGGGGCTAAATCTAAAAGACTGCCGCGTTTCAGAGGTGGCAGGCATCTTAGAGGTAATCTCCTCCAGCTACTGTTTGAGTGCAGGAATTTAGCATCCACAGCAATATGGGACAGATGCAGCTTTGAATTTCTGATAAAAACCTTTCTTTCATTTTTTTTTGCTACACAGTAGGAGTGCAGAGACTCACAAAGGAGAATACTTAAAAGTTCCCAAAACAGTCCATCCTTTTCTCATTAACCAGCACGTAAAGTCTCAATAACTCACTCTGAGACATTTGTAAGAGAAAGAATAAAACATTTTAATTACTTACAGTTGTGAACAGATCAACAGCAATCAAACAGCACTGATTCCACCAGACTAAAGAGGGAGAAAGAGACCTTCAATTCAGAGGCTGGAAGGAATGATTGGTTAGTGCTGGATAGATTGACAGTCAACCCAGCCCAGAACAGTCTCTCCTAGTCACTGAAATCATAGGCAGCATGCAAGGTTGCAAATAAATCTCCAACATCTTCTTCACAAAGCATGATGTAGGGAAGTATGAGAGGACCAACATACAAAGGCACTGACATCTCCATAGTTCTCATGAGAGTCAGGAAGGCATTTAGTAAGACCCAATATTTTTAGCTAGTGTCAGAAGAAAACACCCACTCCCTCAACATCTGCCCCTCTCTTCTCTTTGCCTCCCAAATACTCCAAGGCTTGCCTAACAGTTTGAGCATTTGTTTGTGGCAACACTTGGGCCCTCTTGCATCATGTGGGGCAGCTTGACCTGTCCCTGAGGTCAGTCCATATCTCATGCACAAGGGAACTCACCGTCCCTTGCCCTTCCCATCACAGCCAGCCAGGCCTACTCTGTGACTAATAGGCCTTCATTAATTTAAATTAGGGAGCTGGCCCAAGCTTTGGGGCAGTGCTTGCCAGGAGCAAATCTCATCAAAGAGTGGCGATCCCATCACACAGAGACTCAAGAGTCGAAAATTGTTATAATCTTCAGTATTGTTTTCCAGCCAAGCGTCTGGCACAATGGCACTGCCTCAGCGGGCAGGAAGAGCTGCTGCAAAGAGGGTGACCAGAGGCAAATGGGAGGAGATAGGTCTTTAAAACAGTTAATTGCTGTAATAAGGCCAGTAGCAGCTGGTGCAACTTCCTTGGTCCCTTGCATGAGACACTGCACCTGTTGAAATCCTGTCTGCTCTACTGTTCTTATTCAAAGACTCAAGAGTTGGGTCTTCCTAGAAATACTGTACATGTATTCTGTCTTTCCATTGTGAAAATTTTTAGATGAATGACTTTCTAGCGAGAGCAGCGGTCTAAACATCAAATTGGACATATTAAATCAACAAGTACAGTAGTGGTAAATCACAGCAACATCAAGCACCATTAAAAGAGGCAGTGTGATATAGTGGTAGGAATGAACTGCTATGAACTGGTAGGAATTTTAATTCTTACTTCTCCATTAAGTTTACATGGCCTCTCCATTTCTTTCTTTCACATCTAATGTAAGTATAATAAAAAGAGATGGGGGAAGAAAGAATCCTATGTGCATCCATGTGAAATTTCCTCCTGGTCAGAAGGAGGGATAAAAATGTAATGTATAACAGTAGGAATTTTCCATTATCTCTCAGAAATGATCACAAAGTGATTCTGGTGATGATGAGTTCCAGGTATAAAGTTTGTCTTTGTTTCTACTCTCCTCACCTTTGGTAGATGATCTTGGAAATATTAGTATTCTGGATGGCAGCTCCCAGAATCTCAGGCTGGAATTGTGGGAGTTGTAGTCCAAAAAGTAGTATTTCCAAGCTCTGGGTAGCAATGCATCGAGAACAGGGCCATCAAACAAGATCTTGATAGTGCAGCTCCTGTGGAAAGAACTGTTGACCACCAGTTAATTCCTCAGAAAATTAGATTTCTTCCTTTTCATGATCAGTATAATGCATCAGGACCATCACTGCTACCTCCAGGCTGCATCTGTTCCCTCTAACAAAAGCTTTTCCTTTCATTCTCTCTGATCACTTCCCTTGACCTGATCTTATCCCCCTTTAAAGGCATCTCTGTGCCCCAAAAGCATGTTTCACTAATAACATTTCAGTGGAGGAAAGATTTGATATAGGAAAAGTTTTAGCCTTCACAGCTTATCAGGAAGCAGTCAATAAGCCCAGTGGTCACTGTATCAGTTCCATTATCTAATGGGAACAGGGAATGCAACATGTGTCTTTTGAACAGAGAAAATGTTTGCCATTTTAAGCTCAAGGACATTTTAAATGAAAAGCACCTTTTGGCTGCTTTTTTTTAAAAAGTCTCCTCCCTCACCTCATGTGCCAGCCAACAAAACTTGGACAAAATAATGGCAGTTACCAAGACACTTTCTCACAGTACAATTGGGTGGTGGTAGTAGCAGTTTACATCCGAGAAGGAGTCTGACTTTGACTAAACACGTACAGGAACACAGTTCAGGTTTGCCAATTTGTAGTAGGTACACAGTCTGGTGTAGTGGATAGAGCGAAGTTACTAGGACTCAGGAGGCCAGGGTTCAAATCCCATGCAAAATCACTGGGAGTGTGTAATTGGTAAAACCACTACTTAAATATCTACTTAGCTTAAAGCTCTATTAGGATTGCTACAAGTCCATTCCAACTTGATGATACACAGCTAATGTCTTTATTGGTGGGCTTTTGCTTGGTACAATATTTATGTTGGTGTAATTCCTACCATTGGACTCGTGTGTGAGAGATCCAGATTCTGCTCCTGCCAGACTAGTTATTTTCTTTCCCTCACCTTCCTCGCAAGAAAAGCACACTTTGTTGTGAGGCTCAAAGATAGGAATGAAGGAGAGAGCGATTGGCCAAAATCCTGTTGTGTAGCTCTACCTGTACAGTGGGAATGGTAACTTTGTGGATGGCAGGTTGCTGCTGATTAAAGGCTTTTGATTTTGGTGTACACATTGTGCAACAAAGGGATACACACACCCCAACAGTGGAAAAGGAATTGTTTAACTAGCAACAATCTACTGCTGACCATGATGCCCTTTCCATTATGCAGGCAGAACCTGCCCAACAGGATTTCAGCCACTCTGGGCAGGGGCTTTAAACAAGAGTTCTGTCAGTCATTATTACAAGAGGGGAGCAAATAAAATAGGAGTTGGACTTGATGATCCATAGGGTCCCTTCGTGCCCTGAAGCTTAAGACTATTATTTGGAGGAGGGGGGAATGCTCTGAGCAATAACTATTTAGATAAAGTAATCACAATGGCTTTGTTTGGGTGAGATGTGATGGAGCTGATGAATAAAAGAGTCAAGTCAAGTTCTGAGATTTCGTCTTGTTTCGTCTCTCTTTGCGAATGGCCGTGAGAACAAGAGAGGGATCTCTCACACCCTCCTCTTGACTCCTGGTATTGGCGTTATGTAACACTTGGCATCCTTTCCTCTCCTGTGTGATTCTGAAAGGCGAGGTCTAGCCCTTTCCTGACATTTCTCGACCGCGGCCAAGGAAGCAACGACCTCATTAATCCAAAAAAGGTTTTCTGAAGGACGGCGCGGTTCCGTTACGGCTCTTTCGGAGCCTGGGAAGGGAGCCAAAATGGCGGCCGCGGCGAGGAGCTCGAGACAAGTGTCCCTTCAAGACCTCACCGATTAAACCCGATCTTCCTGAGAGAGGGGGGGAATAGGAAAATCATCGCTTTTCGGGTGGGCCGTGGGCCTTTATTAAGCAACCCCCATATCCTTCTCTAGGGGGGCATATTTCCCCTCATAAAGTGCTCACAGAAACCCAGGCGCCCCTCCCCGCCCCCGCCCGCGAAGGCGGGAAAAATTTGATCGCGGCCCGCGTCTCCCTGAGGCAACGGGCGCTGAGGAGGAAGCTAGGACTGGTCGACAGAAGCTGGGTGTGTGTGTGAGAGAGACCCAGACCCTTTGAAAACACAAATAAACCCCCTTTCTTCCTAATCTCTGGTTATATAGAGAGGAGGTGCCGTGTTCCAAATCTGCTTGAGTGCGAGGAGGAGGAGGAAGATTCCCTCTCCGTGGGGTGGAAATGTCCAAGACACCCCCCTGCCTCGCGGTATGGTAGATCCCAAGAGAACGTCAAACCCCCCTCCTTCTTCCTCGCCTCCCCCCTTTCATCCTCCCGCGCGCCTTTTGCCGGCCTTTGCCAAGGGCGGAGACGGGCGGAAAGAGCACAAGGGGTGGGGTTTCGGGAGAGGTGGGGTTTCCGAAAGACGTGGGAGTGGCCCGGCTCTATAAAACCGGCGCCGCCGCGGTGACGGC